>NC_048536.1:8137411-8469900 GCF_902806685.2 Maniola hyperantus
AGGGCATTCCAGACTTTAGCGGTATCGTATCAGAAACGTTCCTTCCAACTTCCATATCATATCACTAGTACCTTCACAATAAATTCATGAAACATAAAAATTTAGTTTTCGTAAAATAATGTCAAAATAAAATAAGTACCTATCATAAACGTTATTCACTGAAACATTTTCATTCCACGTACCTAGTTATTTGAAATCTATGTGAAAAAACCTCCACCCAATAGTAATCGTTTTACGTACTGTATAAGTACCTGCGTGAGAATAAACGCAGGTCCCAGAATTGGTTAACCACGTTAATAATACCTACTTAATATTTTACTGCTGCTATCAACGCCAATATGGCGAAAATCAAGTTGCTTCAAATATAGATTAGAGATACAAAAACAATCTCAGGTCCAGCGTTAGTATTTGATTAGTATTAAACATACAGTTATCTGGTATTAAAAATGCATTTGAATTTTGCATTTCAAATATCGCCGCGAAAACGCTACCCGCCATCTTTTTAGGATTTGCATGAGCTGTCATGACGTCACACGGATTGGTAAGCAACTGTATTTTCTTAGTGAAATACATTATAATTTCAATCAAAGTGACGTCACAGTCGGAATTAACATGGCGGCTGCGGTAGGTATCATACGTTTTGGATATTTGTAGAACGGATACAAAAATGAAATCTTTAAAATGAATTATAAAATTCATTTATAATTTTATGAACTGAAATTAACATTTTTCGATAGCTTATTGCTAATACTATCTTGTTTATAAATTTTTAGATCTTTTCTCGCTTGGTGCTAAATACCGCATTGCAGGTATGAATGGTAATTTGCACTTATTTTAATAATATCTACGTATCCTAGCTACCTAATGAATTCATTTTGTTCAATCATGAGTATTCGACTAGTTCAAATTGTAAGATCTTACCTATATAGATAAATCAGTACATTTCAATTACACAATTAGAATAATATAATAGTTTTGTATAAACAATAACTCAATGTCTTCAACATAATTATTACTGTTATAGTTATTTATTGTTATAGACCCGAGGGACTCGGATTTAAAACGACTCTTAGCTGATATTTTTAGTCTAACTAATTTTGACTGTTTTATCAGTTGTCAATTAAAAGTAGTTTTGACCGGATAAGAGTTTTTACTGTAACATAAATTGTACATATACAATATACATAATTTATTTGAAATATCGGAAATATCACATTCATCATATTTCATATTTGAGTTTAAATAAGTATATCTACATGTATTTCAAATTGCGCAGTCTGTATTTCAAATTGAATATACACTTCACGTTTAATAAGTAAAGTAAACCATATAACCTATGGCATACTTTAACTAATGACACCCACAACTTTTAACCACCATATTCTTATACTTCCGCAGTATCACGTTCGAGTCATCCGTGTAATACAGAACTGAAATTGGAGACAGCTTGATTGGAGCACATGACGGCTTGGGTACCTAGAACAAAAATATTTTAAAACTCCAAATAGGTAAAGCTCATACCTACATTCTTATCTAAAATTTGAAGTACAAATTCTGCTTATGTACCTACATGACAACCATATTATTGTGCCTAGCAGCACAAAACACTTTACGCACTTTCTTTTAATTTATTGACTAGCGCTTGGCTGCAATCAGACGTAGGTGTCTGGTGAAATTCGACCGTCCGTTGTGCCAGATCCTTCTTTCCACGCACATGCAAACGCACCTTTAACTTTTCGGAGTTATGTGAATTTTACAATTAAATATCACTTGCTTTACGATGAAGGAAAACATCGTGAGGATACCTGTATGCCTGAGAGTTTTCCATAATTTTCTCAAAGGTATGTGAAGTCTGCCAATCTGCACTTGGCCATAGCGTGGCGTAGCGTGACTATTATATGACCAACCCCTACTTATTATGAGAGGAGACCCGTGCTCAATTTACACTATGGGTTGATCGTGATGATTAATGAACCAGGCTGCGAGTGCGGATGCAGAGTAAAAAAGAATCCATGGTTGTCCGCAGGCGCGTTGAGCCAGGTAAACAGCGCCCCCGTGACGTTCGGTTCCAACCAGCTCTCAGCACCGGCGCTCGTGTTGACTACTGATGATGATAATAATACAAACCTGAGTAGGATTTAGAAGATGCACTAATGTTTGCACGATGGCGTGATTAGTTGCATTTTTGTGCGCGTTCAAGGGAAAGTTGCACTCTCCGCTGCAGTAAAATGCTCCGTAGCCGTCCGGTGCGATAATCCAATCCTGTTAAAATATACCTTTAGTCCGTATATAAAATAAAAAATAAAAACAAAAAAAACTGACTTCAATAACCACAACCCTTCCACAACCACTTAAAAATAATTTAATTTAACTATTACCGACTATAATATACTTATTGGATGTACAAGAGTTAATGTAGTTCTATAATAATATTTTTTAAGCCGGTGCCAATAACGATCATCCGCACGGATTGTTTATTCTTCATATTGTTTTGGGACTCCACATTAGCACCTCATTGGCACCGACTATTTAATACGTTTTATACGTCCATTATTTAATACGTTTTATTAGAGCGGACAGCCCAATACTAAAACTAAATAGAAGTGTCTAGATAACCACAAACGGTTGTTTGTTTTTTATCATCGCATAGCGGCTTGTGGCCATATATATTTCGGACATTTCCAAACTATAAAATTATATCATCACTTCACTATAATACTTCAGCCTGACTCGCCTTACATGGAAAGTGCTAATCTCAAAAAATTACGTACCTAACGAAACGAATTACGTACTAAACAAAATTAAGTACGTCACGGGTAAGTTAACATTGAAAAAATCAGTCAAATGCGAGTCGGACTCGCACACGAAGGGTACCATCGTAACAAAAAATAACACTTTTTAAATTTTTTCATGGCGGCCATTTTGAAATTTTTGTAATAAGTATTTGTTTTATAGCGGCAATAGAAATACACAATCTGTGAAAAATTTCTACCTATTACGTTACACGAGATACTGCCCGCAGACAGACAGACGGACGGACAGCAGAGGCTTAGTAATGTGGTCCCATTGGCATCCTTCGGGTTCACCATGATTTTATCTAACAGTCGGCCACACACACCCTAATGGTTTGCCTTTTGTAATAAAGGATCATTATTTTAGAGTAGGTATACGTACCTGCCACTCCAAATCTTTGAAACTAACGTAAAGCGTCTGTATTTCGCAGCTCCGTGTCGTCCAGTGTGATGTATCTGTAATTTCAATAAACTTGTTTCAAGAAAAAACTCATCCTTAAATGAAAAAAAACACCAGACAAGTACCAGTACTACGGTTTTACGATAGTACCCAATTTTAATAAATGATTTGACTTTAAGTAGTTTTGGAGACAAGCCACAAGCCGACTCATCAACCAATATAATAAACATTTTATAATTTTAATAATTGAGCTTTTACCTACTAAATAAATATATTATTATTATTAATAGTGTGTGCCCCCCCCCCCGCCCCCCCCCCCCCCCCCCCCCCCCTCCTGCTCAATCAATCTCATCGATGTTCAACTTGTTTGCTAGACTGTAATACATTCATGTATTAATTATAAAAGTACCTAGACATAAATACGTAGCGAAACCAATAATCAATCTATGCATAAATACTTAAATACTTGCCAGTAAGAGGGTTTCTCAGATAATTTTCTGAATAGCCGTGGTTACGCCATCTCCTCGCTTCACGTTTTCTTCGCGCTCCTGTATCTGAGGAACCCAGTTTAGGTCCATTCTTGAAAAACGCAACCATAAAAGGCTGTTTCCCTTCGGAGTTAGCGCCATGGGTCTCTTCCAAGCCTATCTCTTCTGGTTTCACGTTCCGTTCTAAAATACAAGATCGAGAGTACATTACATTGTTTCGGAACTTAAAGGGCATACACGGACGGATGGAAAACTGTGATAATAATATAAGGTTGAAATGAAGAGATCCGTAGAAGAACCACAGTAATTGACATAGCTCAGTGGGTTGCGAAGCTGAAGTGCCATAGGCACATAACTAGTTTGAAAAACTGATAGACGTTAAAGTCCCAAGGTGTTGGAATGGCAACCTCCCACCGGAAGATGCAATTTTGGTAGATCCCCACAATTTGACAGATGACATCAAACGAGTCAAAAGAAGCCGCTGGATTCAGGAGGTGACGCGAGATCATGGCGTGTAGAAGTCCCGACAAGAGGCCTATTTCCAGCAGTGGTAGTCTATCGGTTGACGATGATGATGATATAAGAGTTCTGTTTTTCACAATAAGGCACGGAACCCTAAAAATAAGTAGGTAATAATATTAATGTGCCGATAATACCGAATGATGTGTAACGGTGATGGAAAACATTCGTGAGGATATCTGTATGCCTGACGACTCTCCATAATGTTCTCAAAGGTGTGTGATGTCTGCCAATCCGCACTGGGTCAGCGTGGCAGACTATCGCCTAAACCCTTTCTCATTCTGAGAGGAGAGCTGTACTCAGTGGGGAGACTATGTTGATCATGATGAAGATTAATGTACCAGGCTGCGAGTGCGGATGCAGAGTTATAAAGAATCCCTGGTTGTCCGCAGGCGCATTGAGCCAGGTGGACAGCGCTCCCGTGACGTTCAGTTCCAACCAGCCTTCAGCACCGGCGCTTGTGTTGACTGCTGCAACTTGCTCCATCTGAATCCCCCTGCAATCAATAAAGTCTGTATCAGAAAACAAATGGATAAATAGCTACGGAACAAAAAATAGGTATTTATTCTCGATCTACGTTACCTGCAGTACATATCTAATTTCATACTACCCAGGGTCTTAACAGATAGAACTAATGTTGTTTAGTATAAAAAATCTCCATAATTTTAGTTTGTGCAATTAGAACTAGATGGCGTTTTATCAAAAAATAAATTACGGTGCGACAAGGCTATCTTGGCGCGTGGCGAAATCGGAACTAACGGTGACGTCAAGTGTCCCCTTTGTTCTTGTTTGAATATTCTAAGCATAGAGATTCTAAGCCTTTGTTCTCCAATAGCGCCCCCTGTCAATGTTAATCAAGTGGCAAGAGAGCCTTGTCGCACTGTAGTCTGGTATCTCTACGACCTTCCCATAAAGCAAATTAAGAAGAAGAAGAAGATCACACACCCACACACACACACACGCACACACAATATTGTTACTAAAATAGCCTAATTTAAATTTAAATTTGTACTCCATATTAATCGATGGATCCAAGGGATGGCTGCGGCGCCCGTAACACAGGTTTACCTAGCACGGACGCCAAAGCACTCCTTCAGGTTCTTATATTTTTATTGTTTCTACCTTTTTTATGTGTACTTGTTTTAAGGAGTCTTTGTCTTGTACAACATTTTTGAATAAATAAATATATTATTATATTAAATATATTATTATCTCTACGACTCAAAAAGTTTTATTTACTACTAGGTGCTACTAGCCACAGGACACTATTACTCCTATGCTACTAGCTGAAGCCCGCGACTTCATCCGCGTGGAATTAGGTTTTTAAAAACACTGAGGGAATTCTTTGATTTTCCGGGATAAAAAGTAGCCTATTTCACTCTCTAGGTCTATATCTATACCCATAGACTATATGTATAGTCTATAGTATACCCATGCAAAAAAGCACGTCAATCCGTTGCACGTTGCGACTTGATTGGAGGACAAACCAACAAACAAACACACTTTCGCATTTATAATAAGGGTACTATAGCAACCTTGACATCCATGTTTGTGCCACATTTTTGTTTACGCAGTGTTACTGCATCCGTGATCCATCCATTCAAGTGTACTGCTGGGATATTCACTTATAAATTCATGCTAAATTCAACATAACCTAATACCTATAGAGAATGCAGTACAAAAATCATGTGTAAAGAAAAAAATAAAATTTAGTTTTTTAAATAATAAATTACGGGTTTTGTTTTATTACCTCAACTTTTAGTACTGAAAGTACTTCTCTCAATGTATAAAATAATAAATAATGCGGCCGAACTAAGAATAACACTGAATTTCTGCCATATTGCGACGTGTACCTAAGCGGGATTATAATTTTTGATTCGTATTTTCTTTGAAGTCACTACCTATAAAAATAATATATGAATTAAACCTGCACACGTGTTATACCTGTTATACGTATAGCTATATAGTTGACCTTAAAAAACTAGTATCCAAGGCCGGAAAAAATTAAAAATAAATTACATACAATAGTTACTGCAATTAGAAACAGATGGCACCACTACGAAAGATTAGCTGACGTCTCTATACCAGTATATATAATGTACTCTGTGATACTACCTACCCGTAGCCCTAGTATAAGATATTACATAATATTATTATGTCATCAACGTTGAAATAATTCGGGCGTTGAAACACATTCCAAACCTGCAAATTCGGTCACCCTCCATTTATAGAGTTTAGGTCAAGCCCCAACCACTTCTTTCCTCTGTGCCCCAACTAAGCAAGGATATTCAGATAATCTACCCGAGCGAAAGCCGCGCCGCCGAGTCATGTGGTTACTAGTTTATTTTAGCGTTTAAACTATCGTGAGTGATTTCCATTATATATAATATCTGTCCCGGCTTTACTCACGTGTTTAGTCGACGTTAGCCCCCACACCCCAGCCACCCTCACAACGGGCTCTACGGGCAGCGGCACGCGCGGCTCGCAGTCACAACCGCGGCGCATGCGCGAACTGACTCCCTTGAAAAAGGACCCCGGATGGGTTCGAAACTAGTCGGGCTAACGTCGACTAAACACGTGAGTAAAGCCGGGGCAGATATTATATATAATGGTTACTAGTTACACAATAAAATAGAAGCGACAATAATAACTACTATGATTTTTTATAAAAAATAGCGATCAAGTACGAGTCGGACTCGCACACGAATAGCTTCGTTAGGTATGGTACAACGAATAATACTTACTTTTAAATTTTTTTGTGATATAATTAATGATATAATTATGTAACCACAAAGTCAGGATTTCCGGATTTTTCCCTTTACTCGTGCTATGCCTAAGACATAGCTACCTGCCAAACATGATTCAACGGGGAATTCCCTTGACGGGTCTTCACAGACACAAGCAGACAGACAACGAAGTATAATAAGTAAAATATAGGATCACTTCGTTGTTTGTCTGTCTGTAACTAATTGAGTACCTACCCCAAATTATCGACGCTTATAACTCGGTTTGCGACAACTGTATACAAGGCGGTGGGATCATCTGAGTGCGTCGCTGCCTGATGAAGCCGTAGCTCTGCAGTGAGAAGGGACGACGAGTCGCCCGGCGCGCTCGTCACGTCGAACCAGACGTGCCTTCCGTGACCTTGGCGCAACGCACCCAGGTGATGCTCTACAAATCATGAAATATAAGATCAGAAAGTAACGTAAAAGTATTATTATCAAGATTAGGTAGCCATATTTATAGGGTTCCGTACCCGAAGGGTACCAACCTGTCCGTCCGTCCGTCTGTATGTCAGCGGGCTGCATCTCGTGAGCCGTGTACGATGGTACGGAACCATTCGTGTACGAGTCTAGCTCGCACTTGACTGTTTATGTTCTTCCTGACCGAATTTGTTCTGCCGGTGGCCAATCTCAACGAACTAACGAAGACTAGCCAACTACGCAGGAGATAATAGTGAACAAGTGTGTAAGCACTAGGTGCACTCTTATAGTCCGTTGGAATGGCAATCCGAAACGACCGGAGAGAGATCAGGTGCAGAATTGACAGTTTACTTACTCTCCGACTTACCTAAACACTGCCAATTTCCCATTGTGAATTTGTTGACAGAAAGCCCAAATTACTTTTTTTTGGCCCACTTGGAGATTCTACTAGTCACTAGACCTAGACCTACGAGGGAGCATATTATCTATTAAGAGTTGTTGACAGAAAAATCCAATAACTCTTTTTGGCTCAACCCTCAACTTAACTCCTGGCCCACATGCTCCGCAATCCGTAACCGAATAATTTAACCATTAGACCAACGTATAATGTATTATCTATTATTTAGAAAATGCAGTCAAAGTATATTAATTTATCGGTTCATCAGTTCCTTCAGATTTCCAAAACTAAACTCAGTTCTTTAAAGGATATGTTGACTTCGTCCTAACATTTCGCTTCAGGTGTCCTGACTTCTGAACTGGTCTAGTCTATAGAGTATACTCTATCTCCTACTATAAGGTACTTATTAAGGTGGGGTTTTCCATTTCCCATTAATTTACGACAACTGTTTACATGTCCTTAATGGCTTTAATGAAATGTTAATGGCATGCAAATGAGTTCGCAACAGGTGTCTGTGTCTCACAAGGCTGCTGTAACTTGACTCCCACTGCACGTGTACATCGTTAACGTATATTTTTGAGATTTTAAATTTATTTACATATGCAAATAAGTAAATTAATACCTACTTAAGGAGTTCTCTTGATTCCTTAAAGACACGAATTTAACTTAGGTAAAAGCTATTAGGTATAGGTAGTAGGTACGCGACATGTCGAAATGGCAATCTAGGAGGGAACGCCCCGCACACCCGCACCGGCACAGCCTCCGCTCTAAACCGGTGTGGGCGAGCGCGGGTGACGTGCGGGTGTGCGGGGCGTCCGCCCGCCTCATACCCCGATTGCCATCTCAACATGTCGCGGACCGGAGTATACCTAGGTAGGTAGGTACCCAATTGGGTATTTGACTCCGATTTGTTTATTACTTTATTATAAACTAGAATAAAAATAATGACGTAAACCGAAAAAACTAATTAAATCGATCAAATAACAAAAACGTTATAAGCATTTAAATATTTCTGATTAGACAGAGATAGCGATACAGCAGTTTGACGTCACACCTACTAATGCCATAGTAGCTTCGTGCGGTTTCATACAAATTTTCGTTTTGCGAGAAAGGGATAGAAGACCCTCCCACTCCAAAATTAAAATGCCTGTAACTTTGTAAATCTTTGTTGGATTTTAATATTTTTTTCAGCGGACGTCAGGACGTCATTATTTTTATCCTAGTTCATAATAAAGTAATAATATTTATCAAATTCAAAAGTAAGAAAATACCCAATTACCTATATTCTGTCATCGATATTTTTAACCAACTTAAAAAAAGAAGGTTCTCAATTCGGACACGTGAGTAGGTATATTTTTTTGCGGCGACTCCATAATTCTCCATCTGAACCGATTTCAATAGTTATTTTTCAAGAGCTTACCAGTACCAACACTAACTAGATAGGTTACTAATAAGGACTAAAAAGCGAACTAAAACCAAACAAGACGATCTCAAGAATTCCTCTAAAGATTTTGAACTTTTTTCGTAGTGACTGATAAACCCAACCTAAGCTATGGTCGGTTTATAAAATTGTAGATCATTATAGGATCTGACTCATTTTTACCTGCGGCCACCAGTTTCACTTTCTAAGATTTGTACCTATTGGTAGATTTTATATTTTAATCTCTAAATATCGGTACAAATAAGGTTTCATTTCCCAAAAGCATTGTTTAGCTATCTTATTAGTTAGGTACATCGTTTGAAAGAGATAAATACAGAAAAAGGATTCCTTCGGAGTTCGGGATACCCAACGGACGAAGTACAGTTTACAACATATTTTTGCCAGTTACCTACTTATACTACAATAATGAAAAAATTCTCAAAATCGATTTATGCATTTGTGAGAAAATCGCGAACTTTCATCGGTAACTACATAATAAATTATACTGGTAGGTACGAATCGAGTACAGAAGCTCCTTTTTTCGAAGTCAGTTAAAAATATTGTACCTACCTACTCTTCGAAAATGGATTAGGTACTAGTTTAGGTATAGGTAGGTACTTAAGTGTGAAAACCGTGGAAAATTTCAAAATAAGTATTTTTAGGAAAACCTTCGAAATCGGTTGCTTGTTTGTACTCCGTGGCCTGCACCAACAACGGCAGAGTTACGCAGAAAAACATAAACACCGCAACTACACAGATGCCAATATTTTTTCGTGAGGAGTATCCATCATAGATACCACCGGCACGGGGCGTGGAAGCACGGTGGTTATGTCAACTAATATTCTCAGAATGTTTCATCTGACCGCTGCTGACGACGGAGCACAAGGGTTCGGCAACTTTTCGTTACTCCACCAGTTATAGGTGTCCGCAGAAGCAGATCCACCTCTGGCGTGCAGGAACCACAGCTCGCCAACCAGCTCGAGGACTTTACTGTGAACGATGGACTGCCCCGTATCCATCATCCACATGTCTTCTCGAAGGTCAGGACTCGCGGAGAGGAAATTACAGAGATGCCTACCTCAACAGAATCTTTGACCAGCCAAGTTGACTGTTCCACTAAAAACCGCAAAAAAATATCCTAAGTATACATGCAAACTAACAGCAACGAGGGTCACCCTGGATAAAATAATTTTGTAACTAAATTACTAACGAATAATCTAATAATACCTAATAAATAAGACCTATTAATATACTTACTGTTATATCTACCTACTAATATAGTTCCCGCATTGATAAAGTACTGGCCACTGAACTAACTTCTGAGAAAATACCTACCTACTCATTGCGCGTGATACACTTACGTTATACCCATACATAGGTACCTAAATACAACATTAAACAAAGTTTATAATAATACATAATATTGTAATATCGTATTTTCAATCAAAATCTTCTAAATAATTCTAAAAGGAAATGGCGACTGACTGACTGATCTATCAACGCAAAGTTCAAACTACTGGACGGATCGGACTGAAATTTGCTGATAGCTACTCGTATTATTATGTAGAGTTGTAGACATCCGCTAAGAAAGGGTTTTTAAAAATTCAACCCCTAAGAGGGTAAAATAGGGGTTTGGTGTAGTCCGCACGGACGTAGTTGTAATAAGATAGTAACTATATACAATATAAGATATATAAATAATCTTTATTTTTCACACATAAATAATCTTTATTTTTCATACATAATTTCACAGACAATAACAGATGGGAACGATGATCCTGCAGAAGTATACACTGTGTTGCAGTGATCATCGCCCTCCTCATACAATATGACAATATGAGTGTGTGTGTGTGTGTGTGTGTGTGTGTGTGTGTGTGTGTGAGTGTGTGTGTTGTAAGGGTGGCAAATTGGGCGGAATAGAAATATACCCGGATACGGAATAATCTACCACCTTACAAAGATTAGAGGAAAAAAAAAATAATTTTAATTTACTTTACTTGATCTATCTACCTAGTAAAGAATAGAAGCTAGCCGTCGACTCCCTTGTAATGCATATGAGGTGTTATAAATGAAATTTGCTAGATGTTAGGCAAAATTGTTTTTTAATGTAACTTTTACCGGGGTCGCTTAATACAGAATGATGGCTAATAATGCTTAGTTATTCTAGCTTAATGCCAAGACTTAATTTAGATACATTAGAATGACTTAGGTAGATAGTACATAAGATCTATGTTTTAAATTTAAGATGCCATTGGCATGGAATAGACAATGACACAATAAAATTCATAAAATTGTTTCAAAATAAAAGCTCAGTAGTAAAGACAGGGTTCTTACTGTACACATACACTAAGAAGGTTCACTAAACTGTTGCAGGATACAAACATTTGCTTACTTGTAGGTGCGAAGACTGCAAGGTAGCTGGACGGCATCGGCCAAGATCCAAAACTCAATTTATTTGATTCTTCACAACCGAAATGTTTCATTACAAAGATTTTCACCAAGTCTTATCCATAGCAATTAAGTTGTCAACGTGAATGTGCAAAAGAAATAAATACGAAAACCGAAAACGTAAACGTAAAACTAAAACGGAAAACTGAAGCTAAACGTAAAACGTAAACGTAAAACTAAAACGGAAAACTGAAGCTAAACGTAAAACGTAAACGTAAAATTAAAAACGTAAACGTAAAATTAAAAACGTAAACGTAAACCCTGTAACAAAGAAAAACAAGATTATAATTTGTGCTGTGTGAAAATTTCGACACGTGGAATTTTCCCGATCAAACACAACTCACCTATTGAACTCCTGGCCACCAATGGTTTTCAGAAGTCCACCCACAACCCATTATCCTCATTTATTTGGGAAGATAAAATAACTGGAACTGGAATGAAATCATAAAATTAGGATTTTCTCTAACCAAACCGCCATTTTGTCGAATCCACATTACTTGATTTTTCACTCACCATAATTGATGAAACATTGAAATACGTTAGGATGACTAACTTTATAACTATTGTATTTTCCCAGGCGAAGCCATGGGCGAAAAAGAGTGAGATTTTCCTGGAACGAAAAAAAATTCGTCTTCACATGTTGACTCCAGAGAAAATTCTAAATCTCACCAATCGGTGTTGCCAGACGCAACCCGAGTGTGGCCGCTCTCAGTTAGTTTGATCATGAAGCCAATTCATTTTTGAATATTTGCGGAACCTAAGGATATATTATAAGAACCGTTTTGTTAATGACTTAACAATAAACAAATGATATTATGGTTTTATTTAATTATTTTGTTTTATTTTTACGACAATTGACAACGAAGCAAACGCCATCTATTGTGGCTCGAATGAACTCTGAACATCGACCCACGCGTAGTTCTGCACCTTGATGCTAGGTGGCACCAACATACTTTGAACAAAATTGATTTTTATTAAAAGCGAAACGCTAATTAGTAGTTCAAAATTTACAACGTCACAATACTTCCCCTCCTACGAAAAGGTTCAACAGGTTGAACCACGCTGCCCTCAGCGTCATCCAACAACTACTAACAATTTGCCTGAAACAAACAAACAAAAAAACACAGAAGTTACGCGTGAACGCACATCTACTACTAACAAGGAAAATTGTCTAACAAAATAAATATACTGAAAACAGTGTAAGGTTTTATACATTATACTTAACTACACAACCCTAACTTCTAAAAAGAATATATACAAAAAAACTTCATGGTGTCTAAGACACTTGAGTGGAAACATCTTGGCATCATTCTTCAGCTGACTGATAGAATGCGTCTAGGCCTACGGTGGTTCACTCTTTTAAACTACCATCGTAATATTTGTTACTCAACAAATACGGAAAATCTGGTTGTGAACGGGTCCATCTGATATGGCAACCGTTCTCTATCCCATTCGGAAAATAAAACCGAATCAAAATCGGAATATGAGAAAAAAAACGAAATAACTCTCCTAGAAAATAGATCTCGGAACAGAATCGGAAAAATAACAGAAATGATCCATTATCTAGAAGGAAAACGAAAACAAAACACAAAACCCCCCCTTTTCGTTATCCCCAAAGTACGATATTTGCATTTTTACTTTCTCAACCGGTTGGTCTACCACAAGCATTCCAATCATCACATATTCATCCCTACATACATCCACTACATTCATCCTCAACTGAACCATGGTAATGTAACTGTTAACTCAGAACATCACTACACTCATACAAATTCCTAATTGAATATTGATAACTTAAATATTCAAACAGTTTAGACCAAACTAAGTAATGGCAAATATCTACTTCTTAATATCCTTAATATGCCAAGTGCCTATTGGGTGGTTGTCAGCTACTCTAACTAGTTCGTAAACCAAAGGTGACAAAACCTTGACAACCCTGCACTTTTCATACTTAGGTGCCAGCTTAGCTGCGAAAAAATTTGTAGCGTCGCTTTGTGGATAGGTCTTTTTCCACACTATATCCCCAACAGAATAGCTTGCAGACCTACGCCTTAAGTTGTAATGCGTTGCATACTCTGCATGAGCCTGAAACAAATTTCTCCTAACCTGACCAAATATGTCCTCCAAAGTTCCAAACTTACCTGCGTATTCCTCCCTTGGAATTCCGGCCTCGTACTCCTTATCCGTGTCCTTATAGAAGGAACCATTTAAAACCGGTTCTCTAGCGTGGACAAGGAAGAACGGGGAGAATCCAGTGGATTCATTAACCGCACTGTTTATGGCGAACTGGACCTTGTACAGGTTTTCGTCCCAGGACCTGTGGTTATCTTTCACAAAAGCGGCTACAGCAGTCATAACAACCTTATTGTACCTCTCAACAAGGTTAACTTGCGGAGTGTACAGTGGTGTGTAGTGTAATTTCGGAATATTATAACGCTTAATGAGATTACGGAATTCAGATCCTGTAAATTGGGACCCATTGTCCACAATCACAGTCTCTGGAACACTATGGTTCAAAAATACAAAATTCTCTAGCGCTTTAACAACAGCGGCACCTGTGGCACGCCGTAACGGAAACAACATTGTATATTTCGAAAAACAACACGTCACCACAAAAAGAAATGTAAATCCTGATTTAGACCTAGGCAAAGGTCCGACTAAATCAGCCGAAATGACCTGAAAAGGTCTCTCGCAGACTTTAGGCTTCCCTAGCAGACCTGGAGTGGCTGATGTCGTGTGTTTATACGCAGAGCAAGTATCACAATTCTTAACGTACTCAACCACGTCCTTATACATACCACGCCAAAAATATCTGAGGGATAATCTGCGATGAGTTTTGAACACACCAAAATGACCTGCAGTTGCATCTGCATGGTTTTGTTGCATAATTCTAAGGATGTCGTTCTTGTGGACTACCTCTTTCCAGTCGAACTCACTGAGAAGCTGGTATTTACATTTACTGTAACGATATAGTTTATCGTTCAAAATACTAAAATTCGGAAAATTTGCTGGATTGATTTTACAGCCATTAAATGTTTTGTCATACCAGTCATCTACCAAAACTTGTTGACTAGAGTTATCATTACGATCACCAACTACATCTACGTGTATGAGTCTCGACAAGGTATCCGGAACTACATTATCACAACCCTTCCTATGTTCGATAACAAAATTATACTGTGATAATCTACAACCCCATCTGGCGAGTCGTCCTGAGGGATTTTCTAAATTTAAGAACCACTTTAGGGATGCATGGTCTGTGATAATTGTGACTGGCTTGGAACCAAAATAAGCCTGAAATTTCTCCACTGCAAAAATCACAGCTAGAGCCTCGCGTTCCGTCGCGCTGTAATTCCTTTCGTTTTTATTTAGGCTCCTACTGACATACGCAATGGGATGATCGCAACCATCGGTTTCTTGCGTTAGCATACCGCCAACACCATATGCAGAAGCATCACAATGTATTTTGAATGGTTTTTCAAAATTCGGTACCGCAAGAACAGGTGCGGTTACCAACGCATTCTTCAATGTATTAAATGCTACCTCTGCCTGTTCGCTCCACTCAAATTTAGGTGCGTTCTTTCCTTTACTCGTTAGTCTATTGAGTGGTGCAGCGATGGTTGAAAAATTCCTAATAAAGCGCCTGTACCAAGAACAAGTGCCTAGGAAAATCTTTACCTCCTGTGCAGTTTTTGGGGTCGGAAAGTTCAAAACTGCGGCAACTTTTCCAGGATCTGTGCGTAAACCAAATTCATCCACTATATACCCTAAATATTTCAAAGAGTTTCTAAAAAAATTACATTTATCAAAATTTATGGATAGTTGAGCCATTTTTAGTTTATCCAGAACTCTGTTTAATAAAATTAAATGGGTTTCAAAATCAGCAGAACAAATAACAATATCATCTATATAACAAAATACTATTCCATTTTCAATATCACTACAAAAATTTTGATTAAATAACTGGTCCATTAACCTCTGCTGTCGTGCTGGTGCACCGCATAGGCCAAACGGCATGACTTTAAATTTGAATAACCCTCTACCAGGAACTGTAAAACTGGTTTTTTCCTGAGAGTCGTTAGCTAACGGAATTTGCCAGAAACTTGAACTTAAATCAATCGATGATAAAAACCTTGCCTCTTTCAAGCTATCTAGAATTTGTGGAATGTACGGTATTGAGTATGAATCCCCCTTTGTCACTGAATTTAATTTCCTGCAATCTAGGCAAAATCTCCAGTCTCCATTTGCCTTTTTCACTAAAATTGCTGGGTTATTCCAAGGGCTTTCACTCGGAGTAACTACGTCCATTTCCAGCATCCTATCTAACTCTTTACTTAAAGCTTCCTTCTTTTCGGGAGAAAGTGGATATTGTTTTATTTTTATTGGCAAGGCATCACCGGTGTCAATAACATGTTCAATTAATTTTGTTCTACCCAATCCAATTTTCTCTGAAGAAATATCTAAAAATTTATTTACTACAGACTGGGCTAATTCTTTCTGTTGAGATGATAAGTTTTCAAAAGAAGTGATGGTATGAATTTGTTTATTATCAATCGCACAAATATTGTAAAATTGAGAAGGTGCCTTAATTAATTCTAAATTATCAAAAATGCCAGGGGCTAACTGAAATGTTTTCCAAAAGTCACAGCCAAAAATAACATCCGCTATTATAGAGGGTACTACAAAAAATTTTATTATGTGAGTTACGGAATTATAAGTAATCGGAATAAACATATAACCCATGCAATCAAGTTTGTCTCCATTTGCCACTGAAAATGTGGTATCAATACTGCTATGCAGTTTATAACCGAATCTCAAAAAAACCTTGTGCGCCTGGTTACCCAAAATTGACGCGCAAGCACCGGAATCTAGTAAACCTGTAATCTCAAAACCGTCAACAAAAACCTTTAAATGTGGCCTAAAGTCTCGTTTATCCACTGAATACAGAACTGTGTCAGGTAAAAGGGATGTTTTGTTGTTAATGACCAAGTTCTTTACTTGTGTCTCTGCACAGTTCTTACTAATTAGTTTTTTGAATTTTTGTCCGGAGCGGGTTTACTAATCGCCTTTTTACTACAACTTGGACATGTCTTTACTGTAAAGTTCTGACGTCCACACGAAAAACATCTAATAAATTTCGGAACTGTCCTGCAAAATTTAAAGGAATGGTTACCCTTGCCGCACTTGTAACATAGTTGTTTATTTGTTTTCGTAAAATTAGTGCCTTTACTTGTATCAACCTTAGGTGCAGGTGTGACTGAAAGTGTGTTTATCTGTTTTGTCACTTGTTTGTAAGCAAACTCTGAACTTAAAGTTGCCTTACTGTTAGTAGGCTCAGAAAATAAGGCGGAACGCTGCCTCGCAGCCTCTAGTTTGCGACACTTTTCCTTCAACATTGCGACAGACTTAATGTCAACAAGAGCTAATTGTTCTGAGTAAAAAGGGCGAATATTATGTAATAAAATTTGTAACTTTTGTTCTTCGGAAAGTGGTGTTGACAACCTTGAAAACATGCCAAACATTACAGCGAAATAGATAGACACAGGTTCTTCAGAGCCTTGTGTTCTTGCTCGAATTTCACCTAGCAACCTGTAGTCATAATCTACTGCATCAAATTCCTCTAAAAATAAAGTTTTCAATTCTGACCAAGACGAAACTTGACATTTGTTGCCTCTGTACCATAACAATGCTCGGCCTGTAAAAAGATGAAATGCAGAAACAAATAATTTTCCATCTGAAACGCCATAAGATCTTTTATATTCCTCAACGCGTTCGATGAAACTGCGCGGATCACCCTGTCCGTTGAAATTTAACTTCCACTTGGCAACATTTTTATCACCAGTGCAGTCAACGGCGGTACTCTCGGAATCCAGTGATTCGTCGTGAGACGACTCATTGTCAGCATCTAATCTGGAAATCAAACTCTGCAACTTTGTATGTAATTCACTCTTCCTACTTATTAAGCTGAGTTCGGAACACTGTATTCTCAAAATTCTAAAGTACAAATGTGAAGCTAAAGCTTTAGACCTACAGAGGGCATGTCTATCTTTAGTGTCAGAACACTTTTTTAATAAATCTTCTAAGTCTTGAAGTTTTTTAGTAATAACCCCTAACTCACTTTCAGAAGTGAAATCCGTCTCTAAAATTGATTCAGAAGGAATTTCCTGAATTAATTGTTTTAACTGTTTCTTTAAACCTAGCACTGTAGGTGCTGGAGTTTCGGAACGAATGGATACCTCATAACACAATTCGTCCTTCAAAAGTGAATGAAACTGGGCAAAAGTCTGTTCCATTGTGTTAAGTCAAAACACATTTAACAAAATATCGAGCTTGTGTAACTGTCTATGTTTAGCCTTATACTAATTGGTTAAACACAAACACAAAAGAAGTTATTTAAACTATTAAATATACACAAGCAAAATACACAACAAAAACAATATTCTTAAGTCTATCCTAACCTATTTTATCAATTATGTTCCTATTCCAAAATATTGTTAATAATACAAGCACATATTATTACTATAGTAAACAAAATATAACAAAATAAAACTTCCCAAAATTGAATAAATGATTGTAAGGTGCAGTATCACCTTTATGAGTACACAGTGTGTTACAACCTTTACAATTACAAAAGTAAACAGGCAACAAAGTTGCAATGAACTCTGAATAGCATATTATCTTTAAAAAAAAAAACAAAGAGATTGTGCAATGGTTTGATGACTGTTACTTTACACCTTTAACACATAACCTAAAATACAACAAAATCTGTTTGTAAATGTCACTTTAAACTACCAGCATTCAATTAAACTTAACATGTTTTGTGTGTGAAGTAGCTTTTATCATAACCTTAACACTGCTCTAAACAAAATTTCAACAAAATAATGAAGTATCAAGTCACTGAAAAAAAAAATTGTTCATAACTTCATACTTGAACTTAATGTAATCTCTGAATATAGTTTATATATTTAGTTTCACAAGTTGTAACTCTTAGTATTTATAAATGTATGTGTGTAACTAGTTAACGGCACATAGCGTTTCAAAACTTTAATTATACTAAGTTACCGGAATTTTCAAACATAAGATGTACTTACTATTGAAAGCAATACCCAACAACAACTCAGTTAAGCAATGTTTATTACTAAACTGAAGGCAAACATTCACTTATACACCTCCAAGGTAAGTCAAATAACATAATTGAACGGCATAAACACCATTTATAATGTGTTAATTAAATAAGAAAAAACCACTGTTGGACTATACTCAGAAAATTACTTAAACTATCAAACAAAATTTCTAACTATTAGTTATTATTTAGTTAGTTAACCATAAAAAAACAGCTTAGTGCTCTTTGCAATGTGTCACTACTTAGAAAATTGTACAATCAGCGGAGTACATTTCATAAAATTCACAAAATTTCTCAAAATATACTGAAATAACTATATAAAAAAAAACGTTCGGGCGCCATTTGTAAGGGTGGCAAATTGGGCGGAATAGAAATATACCCGGATACGGAATAATCTACCACCTTACAAAGATTAGAGGAAAAAAAAAATAATTTTAATTTACTTTACTTGATCTATCTACCTAGTAAAGAATAGAAGCTAGCCGTCGACTCCCTTGTAATGCATATGAGGTGTTATAAATGAAATTTGCTAGATGTTAGGCAAAATTGTTTTTTAATGTAACTTTTACCGGGGTCGCTTAATACAGAATGATGGCTAATAATGCTTAGTTATTCTAGCTTAATGCCAAGACTTAATTTAGATACATTAGAATGACTTAGGTAGATAGTACATAAGATCTATGTTTTAAATTTAAGATGCCATTGGCATGGAATAGACAATGACACAATAAAATTCATAAAATTGTTTCAAAATAAAAGCTCAGTAGTAAAGACAGGGTTCTTACTGTACACATACACTAAGAAGGTTCACTAAACTGTTGCAGGATACAAACATTTGCTTACTTGTAGGTGCGAAGACTGCAAGGTAGCTGGACGGCATCGGCCAAGATCCAAAACTCAATTTATTTGATTCTTCACAACCGAAATGTTTCATTACAAAGATTTTCACCAAGTCTTATCCATAGCAATTAAGTTGTCAACGTGAATGTGCAAAAGAAATAAATACGAAAACCGAAAACGTAAACGTAAAACTAAAACGGAAAACTGAAGCTAAACGTAAAACGTAAACGTAAAACTAAAACGGAAAACTGAAGCTAAACGTAAAACGTAAACGTAAAATTAAAAAACGTAAACGTAAAATTAAAAACGTAAACGTAAACCCTGTAACAAAGAAAAACAAGATTATAATTTGTGCTGTGTGAAAATTTCGACACGTGGAATTTTCCCGATCAAACACAACTCACCTATTGAACTCCTGGCCACCAATGGTTTTCAGAAGTCCACCCACAACCCATTATCCTCATTTATTTGGGAAGATAAAATAACTGGAACTGGAATGAAATCATAAAATTAGGATTTTCTCTAACCAAACCGCCATTTTGTCGAATCCACATTACTTGATTTTTCACTCACCATAATTGATGAAACATTGAAATACGTTAGGATGACTAACTTTATAACTATTGTATTTTCCCAGGCGAAGCCATGGGCGAAAAAGAGTGAGATTTTCCTGGAACGAAAAAAAATTCGTCTTCACATGTTGACTCCAGAGAAAATTCTAAATCTCACCAATCGGTGTTGCCAGACGCAACCCGAGTGTGGCCGCTCTCAGTTAGTTTGATCATGAAGCCAATTCATTTTTGAATATTTGCGGAACCTAAGGATATATTATAAGAACCGTTTTGTTAATGACTTAACAATAAACAAATGATATTATGGTTTTATTTAATTATTTTGTTTTATTTTTACGACAATTGACAACGAAGCAAACGCCATCTATTGTGGCTCGAATGAACTCTGAACATCGACCCACGCGTAGTTCTGCACCTTGATGCTAGGTGGCACCAACATACTTTGAACAAATTGATTTTTATTAAAAGCGAAACGCTAATTAGTAGTTCAAAATTTACAACGTCACAGTGTGTGTGTGTGTGTGTGTGTGTGTGTGTGTGTGTGTGTGTGTGTGTGTGTGTGTGTGTGTGTGTGTGTGTGTGTGTGTGTGTGTGTGTGTGTGTGTGTGTGTGTGTGTGTGTGTGTGTGTGTGTGTGTGTGTGTGTGTGTGTGTGTGTGTGTGTGTGTGTGAGACAAGACTTTATGAGTTGTTCTGATTGATCGTAAGAAAGAGTTAAAAGCCATTTAGTACATATCTTTTTAACTCTCGCCGCAGTTAGGGGATATAATATGTGTAGGATTTTATTGATATGGTTATACAATGAACAACGTTGAGGAGTTCCAGTATCTATCTTCGAAGATGTTCATCAGATCTTCACCAAATTTAAATGGGACCAACTTTGAAGTATACCCTTTCAAACAAAAAAAGAATTTTCAAAATCGGTCCAGGCGTCATCGAGTAATCGGGGAACATACATAAATAATAAAAAAAAAAAAAAAAAAAGATTCCGACGAATTGATAACCTCCTCCTTTTTTTGAAGTCGGTTAAAAATAGGTTTTTTGAGCATTACTTTTAGAACTGCCCTTTGGGCTCTTTCAGCTCTTAGCATAAGCGTTTTAGGAGATCCACCCCAAACGGTTAAGCAATAAGATAAGACTGACTCAGCAAGAGCATGATAAACGGACGTCAGGCATTGGGGGTCAGCCACATTCCTTAAGTTTTTAAAAACAAACATTAACTTTCTAGTACGTAAGTATATATAACTATAAACTTACTTTTAGTCTGAAATGTCATAATTAAATCGCTCTCGTCGATGGCGTGCTGCTCTTCACCACTCAGAGCCATTTCAGAACTGCGTGTCGGGCGGGCCTGCTCATGTTCCTCCGCAAGCTGCTTGTACACATCCAGCAAGAAACTCGGGGCCGAGCGCTCCAGAGGCGGCGCTTGGGATCTTCTCGGCCTCTCGCCGAGGCCCAAAAGCTCCAGTATTTCATGCTCGACCACTTGTCTTTCATGTCGCGTCAGCGAATGGTGTATCACCGTTTGATCGACACCGTTATCAATATACAGCCCAGACAGGGCAGCGTCCGTCGCGACAACGAATAGTACACAGCTCGCGTACCGCCACGCCGTCTTGGAGCCGGACATCTTCGTTGATTCACTTATTGTGTACGCAGTTAGCGCGCCCACTCGACTGACGTGTGCGCCGGCCGCGGTACTCGTCGGGACCGGCCAGGCCACAGCCACTGAACCTGCCCGCTCAAGGTAGGCCGCCGACCGACGCGCCGCGCCGCGCTCTCCGACTTCCCCTCCCTCTCAGTTTAAATAATGTAAACATCGTAGGTACCTACGGCAACCGCACGCATTCATATGCACATTCCTTCATAGTTGATCAACTCGAATATTTACGACTAAATTACTTCAACGAATTGTCTGCCCGTCACAGATATGAACCACGATTTAACCGTTAACTATTATCTAGGCATTTTCCGGTGACTTCAAAAGAAAAGATATAATCTTTCCCATCCATCAATGAGCACAAAAATAGTCAAACATTTAAAAATGTCGTTTTGTGCATAAATTCTAGCATCTAAGTAGGTACTTACTACCTACCTACATATTAATAAAATGAACAAGCTGCTGGACAAAACGATATTAGGTAGGTATATTTTACTTACTTCTGATCAACATACTTTTTTTTCTGTTATCCGAACGTTTATACGGTTCCGTACCCGAAGGGTGCCAACGGGACGCAACATTCTTATAAAGGAAGACGTGTAGATGTATCTTTATAATATCCCAGTTCAAAACAAAGCTAATAATTGCGGTAAAAGACTAAGGTCAATCTTATAATTAAGAGCAATTATCTCGTAGGCGTATGAAAGAAATGATTTAAATATGAATCATGAATCTTTAATAGTAGATTATTCAACATGTTAATGTAATGTCTTACGTCACGGGCGTCGCGCCGGAATAAATCCCAAGCGTAACAAGGGATCTCAGAGAAACTCCCGAGCGTAGCGAGGGTGTTGCATCTAGAATCCTGAGTGAAGCGCGGGGTTTAGGGCCGCCCAAGACTAAGACAGTATTACAAGTTCAATACTCTACTTTTCACACCTTGCAATAAAATCATAATCTTCGTATGCTTAAATAGGTACCTACCCATCTGTCTTTAGAAGTTTCTGGGAGCAAATAGTATTGTATATGTGTAGGTGATTGAAAAAAATATATAATAATTTCAACGTCGCGTCGTGATATTAGTTATAGTTTCACTCGACATTTTTATTTCAAATTAAAAAAAATCTTGAGTAATTGTATTTTTATAAATAATAGTTTCGCTATGTCCGTCCGACTGACCGTCCGTCCGTCCGTCCTCGGTTAATCTCAGAGACTATTAGTGCTAGAAATCTGTAATTTGGCATGGATATAAATATTAATCACGCCGACAAAGTGGTAAATGTAAAGTGGGGATGATTTTTTTCTCGTCTACCCCATAGTGTGGGGAATCGTTGAATAGGTCTTTTAAAAATACTGTGGGCGTGGGAACATCATTTTTCGATCTCTAGATCCGTTTGTAAAATATGATGTTTTAAAGTGCTAAAATTCACAGCAGTAGTATATATAATCAATTTTAAGGGAAAACTATCATGGCTAAGGGTTAGGGTTCACAGGTTAAGAAGTTATCACTTATACCTATCTGTTTTTCGAGGTTAATTATTGTAGGTACCTACGTAGATAGGTATTATGACTTTTGACGAGTTGCATATTAATGTAAATTGTATATTTGTGATTGATCGTAATCCTATTCGTTTCATTTAGTTTAGATTGTAGGTGATTGAAAAAAAACAAAATTAAATAATTAAATTAACGTCGAGGCGAGACAGCAGTAGCAGCTTGAACTAAAAACTCCTTGTAAGGAACAGAATTTGCTTGGCTACATTACCGTACGTTCGTTGACCTCTAGCGTCAGTCAGATGTTTTATTTGCAATATATCGTGAGCTTTGACAAAATATAGGTTTTTTTTTTTGAGTTTTTTTGGCGTTATCATATCAGTAATCATCAGTAGTATCACCTGTCTTCGTTTTTGCTAGCGTTCTGGTTATAAGTCCCGCAAATTGTTAATGCGCGTGGCCGCCATTTTAGTGACGTCAGCACTAGACTGAAGTTTCGAGCTGATGGTATATTTTTACTTAAATATACGTCAAATGACGTCTAAATGACGTCATTTCGATGAGACATCGTTCCAGCGCAATAGCAAGTTGCTCTGTATATTTCACTGAGTATATATAATTAAATAAAAAATCCACAATGAATACCTATTTACAACTAGCTGACACGCCCCGGCTTCGCTCGGGTGGAGTTTAGAAAATTGAGGGGGAGGTTGAATTAAATTTTTCTCTCCGTAAGAACCATCCTCGTACCTCAAAGAATATTATAAAAAAAGAATTAGCGAAATCGGTTCAGAGGTTCTCGAGATTTACGATGAGCAACACATTTAGTGATTCATTTTTATATTATAGATTAGATTGAATATGACCCAATTTATGATCTTATAATAATTTATTAAACTCAAAACAGAACTTAGTTAATTACAATAGGCTACTTGACATTTTTTTTAAGTTGGTCTTAAATGGTTAATATTTGTCCTATTATATCAAAAAAATTAACACTATATTTTTTTGCGCCCTAAAAACCGTAAAACTTTAATTTAAAAAAATATTTTTCTTAGACAGGTGAAAACACTGTCGGCCATGTTTGGCCGATAGATTATCTGTGCTCTGACGTCATGCATTTGTAAACAACAGCATAACCCTGGGTTATACTGTTGTTTACAAATGCATAACCCTGGGTTATACTGTTGTTTACAAATGCATGACGTCAGAGCACAGATAATCTATCGGCCAAACATGGCCGACAGTGTTTTCACCTGTCTAAGAAAAATATTTTTTTAAATTAAAGTTTTACGGTTTTTAGGGCGCAAAAAAATATAGTGTTAATTTTTTTGATATAATAGGACAAATATTAACCATTTAAGACCAACTTAAAAAAATTGTCAAGTAGCCTATTTACTAAATGTAAATGCAAGTATCCACTAACAATACAAATTGCAGAAGTAAATTCTGTCAAATGTCGAGTTTTACCATAAAACATCTGTAATTTATGCTGGTCGATCCCGAAAAAGCTGCACCAATCATTATTACAATCTGAATTGCTGTGATTCACTGAATTTATGGTTGGTATTCTTGTTGCAACAATGCATTGTAGTGAGTGAGTGTCGGCCAATGAGGTGATTGCGATAGTCATTCGTCACACACTTTAGCTGTCAATCTACCACGGTAGAGTCACTGTTTACGATACAAAACTTGCAGAAGTTGACTTGAGTGGGTATGAGTGATTACGCAGTGCAAGTGTCTTGCCAGACATGATTTCTGCAAGTTATATTGCTAACGGGTACTTGGCTTTACATCAAGATTATATGAATAATAAACTAATGTGAAAAATCATTAGGTATACCGTATACATAATATAATATCAAGAGAATAATATTTATTTCCGCTATGATAACAAATTATAATAATTATTCCGAAAGGGCCGCACATGCAAATTAAAAAAAATAAGCTTGTACAACGTTGCGTAACCCTTCGTGTGCGAGTCTTACATGCACTTAAGCGGTTTTGTTTTTATTTCTATTTTTAATTTTTCACAGTTACTAATAAAAAAAGTTAGTCTGTAAAATAAAACAAAAAAAAATATGTGCACTTTATGAAGACAGTACTTGTTAATAAGAGCCATATTATATTTACGTACATTTAAATTTTCAGCGATATTAATGTGAATGTTATTATTTAACATACTTTTCCATGAATTTTTTGTGAAATTCTGATCTTAAAGAGTCGTTTATAAAAGTATTCATCTTCTTTTCAGGTTCTGTGCGGGCGCAGTTTTTGAACACGACATCGTCATCCCATCGCCTTTTTACCTAAAAAAATATACACTTTTGTTTTGTACTACTATTGTGGTACTACCTACTCTAGTCTATTAATGATTTAGGCCCGCGGCATAATATCAGATATTCTAGCTTAGTTTTTAAGATAGTCAGAAAAATGGTCTAAAAATGATTATTTTGATGGCCCCCCATAATAAAAAAATATATTCTTACTCTACCTGTACTACCCGTGCGCGATAAGTTGAGACTCGCCTGGAATGCAACCCTCCGCCCGCTTGCCCTGTAACTTCCCCTCAAGCTCCCGTGTTGTACTGTAGACAACGCCATTTTTTTAACATCTTAGTCTCGTACTTGCTTACGTCACGCAACGACGACGCGCTCCGATTTTTGTCTACAGTACAACCACGCATCTGTGGCGTCACCGCCCCCCAGGTCTCAACTTATTGCGCACGAGTAGTACGTACTATTATATATTATGTGACTCTACTCAATGAGCTCTAGACAATAATAACACCCGAAATGCTAGGATAAGAAAAAAATCATCCGGATCCTTATTCATATATTGAGGAAGCTCTCTGATAAATAATTTAATTGAATTTCTGATTTAATATTCAGTTTTTAACCGACTTCAAAAAGGAGGAGGATCTCAATTTGTTGGAATCTTTGTTTTTAGGGTTCCGTACCTCTAAAGGAAAAACGGAACCCTTATAGAATCACTTTGTTGTCGGTCTGTCTGAAAACCGCGAATTTGTGGTTACATCACACAAAAAAATTAAATTGTGGTCATGAACTAATAATTAGTATTTTCAGTTTTAGAAGTAAGATCACTATATCAAGTGGGGTATCATATGAAAGGTCTTCACCTGCACATTCTAAAAAAATTGTTTATTTAATTTTATGCATCATAGTTTTTGAGTTATCGTGCAAAATGTCGAAAAAATACGACTATAGTATGGAACCCTCGTTGCGCGAGCCTGACTCGCACTTGGCCGGTTTTTTTATGTATGTTCCCCGATTACTCAAAGACGCCTAGACCGATTTTAAAAATTCTTTTTTTTGTTTGAATGGGTATACTTCCAAGGTGCTCCCATATAAATTTGGTGATGATCTGATGAATATCTTAAGAAATGGAGGACCAAGGAGGAGAAGGAGTCCAAAACTGTAACTCCAAAAGTCAGTCTTATTATTATTAGAATAGATTTAATTGGCTACCTTCAAATCATTCTTCTGTCCTGCTGCCGAATAATTTAATAGGGGATTTCCAGACAATATATTCTCCATTCTTATTCTCTCCTCTTCTTGTTTCTTTTCAGCTTCCTGTTTCACAAAATATAAAAGTTTTTGATAATTAATTTTTATTAAGGTCAAATAATGCTTATTTATAGTATTACAAGATTTATTGTAAAGTACTAGCAACAACCCTTGGTTTCGCTCCCGTAAGAATCTTGAAAAATCAGGTCTTATTCCTTATCTACATTATAAAGGGAACCTCTATGTAACATTTCAGCTTTCAAGATCCAAGGGTTGCAGCTGGGTGTCAATGAGTGAGTGAGTCCAGACTTCTCTTTTTAGTTTTTATATGTACTGATTAAACTATTTGCACTGACCTTCTTAGCCTGTTCAATAGCACGCTCCTTTTTTATTTTATTTAGCTCTGCTAACAAAGCAGCTGTGTCATCATCAGAGTCCTCAGAATCGGTTGAGTCACCTTCAAGAGGATCATCAGCGTCTAAACTAGCTGCCGGCACTTGGTCAGTCTTAAGTCGTTTCACTGATGGCTCCACTTGTCTCCTAGCATTAGGGGCTTTGACTTCCTTCTCTCTTTCATCAAGCTCTTTACGGAAATCTCTGGATCGTAGCTCATCAGTAGTTCCTTGACCTTGTTCCCTAAAATAATACAATATTTTAATTTTTTTTAACAGGAAAATAAAAATATTAACTTGAGACAGAGACACATCTGTACATAACAGCAATTATACATATAGAAATAAATACCAGTACAATTTTCCCAGTTTTCTGTTTGCCAGTGGCGAAATGTACCCATAACCAGATTCCTATCCATTTTCCTTTAAGAATTGGTATATACCATAAGTACTTAGGTACTTCTAGTACTCAGTGACATAAATATAGGCCAAAGGTTCAATTGTCATGCATGCTACATACTGTGCTCGAAATTTATCTGATGCTTAAAATTTTATTATAGCAACAAGTAAAATCTATGCTAGGCATCCAGTCGAAGTTATAAACAAGCTAACATAATAGTAGAGTAAACTCTAAAACAAGCCGGTAAAAATTGGCTATGCCTTAGCATTCCATCTTTCATTTCCCTAGGAAGCGAACAACATCTGACTCCCTCTACTGACAACCAATCAGGAGCCACCAATTTAATTTGATCCAGCAGCAAGTACGAATTTACGAATACTCTGACAGACATGAATAACTCGCTTCATTCCGGGTTATTGTATTACATCTCCAAATTAAAAATTGTATTCATAGTACTGTTTTAACAAGTAAATATGTACTACTATTTTGTATTTTAAAGGGTGGTTTGATACATTTGTTTGCGTGAAGCATATACTGGTGCTTTCGTAATACAGTAGAAACTCGATTATCCGGCCCTCAGTTATACGGATTCGCGATTATCTGGACCACCAACCGAAAATTGTTCTGCCAAGTGCGAGTCAGACTCGCGTACCGAGAGTTCCGTACTCGGGTATTTTTGCGCCTTTTTGTACTATTTAAATCAAAAACTATCATGCACAAAAATAAATAAAAAATCTGTTATAGAATGTACACGGAAAACAATTTCATGTGATGTCCCACTTGGTATTGTTATCTTACTTTGAAAATTTAAAATACTAATTATTTGTACATAAACACATTTTTTTTTAAAATGATGTAACCACAAATTCACGGTTTTCGGATTTTTTCCTTTACTTGTACTATAAGACCTGCCTATCTAGGGTTCCTTTTCCATTTGAGGTACAGAACCCTAAAAAAGGAGATACCGGTCGTGAGTTAGCTGATAAGTATGGTGTATCCACGATAAGTGATGTTAAGAAGAACACCGATTAAATTTTGTTGTACACCTGCAAATAAGATAGTGAACTAAATATGCACAAAACCAACTTTTCTTCATACATTTCGATTATCTGGATTTTCGATTATCTGAATCCCTAACGACAACAATTAGTCCGGTTAATCGAGTTTCCACTGTATATGTATAGTGAATAGGTGAAGGTGGCGTAAAGCTGATATTCTGTTAGATAAGAACTTTTTTTGCTCTGGCTTCCCTTTTTTAAGATTTCTCTTCTCCCCACTGCTGTTAACACATGCTATCACTATAATATTATATTGCTCAAAACTTCAATGGAATCTATTCAGCACCTTTTGAGCTCATTTGCAACAGACAGCAGGTTAAATTTACTTTTATACTAGTTAGTTATATATACATATATTACAATTAATAGCTGAATATTGCAACATCTTTGATGCTTAAGAGCATCCTTTTTGTAAAGTAGTTAGTCTGGGCCAGACTAACTACACAAATGACTGTCTGGCCTTTTTGGTGCTTTATCCATACAGCAAAATTTGTCAAAAACAGTCATTTGAGGTTTTATTACAAAACTTTAACTTTTACTCTTTGTTATTCTGTTTGAGACTCTTAAGTACTAAAATATGTGTCTGTTCAAATTGGGCTAGATATAGAAAATCATACAGAAAAACTTTAACCTTGTAAAAGAAAACATACCTGTATTTTAACTTTGTATGACCTGGGAGATCTCTGCTAGAATACTGGCGGGAGATGGCACTTAAATCTTTTTCACCACGACCTTGGCCACCCCTTGCAGGATCGAAAGTTGGTCTAGCTGCAGTTGTCATTTTGTCAAAGTTCCTCAATCCTCACTTAGGGCCAAGATTAACAGCTGTAAAAAAGGTGCATTAATAATGTAATCATATTAACCAAGATAATCTTTCACATACCTACTACCTATATTTGTTATCTACTCGGTTACTAAACATATTTTAAATATACCAACAAAATATTTATGTTATGATTCAAGTTATAAAATTCTATTGTAAAACTTCGTCCACATACTCAAATTTTAACAAGTAAATACCTTTAGACCTACTTGTTATGTGAAAAAAGAATATAATTATAAGTAAAACCTAAGTTAAACTTAGATGATCTAAAAGAAATAAATAATAATTATTCTGGGCTGTTTCAAATAATTTGGTAAAACGTAGATCACAGAATACATTTGTCGTAGATACTCAATTTTCTGTGGTGTGGTGGTGATTACTAAAACCAAGTACTCTGTGACTAAAACGTAGTGAGTATATACTCTTTGGTGATTACTTATAAAATGTAGTGACTGTAGTGACAGCTCTGTAATTTGGCTTTTTGGTTTATTGTATACTAGATGATGCCCGCGACTTCGTCCGCGTCGATTTAGGTTTTTAAAAATCCCATGGGAACTCTTTAATTTTCCGGGATAAAAAGTAGCCTATGTCGTTCCCCGGTATGTAAGCTATCTCTGTACTAAATTTCATCAAAATCGGTTGAACTGTTGGGCCGTGAAAAGCTAGCAGACCGACAGACAGACAGACAGACACAATTTCGCATTTATAATATTAGTATGGATTTGTGTTCGTTTGCTTTTCATTCATGCATGTGCATAGTCATTCAAACAAGTGCATGTGCAGTTGTTTTAACAACTCTTGGAATGGAATGTCAGTGGAATATACATTCATGGTAACTGCACATGCACGAATCCGCACATATGCGTACAAAGAGGAGCAAACGAACACCTTGTAACTTGAGACCAAGAAGTTTATATACTACCATTGCTCAAACAGGCTAGAGCCTGAGCCGAAAAGCCAGTTAAAAAAATTGAGGCAATTTCATAGAGATAGGGCCATTTTTTCCAACTGGCTTTTAAGGCTCTGGGTTCAAACAAAAAAATAAAAACAAATAGTAATTATATGTCTGATGCTTGTGATGTCTCTTCTCTTCAGACTTTGGACATAGGTTTCTTGTAGGGATTTCCACACGCCACGGTCTTGCACCACCTGAATCCAGCGGCTCCCTGCGACTCGTCTGATGTCGTCCGTCCACCTAGTTGAAAACTGATTAGTTCAACTTGACCTAGTTGAATAGATGAAAACTGTGCCCAACAAAAAAAAATGCGAAGACAAAAAATGTGTATTTGTCACTCTTCAGAGCTTTTCTATATAACTAGTTACCTACCTAGCTTGCTCTAACAAGGTATTATTATTTTGATTGATTTTGATGCCAAGTCTCCTTGATTCTTAGGGAGAAATCTATAGAGCGCACTCTAACTTAGCTTAGACTTAAGACAGAGTTAAAACGAGACTATCTCTCACATAAATCTGTCTCATTTTAACTCAATCTTAAGTCTGAGCAAAGTCAAAGTGCGCTTTATAGATCTCAGCCTTAGTCTGAGGATGTCGCTATGGCTCAAAAGGGCTTGCACCCAGAGCCGTAAAATAAGATTAAAAAATGTCTGATGTCTCATATCAATGTAAATGTGATGTAAATGTCATTTTTTCTGCGTCATAATCTTGTCGAAAGTCGAAATCTTAGAAATTATTGAATTAAAAACATTTTACCTTTTTCCCGATTGTTTTGCAGAATTCGACTAAAATAACTCAATTAGAACAAATTATTACTTAGCCACAGCCATCAAGCATATTTTAAGGTAATGTAAAGGATCTACTTTGATGCAAGCATGCCCACTTTTGCGTGGAATACAGTATGACAGAACGCCATTTTGTATTCCCTAAAATTATTACAGCTTCGTGAGCTTCGATATTTTCAGAATGTAAATTTAAACGATGCTTTCAAAGAATCATAACAGTTCATTTGCCCTTAAAATCGAAAAAATCTAGACTAATCCAGTTCTTTATTTTTTCATTGAAAGATAAGGTGGTGGCGGCAGTAAGCGCTACCGAGTAAAACATCTCGGGGTAATGAATGGGCTTAGTCCACAAATTCTAAATCCTACGTCCTAAATGGTATAGTTACCGTCAAACTAGCCAACTTTACCGTTCAATGATACTTTGCACAAAAAGCTAAAATAAGCAAATTCGCTTTGTAATTTTTTTTTGATAAATTAACATTTTAACCAAAATTTGATTTTGATGGCGGGCAAAGTAACCCGGACTTGTAGCCAACATGGCCCACATCGATTTATCATTCAAATATAACTCTTTACAAATACTTGGAAAACACCATGACTATTTAAGGCTATCTTGGCCTAGGTTTCAAAATTTTGATTGTAGTATAAATATTTTAGGGATAAAATGAGTGAGCAATTTTACCTAGCGATTATTTCTCTTTTCCACACAAACCTGATCAAGCATAAATTGCTTTTTGGGCAAAGTATCATTGAATGACAAAGTTGGCTAGTTTGACAGTAACTATACCATTTACGACGTAGGATTTAGGAAGGTGGAATAAGCCCTTAACTACTATCTCCCGACAACTTCCTAAAGAAGCCAATCTCATTACTGTTAGGCAGGCACGCTTTGGATATAGAACTCTAAAAAGATTCGAGTGCCGCTTATCTAGTTTGATTAAAATCAATTTTATATTAATCTTTACCTTAATTGATTTTAGGATGGCTGAAGATTTGGATGTAGAGGCTATGTTAGAAGCTCCTTACAATAAATCGGTAAGTCTCTATTGATTCCTAAAAATACAGAATTATAAGAATTTGCCTATTTGTAATTTTTAACTTTAGACACATGAAACAGTGTAGATTTTGAATCAAAAATTGAACTCATCCTTTTTGTTTTGCTGTAGTTATAAGTAACTTTAATAAAAGTTCATATATTTTGTACCAAATATACACAACTTGTTTACAATGTTAAGTAGTAATATATTTCCATTGAAAAGCATTCTGCTTTAAATATTCTTTAATTTCAATATAAAAGCTTGAATTTGTTACCTTTCAGCGTGACTCACTACATGATGTGATACTTAATGTTAAAATAGTAATTTGTGTAATTATATCCCTTTTTATTGCTATTCACAAATTAACAACCTAAGCTTAAATTTGGTCTCTTTATGTACAAAATAATGGATGTAATATACAGAATATATTGATAATGCTCTCTAACTGTCTGTCTAAAAACTGTCACTAACTGTGACCACAAAATTTGCAATGTAAACACTGGTGCTGGTTTTTACCGATATAAAATTCTTACATGCAACTGATCAACAATGTCCAAGTTGTCAAGTCTTTTTCACACAAAACTAGTGGCATATTTGAACAGTTCCATGCTAAGAACTGTGAAACAGATTACATATGAGAATCATTTCTTGTATTTATAGAACTTTGTGGTAATAGTCCAGCTTACTTCACCGACCTGAACAGAATGAGGTATCGACAACTATAATTACTTTTTCCACTTTTATAATATATTAATTTTAAGTAAAATATTTAAAAACTGTTTTTGTGGTAAAATGCAATTTAATACAGTCCATATTACAAATTCCAAAACGCCATGCGCTGATGGGTCGTAAATCTTTTGCAGAAGTATCCCTGTGTGATGTTAGCGCTGTGTACATCCTTAGTCAGTGGTTTTCCGAATGGTAAGTGTAGACCAGGGATCCGCCTTCAAGAACCACCGATAGGACCACACTCGGTTGTGAGAGCTGTCGTCTGTAGTATAGGAAACAAACAACATTTGTGCATATTCAATGACGACATTTTGTTCCAGTGTGTTATTATTGAAAATGCACAGATATCATGCAGTTAATTCATTCAACTAATGCAATTTTTATTTATTCACTCGGCGTGTGTTGCTGTGGCGCTGCTTCTACCTTGTGCTTTGTGTGACAGGATAACACTTCCTCTTCAAAACATCGCTCGGACAAGTATTCTGACAAGCACAGAGATAGAGAAAAGGAGATCAGTCGAAGGTAAATCTTGAGAGCTTAACATTTCTATGGAATTAATTGTGCGAGTAGGTGTAGAAATATTTATTATGTTTTTGTCAATTCAGACGAAGCCGGTCCAGAGAGAGAAGAAGATCGCGTGACCGAGATGTACGACGTTCAAAAGAAAGGGATGACCGGAAAGACAAGGACCGCGACAAGGATAGAGACCGTCGAGATCGGGACAAGGACCGCAGCAACAGGGATAGGGATCGTGATAAGGATAGGGATCGCGATAAGGATAGAGATCGTGATAAGGATAGGGATCGCGATAAGGATAGGGATCGCGATAAGGATAGAGAACGTGAAAGAGAAAGAGAGAAACGCCGTAGCAAGGATAAAGACAGAGAACGCAGCAAAGACAGAGAAAGAAGTCGTGACAAACATTTATCGCGAAGGGAGCGGAGTCGTGAAAAAGAAAAGGAAAAAGTTCGTGAAGAAGAAAACCCCGTGAACCTGAAAGGACAGAAGAGTACAGATCGAAATCGAGAGGCATAGAACCTAAGCTTGATGATTTGCCTCCTGAAGAGAGAGATTTGCGTACAGTATTTTGTATGCAGTTGTCACAACGCATTAGAGCTAAAGATTTGGAAGAGTTTTTCTCATCTGTTGGCAAAGTTAGAGACGTAAGACTTATCACATGTAACAAGACCAGAAGATTTAAGGGAATTGCTTATATTGAGTTCAAGATGCAGAATCTGTGCCATTGGGTAAATACTAATAATAATCTAAAAAAAAATTGAGTCCTGGCTTAAGTTAAAGTTACATTATGCTACAATTAAACTTTGATCACCCGATAAAAATCTAAGTGGAATGCTGTAGTCAGTATTCATACATCCATGATTAAGCTTTTAAAATTAAATTTCGGTACAAGGTTAATAAACCTCGACCTGTGCAGTGTGCAACCCATTTTGCTTTTTTAATAATAGTAACTGTAATGTTAACTTTTAGCGCCTTTCATACAACTGGACCTTAGTAATACTATATTTTAGTAACCTATTCTTACATTTTAGGCGCTTGGTCTTACTGGGCAGAAGTTACTCGGCGTTCCTATAATAGTTCAGCATACACAAGCAGAGAAAATAGAGTAGGTAACACATTGCCGAATTTAGCACCAAAGACCAGCAATGGACCAACCTAGGTTATATGTAGGATCATTACATTTCAACATTACTGAAGACATGTTGAGGGGAATATTTGAACCATTTGGAAAAAATTGATCACATACAACTTATGACTGATCCTGACACTGGAAAAAGGTAAAGGATATGGATTCCTAACAGTAAGTTTGTTTCTGTCTATGTTATTTTTCATCTATGATTTATATTGGGAATCTATGTATCCTGTAGATTGTAGGATCTTCCTAAATGGTCAAGGTCACTGAAATCAGTGAATTTGATAACTCAAATCCAAACAATAATAAAGAAATATTAGTTATGTTTACATCCATACTAATATTTTAATTATAAAATGCGAATGTGTGTCTGTCTGCCTAACTAGCTTTTCACGGCCCATCCTTTTAAACGATTTTGACGAATTTGATTTATATTGGTATAAGATCAAGAGTTATCACGGAATTTTAAAAAACCTTATCCACGCAAACGAATTCGCGGGCCCTAATATTTTAAAAATGTGGTTTACTAACTGATGCCCGCGACTTCGTCCGCGTAGAATTAGGTTTTTTAAATACAGTGGGAACTCTTTGATTTTCCGGGATAAAAGTAGCCTATGTCACTCTCCAGGTCTTTGTTGTCCCCATGCAAAAATCACGTCAATCCGTTGCGATGTGAAATAATGACAAACCAATAAACCAACAAATATACACACTTTCGCATCAGTACCCTTATTATAAATGCGAAAGCTGTGTTTGTTTGTTGGTTTATTGGTTTGTTGGTTTTTCCTTCAATCACGTCGCAACGGATTGACGTGATTTTTGCATGGGTATAGATAAAGACCTTGGAGAGTGACATAGCTACTTTTTATCCGAAAAACAAAGAGTTCCCAAGACATTTTTAAAACCCAATTCCACGCAGACGAAAGTCGCGGGTATCAGCTAGTTTATAATAAGGGTACTGATGACATATCTCATGTTACAAATTATTATGCAACTTTCAGTTCCATCATGCAGCTGATGCGAAAAAGGCAATGGAACAATTGAACGGGTTCGAATTGGCCGGAAGACCAATGAAAGTTGGCAATGTAACGGAACGTACGGACGGGGGCTCAAGCACGCGCTTCGATGCGGACGAATTGGACCGTGCGGGAGTCGACCTCGGGGCCACAGGGCGCTTGCAACTCATGTTCAAGCTTGCTGAAGGCACAGGCTTACAAGTAAGTTTACCCTTTAGATCTGCCATAGGGTGTTTGTTACACCTATGTCATGATCATTATAATTAAACTTTGCTGCTATGAACTTAGATTGTGATTACTTCACGATATTCAGAAAGTAAATTGGTTTTATTTTAGTGAAATATGCGCGCGCTAGCTATACAGACGGTATTGATACGGCAGCTAGCTTAGTTACTACAACGGAAACCGTTGCGCGTTGCGCATAGTAAAGTTGAAACTATTTATGATCAGGAGGTGGATCGCCCAATAAATTCAATCTTCGTAAATACATAAAATATAATTTATTATATTAACAGAAAGACATTACTTTTTCCAACAATAACGACAACTCATAAGTGACAGACTTACAAATATAGACGCTATTTTATTCTTTCTTCACTTTAGATGTAATGAGTTTACATACGAGTTCATAGCACGTTCTAATACGCGCCCTTAAACCATTACATCGCAAAAAACATAGTGTGCCCTTAACTTATTACAGTGTAATGTAAACACGCCCTACATCGCGCCCTTAACCTATTACATTGTATATAACATGCCTTTACAATGTTATATCAATCAATAAGATTAAATAAAACTCTCGAAAATATTTGATTATAAAAATAAAATAACTATAAACTAGTTCTTACGGCAAACACACAATATTCCTGTTAGGTATAATATTATGCCCTATGCCCCCTTAATCAAATATCTTCTTCTTCAGACATAATTCTGATAAAAAATGTTTCATTTAGGACCATGTAAACTTTTGTTAAAATATCTGCAAGGGCATTACATATACAATTATTTACATCTGGTTGCTTACGTGATCTAAGGTTATAACGTGGTTCAACCCTTTCCCACAACGTTTTTGGTCTCGTCTTGAATATTACCTTTTCTTCATTGTTTTCAGTTTCATTGTTATAATCAACTGTCTTAACATGGTATCAACTTATCGTCCTTATTATCATCCTCTTTAGGATTCTCTCTTGGCACAGACTCTTTTTGGTCCCTCGTCCAGATATAGCGAACACTGTGTCCTTTGTTACTATATTTCGCTATCACCAGGAAAAGTATTCTCTAAAAATTTAACATCTCTATATACATGAACGGTACTCGTCTTTGGATCCATCAACCGATACCCGTAGGGTTTAGGATATCCAACAAAAATCGTAGGTACTGTTTACTGTCCAATTTTTGTCTCTTTTGTTTCGGTTTCAATCCGAAAGCTACAACAACCGAACACCTTAAGATGACTAAGATCAACTTTCTTTCCTGTCCATAACTCCTCCGGAACACTATCTGTTACAAGCCTTAGTAGGACTTCTATTTTTAAATATACAACAGTATTTACAGCTTCCGCCAATACTTCTTATTTAAATTAGCTTCGCATAATAATGCTCTTGCTTTTTCTATAATCGACCTATTTGCCCTCTCATCCGCAACACCATTTGCTCAGGTGTGTACGGGACCGTCGTCTGGTGCTTAATACCTTCAGACTTTAAAAATTTATCAAATAATCGATTACAGTACTCAGATCCATTGTCAGTCCCTCAAACATTTAATTGATTTGTTCATTTCTTTCTCTACTTCCGCCTTATATTCGCGAAATTTCTCAAAAGTTTGACTTTATTCTGCAGAAATATACATGTGTTTTCCGAGTAAGTCATCGATAAACAGTAACATGTATCTCGAACCACTGAACGACGGCTCTTCCATCGGACCGCAAATATCGCTATGCACTATTTCCAGATATCCCGTGCTCTAGTACCTTTGTTCTTAAAAGGACTCTTACACGTCTTACCTTCAATGCATGGTAGTACATGGTTCGATCAATCGTTTTGTTTAAATCAATTCAATTCACTAGGTTTTTAACTTATCCATATATTTTTACTCAATGTGCTAACCTTCTATGCCAAAGATTCGATAAATTTTGACTTGACAATGTCACGTTCAATGACAAGTTTTGATTTCTTTTAAATTCGAAAATTCCACCAACATCCTGACATTTGACAATTTGTTTATCCTCTTTCGTTATGATACAACCTTTTTTGTTAAAATTACAACGTAATCTTTTTCAGCTAGCTTGCTCCAGAGATTAAATTCATGGACAATTCGGGACATGCAAAACATTATCCAATGCAAGTTCTGTATTTGCATTAATCTTTACATTAGCACTCCCTTTACCTTGGATTGATAATTCTTCCCCATTTGCCACTCTTATTTTCTTATCCGCCTGCTTTTGATAATTGGATAAATTATGTACATCGTGGGTCATATGGTGTGAACATCCACTGTCAATGTACCAACTCTTCGTCTTAAATGGCTTCTTGTCTACTGTAGTCATGCAAATCGACGCAAAATTATTTGCAGTTCTAATTGCTTCTTTTCATTGCATTCTGATGCTTTATGGCCTGGTTCATGACACTTAAAACATTAAAAACTTTCGACTTATTTACCTTCGACATCTATTCGATTTCGATTTTTGGGAAATCGTGCCCGATTTGTTGCCATCATAACATTCGACGATGTATTTCCACTTGAACTCATCTCGTTGTCTATTCGCCTCTTGTATCAATTTAGTTTTTAATTTTCCTCAAGAGTCAGTTTTTGTCCACTGTTGTCTACAGCCATTATAAGTGGATTATATACTTCACTCAACCCGCTCAGCATAATAGACACTATCCAGTCATCATCAATTGGAGCATCGATATCATTCAACTGATTAGACAAAAACATTATTTCCGAGATGTACTTCTCCATAGACTCGAAGTTCTCAAGTTTACATTGCCAGAGTTTCCGTTGTAACGTAATACGTCTTTCCCCATCCCTTGTCTTCATAAGCTTTACATAGGCAATCCCAGACCTCTTTTGCAGTCCTTGCTCTATAACATGCGTGAAGCAATCGGGTTCAAGTAAAAGACAAAGTGTTGCTCTTACTTTTGTGTCCACTTCTATCAGGTTTTCTTTCGTTTGTGTACTCGTTTGACCTTCATTCGCTACGACCCACCACCAGCCTTTCAATTCAAGATAGTTCTTTACCTTAAATTTCCAATAGGCAAAGTTTTCTGAGCCTCGCAACTTTTCTATGTGGCCGCACAAACCTGAATTAGACTCATATCTTTCTACCATGATTGAATTTTCAGAGCTTCTAGTTTTAGATGTGAAGGCCCATAACCTATTTATGATCAGGAGGTGGATCGCCCAATAAATTCAATCTTCGTAAATACATAAATATAATTATTATATTAACAGAAAGACATTACTTTTTCCAACAATAACGACAACTCATAAGTGACAGACTTACAAATATAGAACGCTATTTTATTCTTTCTTCACTTTAGATGTAATGAGTTTACATACGAGTTCATATCACGTTCTAATAGAAACACAACTCTGATACCGATATTCGGCAACGGTTATCAATATCGGTATTGAAACTTAATAACTGTTGGATAACCGTAGCCAGAAATAGCCAATAACGCCCATCTCTACACGCTATACATTGCGGGGTTGATAAATACTAAATCACAAAAACTACAAAATGAGGCAAATGGTTATTGGTATTGGATGTGTTTAGATAGTATAACAATAACGCTAAGTTTTTGCTAGCGTTCAGATTACAACCTGTACACTCCTGTACTATATTATCTAGCAAGAAAGTAAAAAATGTTTAATAACAAATTGGGCCACACATCACTATACTTAAAAGTTGATCATCCATGTTCCTCTACTTTCTTTGTCATCTTCCTCTCAACGGTTATGGTTGTGGTCGTCACTTGAGTGTTTTCACTCTCTAACAGATGCCTTCCTCAAGCCGCATATAAGGGTCAAGGGTAAATCCACCGCAACCTTCATCACTCTCATTTAAACTTCCAAGCATCAGAAACCCTTGAAAAATGTACATCATGTGTGTACATCATAAATCATCCCTAACCCGAAAAACGGGCCAAGTGCGAGTCAGGCTCTCACGACGAGGGTTCCGTAATACAGTCGTATTTTTAGACATTTTGCACGATAATTCAAAAAACTATAATGCTTAAAAATAAATAAAAATCTGTTTTAGAATACACAGGTAAAGACCTTTCATATGATACTTAGAAAATTGATAACACTAATTATTAGTTCATGACCACAATTTAATTTTTTTTGTGTGATCTAACCCTAAATTCACGGTTTTCAGATTTTTCCCCAAATGTCAGCTATAAGATCTATCTACCTGCCAAATTTCATGATTCCAGGTCAACGGGAAGTACCCTGTAGGTTTCTTGACAGACAGACAGACAACAAAGTGATCCTATAAGGGTTCCGTTTTTCCTTTTGAGGTACGGAACCCTAAAAAGCCCAGTTAAGCATAATGCAGTACTCCTTGTACAAATACATTAGGCATGATAATAATAATTTGCAAGTCGGTAAAACAAGAAATTATTGGATGAAGCAACAACTTCTTAAGATGTCTTATATTGCTAATATAAAGCTATAAAGTAATATGCTGGCACCATTGCAAAACACACAATAATAAACCTTTAGTACTAAGGAATGAAGAAACAAAGCAATGGTGCCAACATAATATTATTCACGCGTCAAGTTACGATGAACGGACAATAGTGATGCTGTACACGCGTCGCTCCCTTCTCGCATTGGCAAGCTTTAAGTTCCGGTAACTTCACATCAATGTCAGTGACATAACGAAGATGTGTGAGAGTGAAGTTAGCAGGAGGCGCAAAATCGCGACTTGCGCCTCCTGCTAGAGTTACTGTAAAAATAGCCGCGATAGCCTAGGCCTAGAGATTAAGACGTCCGCCTCCTATTCGTAAGGTCGGGGGTTCGATCCCGGGCACGCACCTCTAACTTTTCGTTATGTCCGTTTTAAGCATATCACTTGCTTTAATGGTGAAGCAAAATGTCGTGAAGAAACCGGCATGCCTGAGAGTTCTATACGCCGATACGGCGGACTATAGCATAAACCCTTCTCATTCAAAGAGGAGACTCGTGCTCAGTAGTGAACCGGCGACAGGTTTGATCATGATGTAAAAAATTTATGTAAAAAATTTGAATTGTAGATCCCTCCAGCCGCCGCGTCCGTGCTCATGGGCGCGGGCTCCACGCTGGTGGCCGCTCAGCCGCAGGTCGCGCCGCCGATCGCCACCGCAATGTTTCATGCTCAACATATGTTCGACCTGCCACGTAGTGACCATCTTCTTCATCATTTTCTCTTGTTTGTTTAGTAGAAAATATTTTTATTTCTATGTTTCGTTAGTCTGCTTTATAAGCATGAGAACTATACATTTATACTTATACAACATTTCACAGATGATATGTGAAAATCACATGAAAAGCGTAACATTGCCAATTTCGTAATATTTGATACCTTACTCATAAAAATTGTACTAATCTGTAAAAATTTGTAGAGCAATCTCACAAAGTTTGTAAATTGAAATTTAAAATGGTTAATTAGGGTTCTGTACCTGAAGGGTGCCAACGAGACCCTATACTAGGACTCCGCTGCGCGTCATCTGTCTGTCAGCGGGCTGTATCTCGTGAACCGTAATAGGTAGAGAGTTGAAATTTTCACAGAATGTGTATTTTATTGCCGCTATAACAACAAATAATAAAATTTTCCAAATGGCCGCCATGAAAAAAAATTAGAAAGTGTTATTCCTTGTACGATGTTACGGAACGCATCGTGTGCTAGAGCACTTGGCATTTAACTTTGCAGTCATAGCGGACTTTGACCGAAAATACAGAAGGAAGTTACTATACTCAAAACTTTATTGTTGCAGAGAGTCAAATCCAAACTGGGACATTGAAATCAGAGATGATGTTATCAGCGAATGCAATAAGCACGGGGGCGTATTACACGTGTACGTGGACAAAGCCTCACCCCAGGGGAATGTGTACTGCAAGTGCCCTACGATAGCGACCGCGGTGGCCTCCGTCAACTCGCTGCACGGCCGGTGGTTCGCCGGCCGAGTGATCACTGCAGCGTACGTGCCGCTCATCAACTACCACTCGCTATTCCCTGACGCGATGACTGCACTCACACTACTCCTACCATCACGACAAAGATAAACCTTCACCTGAATCAAATGGCATTTACTGCAAAGCAATAGGTTATCTATTAGTGGTGTTCTGTATTTAAGGCAATACACATGTGATTTCACTCTATGGCTGTTTAGTTTTATTTCCTCGTTATACAGAACCATGCCAGAGTAAAAACCATGTAGTTGGCGGTGGGCTGATGAGTGTATAACCTGTTTAAAATCATTACAGATGCCATATAGTAGACAAGTTAGGAACTGATAATATAAGTCTTCATCTTTTTTAGGTTTCCGTACCTCAAAAGGAAAAACGGAACCCTTATAGGATCACTTTGTTGTCTGTCTGTCTGTCTGTCTATCTGTCTGTCTGTCTGTCTGTCTGTCTGTCCGTCTGTCTGTTAAGAAACCTACAGGGTACTTCCCGTTGACCTAGAATCATCTAGATACGCCTTACTCACAACCTTGAATGGGAAGCTGGAAGAAATCTCTGTTTAGAGATAAGCATTTCCGATGTAACTTAATTTATTATTACTTTGTAACTACAATTTTTGGTACATGAATAATAAAAATAAATAAATAAATAAATCATGAAATTTGGCAGGTAGGTAATCTTATAGCTGACATTTGGGGGAAAAATCTGAAAACCGTGAATTTAGGGTTAGATCACACAAAAAAAAAATTGTGGTCATGAACTAATAATTAGTATTTTCAACTTTCGAAGTAAGTGACTATATCAAGTGGGGTATATTATGAAAGGTATTCACCTGTACATTCTAAAACAGATTTTTATTTATTTTTATGCATCATAGTTTTTGAATTATCGTGCAAAATGTCGGAAAAATACGAAGTACGGAACCCTCATTGCACGAGCCTGACTCGCACTTGGCCGGTTTTTTACTCCTTAATGTGGCTAATTCCGTTGTACACAATCTAACTAAACTAAAATGGCACGTCTAAATCTATTGCTATCCCTTTCATAATGTTGCTTACGGAAAAGGATAGCACTAGATTTAGACCTGTTAAATTAGTTTAGTTTAGAGATTGTGGTACTAGAGATTTTTTGTAAGAGTAAGCACTAACCTCTGCTAATATGTACAAGTACGCTGGACTTGCTATTGCCGACCTGTTTTGAATCAACTTGATTATCGCCATTTTGACGCTGAAAACAGTAGTTAGCATACTCGGAAGTCGGAACTAAATAATTTTAGTGCGTACCTCTGATTGGCCCGCCATCGTCACTAGCTCACTATTAGCTACAATGCATTGTTGCAACAAGCTAATCACAGCAATTGAGATTGTAATAATGATTGATGCAGCTTTTCCCGAATCGACCTGCCGAGATACTGTAATGGTGGTTCGGACGTCCGCCTTTTAATCGGAGGTCGGGGGTTCGATCCCGGGCACGCACCTCTTAACTTTTCAGTTATGTGCGTTTTAGGTAATCAGTACCCATATTATAAATGCGAAAGTGTGTTTGTTTGTTGGTTTGTCCTTCGATCACGTCGCAACGGATTGACGTGATTTTTTTGACGCGTAGGTATAGATAAAGACCTGGAGAGTGACATAGGCTACTTTTTATCCCGGAAAATCAAAGAGTTCCCACGGGATTTTTACAAATCTAATTCCACGCGAGCGAAGTCGCGGGCATCAGCTAGTTAATATCATTTGCTTTAACGGTGAAGAAAAACATCGTGAGGAAACCTGCATGCCTGAGAGTTCTCAAAGGTGTGTGAAGTCTACCAATCGGCACATGGCCAGCGTGGTAGACTATGGCCAAAACCCTTCTCACTCTGAAAGGAGACCTGTACTCTGTAGTGAGCCGACGATGGCTTGATCATGATGATTATTCAAGTACTTTTTTAGTTTTTAATTTTTTTAATCTTGTGCGAATTGTTCGCTAGATAATAATCTTGTCTAACGTAATTCAAGTACGTTAGACAAGATTATCTAGCGTACCTACTGGTATAATATAATAATTATGTTCTTATCTGAGAAAAGTGTAGTGCTAGGTATCAGGGTTGTTGCGGATGCAAATATATTAACTAGCTAACACGCGCGCCGCATCCGTAAAAGCTCTGTATCAATTGATGCGGATGTCTGAATTCATGCGAATGTTCCGCATTTGCGGAAGCGAATGCGAATATCTGTGACGACCGTAGTCTAGTCTTACCATTTTGAATAAAAAGAGTTTGACTAATCAAGAGCAACTGCGTACTTCATGCAACATAATATATTACTATTGATAGTGAAAACAGCGCTAGCGCAATTTGACGAGATCATTCCCACTGTTTAATTTAAACAGGACAAAAACAGACTCTAGTAAGGCCTGCATGGCTGTAGTTAATAGTCATTTATCTGCTTGTGAGAAATGCAAAAAAATAGGTTCAATTATTATTTTTATTTGTACATTAATTCTTATTAAATTAATTATGAAATAGTAAACGCCGTGTATTAATATAGTTCATGTAACCAAAACACGTATAGGTGAGTAACGCATATACTTACGTGAGGTCAGTAAATCCATTTTTACCCCGCGAATTTTTTTTATTAGTAGGTAAGACGAACGAAAATGGACTTTTTAAGTTATGGATAAAATGTTACTTAAGTACGGATTTTGGTCACATAGTGCTATAAAAATATTTATTCCGCTCTTATCCAGTCGATTTCCAAAGTAGCTGGCCCTTTTTGTTTGATTGGTTGATAAACTCCGCCATACATTTGAAAACCAATACTGGATACTTGAGATAAATCCAATGTTTCGTTGTTAACCACACGTTTTCCTCTGTAATAAGCTTTAAATTCCGAAAAAGGTAATTCACGTATTGCAAAGTCATCTTTCGGCGCCTGAAAAAAACAATTAGTTATTACCTACGATTTCAGCAGCTGCAGACCATTAACGCTCTAGCGCTACATTGCGCGGAATTTTCGTCGCCGACTTTGAGACGAAAAGATCGAGCAATGAGCCAAGTCATCGCCTGCTACAGATTTCGCCAACATTATTTATTACAAAACTAAGTAATGTATGAAAATACAGTGACACATCACAGGATACATACCTGGAAGTATTGTTCGAACGAATAATTAGGTTCATCATTCAGTCCTTTATGTCTGAGGACAACTTTGAAGCCGTTATGTTGTCCTTGCCCTCGACAAAGGATTTGCAGTTTAGTGTGTCCCGTCAAATTATACGATCCAAGTGCGCGTATACCAGCAAACCCAGCACCATTAGGTTGAGGGTTTAACAACGCAAAAAATATAGCCCTTCTGAACTCTGCATTCCTATGTATAACTAGTACCGCTTTGGACATGCCTACACTCCTCACAGTATCGGATTGTTCTTGCCAATTATCCACATCGTCAGTTTTTGTAAAGTCGAACAAATACTGCCTAGCTGGTGGCGAAACATTGCTGAAAAACAAATCTACAGTTATTAAATACGTTCTACTGTTGAACACACTGAAAATATTAAAGCTACGACTGCAGTGCTGTTCCGAGGTGGTGATACCTATGTAATGCAAATTGCATCAAAATCGGTCCGATCGTTTTTTAGAAAAATATTCAAAGTAACTTTATAGGTAGGTACCTAACTGATATAACTATACCTACGTAATTGAAATTAACAAACATGTTTGCCTTGTCATAGCAGAATGCTACTGAGCAGCAGCCAACTAAATGTCACGCAAAAATGCTTAAAGGTACCTAGGTATACTTAAATTTTTATCGGCAAGCATTATCTATTTCCTATTTGAAGTATAAAGCTCAACCACTTAGTTTTTAATATTATTGTTATCCTTTCAAAAACTATTTTTTTAAATAGACTAAGGGCGTTTGTGCACTTATCCGTATTCGGTTCGTATTTGTGTTTTTATGTAAGCAAAATATCGGATGTTTTACTAAGTACATAAAAAAACACGAATATGGATGAGTCCACAAACGCCCTAAGGGCGGTTATGCACTCATCCGATCCATGTCCGTGAAAATACGTTCCGAAGTGGTCATAAAACAATTTAAATGGTAGCTTATGACATTTATGACGTAGACATTTTTAATATCCGTATTTTCACGGATTCGATCAGATGAGTGCGTGATCACTCATCCGATCACGCAATATTACATATAACTAGTAGGTACAATGAATACAAACAGTTCTATGACTACTTCGGAAGGTATTTTCACGGACTCGGATATCGGATGAGTGCGTCACCGCCCTAACGCTTAGCTGCAATCAGACGTCCTGCTGGCAAGAGCAATAATGCAGCCAATGATAAGAAATGAAAGTACCTACCTACAGAGATGGCTTGCATCCTAGAGATGCACATAGGTTAGGTATGCACTTTTTATCCCGGAGTTTCAAAGAGTTCTCACGGGAATTCTCAAAAACCCTAAATAATATACCTACAAATGACCTAGGTACCTACTTAGGTTGCAAACATTGAGCTAGTAACTAGGTAGCTACCTACCTAATAGCAAAATCTTGTTCTAACTAATTTATTTGCTTACCTTGCAGCTAAAACGCTAATGCTAATTATGATAGTACACGTAACTGACAGTAAATTTAAAACACGTAGATTCATCATTATGTACAAATACTGACTGGTGCGTTATAGTTGAATAAAATTTAATGAATTACTACATTTTAAAGAATGTAATAATGATGTGTAGGTAGGTACGCACATAATTATATGTAATTATCACTAAGTATAAACAATTTTGCGTTGGTACATGTTTACTTTAGTGAGCGTTTGACTTTCTTATCTTTACCAATGTTATTGACGTCGGACATATCTTCTGTTTTTCTCCAAAATAATTAAATAAATTGAAGCTACGCTAGGTAGGTACCTACTTACTGTTACGAAATATCTAAATATATAAAAGGAAAAGGTGACTGACTGACTGACTGATCTATCAACGCCCAGCTCAAACTACTGGACGGATCGGGCTGAAAATTGGCTTGCTGATAGCTATTATGATGTAGACATCCGTTAAGAAAGGATTTTTGAAAATTCAACCCCTAAGGCAGTAAAATAGGGGTTTGAAATTTGTATAATCCACGCGGACGAAGTCGCGAGCATAAGCTAGTTAAGTTATAAGGAGACGTTATATAATGTGGATTTAAATATTTACCTACCCTATTTACAAAATCCCGTGGGGACTCTGATTTTCAGGGGTTATTCCCGTTGAGTCACACCCCCGTGTGTAACACTGTGACACAAGGTGCCTAAAATTTCAAAACATTCCCGTTGAGTAACACTGTTACACAACGGGAATTAATTTGAACTTGTTGGCACCTTGTGTCACACCTACATAAATACATATTATTGCGCGTGTATCAAGTATTAACTGATTGTGCACATTTCCGGGATGTTATTTATTTATAAATACAAGATGGCGGACATGAATTTTTTTACAAAAAATTGACATGGGTGTCGTTTTTAGGGTTTTAGAGGGTGCTGAATTTGATGATGACATTTATTCTGAAATCCAAGATGGCGGACATGAATTTTTTTACAAAAAATTGACATGGGTGTCGTTTTTAGGGTTTTAGAGGGTGCTGAATTTGATGATGACATTTATTCTGAAATCCAAGATGGCGGACATGAATTTTTTACAAAAAATTGACATGGGTGTCGTTTTTAGGGTTTTCGAGGGTGCTGAATTTGATGATGACATTTATTCTGAAATCCAAGATGGCGGACATGATTTTTTTTACAAAAAATTGACATGGGTGTCGTTTTCAGGGTTTTCGAGGGTGCTGAATTTGATGATGACATTTATTCTGAAATCCAAGATGGCGGACATGAATTTTTTTTACAAAAAATTGACATGGGTGTCGTTTTTAGGGTTTTCGAGGGTGCTGAATTTGATGATGACATTTATTCTGAAATCCAAGATGGCGGACATGATTTTTTTACAAAAAATTGACATGGGTGTCGTTTTTAGGGTTTTAGAGGGTGCTGAATTTGATGATGACATTTATTCTGAAATCCAAGATGGCGGACATGAATTTTTTTACAAAAAAATTGACATGGGTGTCGTTTTCAGGGTTTTCGAGGGTGCTGAATTTGATGATGACATTTATTCTGAAATCCAAGATGGCGGACATGATTTTTTTTACAAAAAAATTGACATGGGTATCGTTTTCAGGGTTTTCGAGGGTGCAAAATTTGATGACGACATTTATTCTGAAGTCCAAGATGGCGGACATGATTTTTTTTAAAAAAATTGACTTGGGTGTCGTTTTCAGGGTTTTCGAGGGTGCTAAATTTGATGACGACATTTATTCTGAAGTCCAAGATGGCGGACATGATTTTTTTAAAAAAAATTGACATGGGTGTCGTTTTCAGGGTTTTCGAGGGTGCTGAATTTGATGATGATATTTATTCTGAAATCCAAGATGGCGGACATGAATTTTTTTACAAAAAATTGACATGGGTGTCGTTTTCAGGGTTTTCGAGGGTGCTGAATTTGATAATGACATTTATTCTGAAATCCAAGTATAAATGTCATCATCAAATTCAGCACCCAGAATAAATGTCATCATCAAATTCAGCACCCTCGAAAACCCTGAAAACGACACCCATGTCAATTTTTTGTAAAAAAAATCATGTCCGCCATCTTGGAATTCAGAATAAATGTCGTCATCAAATTTAGCACCCTCGAAAACCCTGAAAACGACACCCATGTCTATTTTTTGTAAAAATCCATGTCGGCCATCTTGGATTTCAGAATAAATGTCATCATCAAATTCAGCACCCTCGAAAACCCTGAAAACGACACCCATGTCAGTTTTTTGTAAATAAATTCATGTCCGCCATCTTGGATTTAAAAATAAATGTCATCATCCAATTCAGCACCCTCGAAAACCCTGAAAACGACACCCATGTCAATTTTTTGTAAAAAAATTCATGTCCGCCATCTTGGATTTAAAAATAAATGTCATCCTCCAATTCAGCACCCTCGAAAACCCTGAAAACGACACCCATGTCAATTTTTTGTAAAAAAAATCATGTCCGCCATCTTGGATTTCAGAATAAATGTCATCATCAAATTCAGCACCCTCGAAAACCCTAAAAACGACACCCATGTCAATTTTTTGTAAAAAATTCATGTCCGCCATCTTGGATTTCAGAATAAATGTCATCATCAAATTCAGCACCCTCTAAAACCCTAAAAACGACACCCATGTCAATTTTTTGTAAAAAAATTCATGTCCGCCATCTTGGATTTCAGAATAAATGTCATCATCAAATTCAGCACCCTCTAAAACCCTAAAAACGACACCCATGTCAATTTTTTGTAAAAAAATTCATGTCCGCCATCTTGGATTTCAGAATAAATGTCATCATCAAATTCAGCACCCTCTAAAACCCTAAAAACGACACCCATGTCAATTTTTTGTAAAAAAATTCATGTCCGCCATCTTGTATTTATAAATAAATAACATCCCGGAAATGTGCACAATCAGTTAATACTTGATACACGCGCAATAATATGTATTTATGTAGGTGTGACACAAGGTGCCAACAAGTTCAAATTAATTCCCGTTGTGTAACAGTGTTACTCAACGGGAATGTTTTGAAATTTTAGGCACCTTGTGTCACAGTGTTACACACGGGGGTGTGACTCAACGGGAATAACCCGGGCCGGGCCGTGAAAAACTAGCAGACAGACATTCAGTATTCACACTTTCGCATTCATAACATTAAGTATGGATTTGCAGCAGACTTGAAACGCGTGGCGTCCAGCATACTTGACGGTTGTGCGCCTACCATACACCGTCAATTGACGGTAAACTTGATCGTGTATGGCCAACGTAACAACAGTAGTAGGTCAGGAAATAAAGGATTATAATATATTATCTTTGAAGATTTAATTAAAGGACAAGGTAGCAGATCGTAGTCTACGTGTATTGTGTGCACGGAGATATTCCAATGACCCACATCTGATCAGTAAGTACCTACATATACCTACCTACCTAGTACCCACCTATAGTCCGCGACAGGTGGAGATGGCAATCGGGGTATGAGGCGAGGGGACGCCCCGCACAACCGCCGCGGGGAGGATACGGGGCGTTCCCTCCCCGATTGCCATCTCGACCTGGCGCGTACTATAGGTAATCGCTCTGCTACCGTCTACCGGTTACTATAGATACATACACGCACCAGCTGTATGTATCTATAGTTTCTGTTTTCACCAGCAAAACAATAAAATAGTAAATTAGGTTAATGACGTAGCTACTTAAGTGATCTGCTTTACTTATTAAGTAGGTAGGTAGCAATCTAAGCAACTTTTAATCAAAAAACTGGTCTAGTGCGAGTCGGACTCGCAGTCGCACACCAAAAGTTTCGTACCATCGATCGTACAAGATAACGATAATAACACTTGTGTGCAACACTGCATGTTAATGACGGACAGCGCCATCTAAATGTGATTTAGGATATTATTGTAACCACAAATTCACGGTTTTCGGATTTTTTCCTGAACTTGTGCTTTAAAACCTACCTACCTCCCAAATTACATGATTCTAGGTCACCGGGAAGTACCCTAAGGTTTTGATTCCCTCGAATTGACAGACACGACAGCCAGACAACGAAGTGATGCTATAAGGGTTCCTTTTTAGGGTTCCGTACCTCAAAAGGAAAAACGGAACCCTTATAGGATCACTTTGTTGTCTGTCTGTCTGTCTGTCAAGAAACCTACAGGGTACTTCCCGTTGACCTAGAATCATGAAATTTGGCAGGTAGGTAGATCTTATAGCTAACATTTGGGGAAAAATTCTGAAAACCGGGATTTTAGGGTTAGATCACACAAAAAAATTAAACTGTGGTCATGGACAAATAGTATTAGTATTTTCAACTTTCGAAGTGAGTGACTATATCAAGTGGGGTATCATAAGAAAGGTCTTCACCTGTACATTCTAAAACAGATTTTTATTTATTTTTATGCATCATAGTTTTTGAATTATCGTGCAAAATGTTGAAAAAATACGACTGTAGTACGGAACCCTCATTGCGCGAGCCTGACTCGCGCTTGGCCGGTTTTCTTTAGAGGTACGGAACCCCAAAAATAATATACTTACCTTTGCAGGTGAGAGTTAGATATACATACCAGTCTTTAAATTCCGTTTCAAGTTGATGCATTATGTCCGTGAATGTCGATCCGCCCGCTTGGAGGGCGACTACACACTATTGTGATATGCCAGATTGCTAACGCGTTAATGACCTATGAACAATCGAATAGGTAGTGCTTGAATACTTTACCGGGAAATGTGTAGGTATAAAACAAATAATAGGGTATAATATAATAAAGCAATGCGGCCCCCTTCCTACGTTCAAACAAACAGCTGGCTTTATCAAACTGTTCGTATTGTGGTATTGTAGTACAAATGTACTCTGTGGTACCTACGATCCTAACGTAACGCGACAGCCAGAAGGATCTTGGAAGTAAGGTCCTTATTTTTTAACCTAACTAACGTCTGCATCAGTGTCAGATACAGTTTTACGTTACGCTGCCGACCTAAAGCTAATATAAGAAACTGCGTCGAGGTGTGACGACAATGCTTTCTTCATATCTCTCACTAAGGGTGCACTGACGCGGAGAAGAGCAGTGAAATGTCATTAAAGCGGAGCGGAGCTAAATTGAGCTGAGCAGACTAGAGCTGCATTGAGCCGTGTTACGATCAGTCAAATTTATTTACCATACCCGCCGCGCCGCACCGCACCGTCCCGCTACCCTCCGCTCGGCACAGCCTGCTCGACTCCGTTCTATTCGGCTCGGGGCCGCGTGTTCTTAAGCAGACTCCACATTGGCGTCCAAACGCTGGCCCCAACACTGTTCGTCCAACGTGGATCGGGAAATAAACATTGGCCCAACATTCTCGCCAACGTTGGGAGTTGGTTTTTTCAAAGGAATCTGCGCCAACGTTTGCGATCCATCCACACGTTGCTGCCAACGTCAGTCTTGTTGCAATACACATCGAGTCCATACGTCCACTATCTTTGACGTGGCTTTTTTCATTAAACAAATACAAATTATATACACTTAGTACTGTAAAAGCGCTTAGAACAACTTCGATTTCTGTATCAGACATCTTCACGTAGGCTCTGACGGGACGGACGGAAATAGTCAACATACGAATGCCTCACGAAAATAACCGACCAACATTGGTAAGAGCGTTGGCACTAACGCGTGGAGCCAGCCTTATATTTTATTTGAAAGTCCGCTCCGCTCCAGTTACAGTTTCCACTTGAGTGGAGATTTCGAGCACTGTGACTGGCCAATTCAGTCCGCTCAGCTCCACTCTACCCAGCTCCGCGTCAGTGGAAACGCACCCTTAGTTCAAATAGGTACCTTAACAGAACATGGAAAAGTAAATATTAGTCACAATCAGTTGGAGTCACGTAAGGCGACGAGGTGATAGGTATCTTGCTGACGGTGTGCTGGACTCATGACCTAGTGCCTTCTTTGAAGCTGACTTGCTGCGCAAGTGATTTGAATTATGTTGTCGTTGGAATATGTAACTACCTAGGTACATAACATTATACTTAGTTTGCCTTTTAACAAAACAAACAATTTTATTTTTAAATTGTAAAAAGAGGAACCCTTGTATAGTTTCTTCCAAGCTGCAGTCCATCTGTTTGTCACAGCCATTTTAAAAGTAAATCATAATAGCTGTAAAGTTGAAATTAATTTAGCACTTGAGGCAGATTCAGACTGATATGATGTAGAAACCTATAAACGCCGCTACACAGAGACATACTTATTAAAATTTAGAAAAAATGTTTTGCGGGTACCTCCTGATGACGAGTCGAAGGAATTTTGGTTTACCTACTCCCTCTAAAGACTAGCGCTTGGCTGCAATCAGTTATACCAGCAGTATAGGGCGCTTGCCTAGAAGGTGCCTATTTGACTTGATGATAGGTACATATATTAAAAGCGGAGAAAAACAGATGACGGAAGGGCGTTCTATAATATCCTAGCGGTTGGAATTAGAAACGAGGAGGCAAATCGCTTCGAGTGATGGTATAAATAATTAAGTATAAAAATAATTTTACGTAACACCACCTATACTTATGTTATTATGTATTGTAGGCAGGCATGCGTGCAAGTTTCTGAGAAAAAGCCTTGACACACGAACAGACAGATGGGCAACAAAGTGATCTTTAGATTTTCCGTTAGCATTTTAGAATTTCATAATTCTTGAGTTTGTCTAGACGTTTGGTTGAAATCTAAGAAAGCTAGATCCTCTGGCCTCGATCTGCCGCGTACTAAATTATTGCGAATAATTGCGTTATCGATTCGACTCGGCTCGGCGAGCCTAGTGGACGCCAGCCTTGAGAGTAGTACCTAAGTACATGGTTTTCAAATGATTAATTTTGACTGAATAAAACTATAAAACTTTTATAATGTGATTTATTTCCCACCACCAGAAGCAATACTGCGCTTCAAAATTCCTATATTTCTGAGATATCGTACAATAAATGGCGTCGCTGTAAGTGTAATGGCTATCCTTGCTGGTGCAAAAATCTTGTGCACTCCATAGGCAATCACAAAAGTGCCAGCGTTTGATGTTACTGCGTTCGCGAGTGTTCCTTCACCAAAATTAAAATACTTCAGAATTGCCAGGACATCTACTCCGCTGAAAAACGGTAAATAAAATTAATTAAATACGACGCTAGATGGCATGCGGCACGACGCCATGGCGACTGCACGGGAGGACTATCACTGAATGCTCGCGTATGCGTGTAAGTTTGTAACACACGGACACGTTTATTAGCGCTCGTCTCTAATACGCGCTTTGCAGTGCAAATGCCTTCAGGAAATTGTGTTACAAAAGTTGTAATACAGTTCCTTATATTACAACTTGTAAATAGCAGCCAGGGTTACCCGCGTGGATTGCCATTACGCCGCGCTGCCGTCACATGAATCGTATCGACTGTGTATTGGCAACTGGTACCATCTCAATTTTCACAACTTTACAGAACCAAGAAAAAAACCTGTTTTCTTCAGCTAAATGTGATTGTATAGCCTGCCAGTGTACATATTCGTTCCAAACTAGATATAGTCCATACAAAATGACTTCTCACGCGCCATTTTGACTATAGGTCAACAGTCAAGTCAAAAGTACGGTTCACCTATAAAATAATGACTAAAATCGTACTTTTCACATGAAATTTTTACGAATTATAACTGTTTTGAAATGTGTGAGTCGTGACACTGCGAAATGCGAAAATTACAAAGTAGCACAGTCGTCAAAAATTTGAAATAAGTAAGGACAATTCACAATTGATATATTAAAGTATCATAACTATGAGTAGATAAGAACACCTAGTTATTATTATTGTCAATTTTTCAATAGTGCAGATGACTCCAAACTTCTTACTCTGAAGTCCTTATTTGCACAGATACAATAAACACTTTAGCGGCGTGTATTCCTTGCAGGCCGGCGGTAATACGCGGGGCGTGCTCTAACTGCCGCTCCTTGCAGATACAAGTATACAAGTAATATATTATTATTAAGTATTACGATAGTAAGTTAATGCGACGCTACCCGTCACCACTTCAGAGCATTCAAGAAGTTTGGCGTCACCTATAAAACAAAACAGATTGACAGATCAAAGCGCTAATAATTGTAAATGGATTCAGACTATTCCAAACGAAATTACTTGTCTCGTTTGATTACAATTAGTTGAAACTATAAATACATACTTAATTCCATAATATTTTTATGAAATAAGTAATATTATAGTACTCAGGATTATTTACTATATTACTTGTGTTACATGCATTAGGCAGTGGTCCGACCGCCGCGCCGGCGAGAAAACGACTAACTATCGGCGATTTTCTCTCTCAAGAAACGCACAATAAATGTACATTCCGTGTAAACGAAACAGATGTATCAAAAGTTGCTCTCTGACTGTTCACACTGCCGGTGACGACTCGCTTTACTAGTTTTGTCGCTGAGCGACGAGCTTTCAAAATTAAACTCACTCAGCGATATTCGCTGAGCGATGCTCGCTCGCTTGAACACATAACGCGCGCGCAGGTTTGCACAGGACTGAGCGATCGCGGGCGAATGACGTGAGTAATAGCTCGTCGCACTTGCACACTCGCTTGTAGCCCGGCGACAAAACTATCGAAACTATACACTCGCTTCGCTTCCCGCCGATCACCAACTCGTTTAAGTTTCTAGTTCTACTCGTTTCTCGTTCATCGTCGGCGGTCGGACCACTGCCTTATAAAAGAATGCATAATATGATTAATAATTTACTAATAATATTATAAATGCAAATATGTTTCTGTCTGTCTGTTACCTTTTCATTTAACCGATTTTGACATTTTGTACAGAGATAGCTTGCATCCCAGAGATAATTCTGGAAAATCAGAGTTCCCACGTGGTTTTTAAAACCTATATATACGTGGACGAAGTCGCGGGCATCATGTGGTACCTACGTAATAATGTATATTATGTTGTGGAGTTACAGGTCATAATATTATTATGATATGTAAAATTTTAAATTTGCGCTTGGATTCGACTGTGAGTGTGAAGAGAGATTCGAATCTCTACGAAGTGGCTACATTAATTAGTGCGAAATGAGTCAAACATGCAAAGATATGAATAAGACATACCTAGATACAAGGACGTAACAACCCCCCAAAGATAGTAATGATATAGTAACATGGAATACTATAACAGTTGCGCCATAATCTTTTATTGCTTTTTTTAGTTTTTCTTTAGCACTTAGCGGAGGATCTGGTGTTGTACTCATCTTTCTTGCCCCAATGGTTATAGCTATGCTTTGGACAAATCGATATAATGAGATTAGTATAGAGTTGAAAATGAAAGTACAGTCCACACTCAATATTTTGTGTACTCAACTCCTATTAAATGTTAAATTTATGGGTACAGTTCACGGTCACGTAGAAAGACCTCAGATCTTGAACCCGAGTAGTGCAGTGATTGATCTAAGATCGTACTAACTAACAGCCCTTGAATTTTCAGTTGCCGAAGGACAATCGGTATTCTAGGTCAGACACGACAGACTGACAACGAAGTAATCCTATAAGGGTTCCTTTCCTACTTTCCTTTTCAGGTACGGAACCCTGAAAAATAGCGATCATCAATAATAACAATAACAGAAGTCACGGAGATTTATGGCAATTTATATTTTATATACTAAGGCCAAGGCCGCACTGGCATGGCGACAACGACACGACAGTGATGACAGCGTTCAAACAAACTCCTATAGACATAACATCACCGTCATTTAGATGATGTGGCCAAGCATATTATGCTAGTACTCCGTCTTTGAAGTATGAAGTTTGAAGTACCAAGAACTTTGATGAATACTTATTAGGGTTTTATGGACTTGTTGCAGCATCTATCATATATGTAGGTCCCCTAACAATCAGCATATCATAATTATCAACCGATAGACGTCCACTGCTGGACATAGGTCTCTTGCACCCCTAACAATATGTAGGTTTACTAGAATAACTCTTGTAATTAATATTAAGTGTGAGTAGAGATACATATCAAGTGTGGGCTGTATGTAACATAATAATACATATTAAAATATTTGCTAGCAATTATAAAAGCACATACATAGTCTAAATATATAAAACGAAAAGGTGACTGACAGACTGATCTATCAATGCACAGCTCAAACAACTGGACGGATCGAGCTGAAATTTGGCATGCAGATAGCTATTATGACGTAGACAGCCGCTAAGAAAGGATTTTTGAAAATTCAACCCGTAAGAGGGTAAAATAGGGGTCCGAAATTTGTTTAGTCCACGCGGACGAAGTCGCGGGCATAAGCTAGTTTACTATAAATTAATATAAGCCAGTCTACACAAAATGTTAAAGTAGGTAAGTAGACGATGGTGGCGATAATCTCGATGATGTGATATGCAAAATTACTTGTAGTGTTATCGACCTATCGTCACGGTTCTTGACCCTGTTTGAACTGTATAATAAATACTGTTAACATTCTATTGGATTCACAATTCACATGTCTAGAATCCTGTTTTCATAGCAGACAGAAGTCTGGCGTAGTTAAAATGACATTGAAACTTGAGGGAAAAAACTGCTCAAGTCACTGGTCATTATTTCTTAAACAGTAGTTTTTTTTTCTAAGAAACCTCATAATGATTATGAAATAACTTTTTAACAAGTTCTCACTTGAGGGAGTAAACTTTATTTTTCGACGCGTGGTTTTCATTTCCTGTAGGTATCCAGTTTTTTTTTATATTGATATGCCAATGTGTAACAGGTATAAGTCCCGCAAATTGCTATTGCGCTGGAACCATGTCTCATTAACATCGAAATGACGTCAGCCGAAATAAAAATATACCATCAGCTCGAAACTTCAGTATAGTGCTGACGTCACTAAAATGGCGGCCACGCGCATTAGCAATTTGCGTGACTTATTACAGAATTCTGTAAAACTTTCAACCTTGCAGCTCTTATAGTCTCTTTTTAAAATTGCTGTGACATGTAGTGACACAGAAGGCTTTCTTGTTTTACTATGAAACCCTAAAAGTTATTATATCCTGTGGCACATCAAAACCGGCTTGTTACGCCAGGAGCGATCGTGTTGTTCGATTTTCGCAAGATGTTAGTATATATTTTCAAAGAAGTGTTATTTTCGTAGCTTTGTCATAACTAGCATAGAGAGGTGTGGCAGCAGCATGCAGTACGAATCCCGCATTATTTTTTTTGGTCAATTCATAACACATAATATGTAGTGCATTTTGAGAATGCACTCCCCATACCTGCTCTTGTCAAAAGTACGATTTTAATCCTTAATCTAAGGTTACCCTTACATTAACGACTGCCTATAGTTCCTTAAGAGCCGCGATAGCCTAGTGGGTTACGACGACGTCCGCCTCCTATATGGGAAGTCGGGGGTTCGATCCCGGGCACGCAGTTCTAACTTTTCGCAGTTATGTGCGTTTTAAGAAATTAAATATCACTTGCTTTAACGTCGAAGGAAAACATCGTCAGGAAACCTGTATGCGTGAGAGTTCTCCATAATGTTCTTAAAGGTGTGTGAAGTCAGCCAATCCACACTTGGCCAGCGTGGTGGACTGTGGCCAAATCTTTCTATGCTATGGATTGGTTAAGTAGTTCCTTAATCTAAAGGTGAACCCATGATAAACCGTACTTTTGACATGACAGTTGACACATAGAGCAAATAATATGGTGAGTGCATACTCAAAATTTATGTAATATAAGCTGCTTATTAATGTACATACAAATAAGTAGTATTTGGGCATAATTGCATTGACATTAAAGTGGACTGATGATAATAGAAAACTGATTATTCTGTGAAGGTCAAGGGAAAAATGTTAATATGGATATAACTCTATATAGTGTAAATTGTACAGAACTGTCCAAATATCTGGAAAACTTAATATTTATTTAAAGTCGATCAATTTAATTAGGGAACTTTTATGCAACTGCTTAATTATTTTTCCAACACCAAAGAAGGAAATATTTTTGTATCTATATACATGTTACTATTTTACCACAAGATATACCTACATATTATTATTATATTATTTTCAGTTTATATACATTATGTTGAAAAAGGAACTATACCTTTATACAACTTTCCTCTGTACTCATTTCTCAGAGTTAAGTAATGAGCACTGTGCAGGTGATCAGACAAATACTTATGTCCTTGACCCCACTGAGATCCTGGCATGTTGAGATGAGTCTTGTTGCCAGTAAATGGGCTTGGCACATTACTCTGCATTGATGACGATAGACTTACTGCTCCTCGGCAATCATACTTATTAACATGGGGGTCATATTGTAATGTAATATCAATTTGAGGTGCTGTATGTCTTATATTGTAAGCATTAATCACAGGTCCAGATATATCTCTTGCTCTGAGTGGAGAAAATCTGCCCATTTCAGCTTCATTTATGTTGATCACATTTGTAGGGAGCTTAAGTTCTGCGACTTGTGGATATTTTACTATTGGAGTGACGTGAATAGTTTTGCCAACTTGTTTTCTACCACCTGATACAAAAAAGGATGATAATAACGATAACTCATCATTGAGATATCTATAATACACACCTAGACCGTAGTAAGGCTGAGATCTAGGATCAGCTTTAGTATTGCGCCAGCGGCGGAGGGGGTGGGGGGAAATGGGGGCAAGGAGATGATGGCGCGCCCTGCAAGCCAAAAACGGCGATTTATAATAGTTTACAAAATATTAATTCGACCTTCGCAGCGAATCGAAGGTTAAGGAGAGGAGCTGAATGAAGGGGCGACGGAGCGAATCTTATGGTGTAGCCCATTTAAAGACTAACAGTTGGTTAAATGTTAAAAATTTACTTATCATAAATCCTTACTACTGGTTAGGTCAGAAGGCACAGCCTTAGTGGTTATTTTTTTATAACCATTCAGAAAACCTTATTGTAAGTAAGGTTAGAGAGGGAGAGGGGGACGAGGACGTGCTAGGGAACCCCCTATCAGCTCCTGATCCCCCACCCCTCTTCAACTAACAAGAGTTCTGCCCGAATTTCGGTAAAACTAACCTAAAAATTACAAGTTTTAAATAATTAATATCTTGTAAACTATTATGAATCGCCATTTTTGGCTTGCAGGTGCGGTATACCCCTACCCTCCTCCCCCCCGCAGAGACAATACTAAAGCTTAACCGAGATCTATAGTTTACTTTAGACTGAGCAAGGGAGTATGCCTTTCTTTACATCTCAAGGAAGATACATACTTTGCGCGAGCTGAGTGATTCAAGATAAGCAGCTCAAACGTGCATTGTATATTCAGCCTAAGCATATACATATAGCCGGTTTCATATTACATATTACAAATTGTCCGTCAGAAAACTTTGCGAACATGATTAGTAATACAATCTGGCAAAATTCTGACTGATAGTCTGCAGCACGTCTGTGGGGCCTAGAGGGTCTGTACAGAATGTATGAACAGTGCCTTCCGTCGTTCTTCTGTTACTAAGCGGCCGGCCTATACATTGTAACAATGGAAAATTCCAGACAAGTCTAACAACACCAGCTGATGATCGGCTTATAAGGAATAAACTACGCATCGAATAGATAATTATTTACTTACTGTTTCATGACTAACATGTAAGCAATAAGCAAGTACGAAATATTAGTTACTTACCGAAGAATGTATTGAAGAACTGGTTTTGATTGGCAGGAAAACAATTTGATTTATATACCTTCAACATTATTTAAATAAATTTAAATTATGATCTCAAATTAAAAATGATGATTTTTGAAACTTTTTTCTTTAAGCTTTTTACCAACAAACAATGCAAAACGCAATTTGCAAAATATACGTATTCAATTATTGTAGAATTGTACAAAATGTGTTGCAACTTGCAAATCAAATTCAACTTTTCGTCCCAAAGAGTTAGGTATTTACAAGTATTTATAATAATTTATAATCACTTCGTTTTTTGACGTTTTTCACATCTACTCCACAGACACCGACCAGAAATAAAAGTCCACAGATCTACTCTACACCAAAGATTATATAAACCTCAGACTAAAGTCTGAGATATAAACCTCAGACTAAAGTCTGAGATATAAACCTCAGACTATGAGATATAAACACTACTCTACACCCACAGATTAATAGACGAAAGGAATCTCAGAACAAGGACTATTAGAAGTAGCCCTATTGTGACACTTAGGCCCATAGATTATCTACTTGCTTAGGCCCATCCAAGCTTAGGCCGTGCTTAGGCCTCATTTACGGAGACGGGCGTCACGCGTTGCGATGGGCGGCGCGGCCCGCATTGAATTTTAACATGGCGTTGTATGAGTGCGTTTACAGAGAAGCAATTTTATACGCGTTTGTTTAAAATGGAGCGTTTTTTGTGGCCGAGCCCGCGGATGGCATCGACGCGTCCCACGCGGCGTTCATCGCGGCGGCGCACGCGGCGGCAATTCTCGATGAAGCGATGCCCGCAGCGGAACCGTCTGCCTATAGATTAATATGCGTCTGCCAGTCTTTATTTGGAAATCGCATAACGCAGACGCGCCCGCCGCGTGCAACACCGCGGGCACCGCCACTCTTCCCGGCTCCCGCCTCGCATCTCTATGAACAACATCGTATATTGCCATATGTTTGTGATTACGCGTGCCGCATCACCGTAAACAAAAAAAACGTACGACGCGCCGCGTGACGCCACGCCACACGCGACCCGTTCCGTTTTTCCTTTTGTGGTACGGAACCTTAAAAACAATGAAATTTTACATTTTATCCTATCTATTTTGACGATATTTATCTATCTTAACCTACCCAAACGTACTGTAGTCACCGGCGCGGCGGGGTTGCGCGGGGTGGTGAGACTACTTGTCAATAATTACTTACGTGTAAACTAGTATAGATAGGTATCTTATGATTGCAGAAGTGTTTTAAAGCAATTTGATTAGCATCCTTTTAGCACCCAAAGAGACAAAGAAAATAATTAATATCTAATTACTACGTAGCACAATTTTGGCGCTGTGAGCGTCATATGAGAGCGTATGATCAGTAATAACCAACCAGCCAAGATTTTTGCCATACTTGCTTGCGTACGATCCGAAAATCGCGGGGAAAATTAAATTGAAAAACACTAACGCAATCTATTGTAGCTAATTTTGGTATATACTTTATTTACAAACCTGAATTTTACATTGTAAATTGTTAGGTATATGTACATCTTGCTTATTAATAGAACAATTAGCGTCAGGTAAAAAGAATACGCGGCTGGGTTTGTTGTTGGCTTCTTCTCAGATGGGCACGTTTGGAACCTTCGTAGCTTTATTTTTACTAACTCTTTACTAACTAATTCCATTACGTCAATTAGAGCAAGATCCCACTGCCGCCAGAACTTCCTTATTTTCTGAGAAACAAAATGTTTGGGATAGAGTAGTGTTAGTGTGTACTATTAAAGTACGCATATTTGCTAGCTCTCGCTTCGGCCTCTAGCCTCGGGCCAATTTAAAGATATCAGTTGCTAAAGAAAATAAAGAACGACTGGCGGCACTGGTATCTTGGACCAAATTTATTCGTCAAATTCAATAAAAGACAATCGAAAAGCATAGAACGGTACCTCCCAACTTGACTAAAATATTATATGTCTATTAACTTATGCTCGTGACTTCGTACGCGTGGATTTAGGTTTTTAAAAATCCCGTGGGGACTCTTTGATTTCCCAGGATAAAAAGTAGTCTATGTCACTATCCAGGTCTTTAACTATACCTATGCAAAAAATCACGTCGATCCGTTGCGACGTGATTGAAGGACAAACCAACAAACAAACACACTTTAACACTTATAATATGGGTACCTACTGATAATAAAAGGCTTTGACTTTTGATTTTTGATCTTTCTGCGCCCTGATGCGCAGATACGTCAATTTATACTATAGTGGTTCGGACTTAAGAGTGAGGCGAGACGACAAGGGTGTCTGTGTCGCCGCGCTATTGGGTTCGTCAAACTTTCATAGTCCGCCCTTTTTACCTGACGCGTAATATAATGCAAATTACTTAAATTCCAGATCTGAAATAACAGCAATATGGTCAGACGGAAAAACTATGCTGGGTAATGCAGTGTGCGCTTTTAACTCTTCATTGCTTGGAAATGGTATAACCTGCAAAATAAATAATTCATCCTATTATTATAATATACTATACCTACTATAATAATGTCCTTTTCACGGTCCATCTGCTTAATTTTTTTTAACGTTTGTTACAGAGATAGCTTGCATCCCGGAGACGAATGTAGGGGCTACTTTTTAATCCAAAAGGGGTCCCACTGGATTTTTAATCACAATCCACGGGGACTAAGTCGCGACCTCTCCGTTTTCCAGGATGCAAGCTATCTTTGTACCTTTCGTCCAAATCAATTAAAGGTGGCCCTAGAAAGGTGACAGACAGATACATTTTCGCATTTATATAAGTATGGGAGTATGGATATAGGATTGAAAGAATTGAAAAAAGACATGTGGAATTTATATCAAGGTACTATTATTAATTATTATATACTACTTTGATTGTTTATTTGGCACATGCGGTGTGCATCGAATACTACGTGGATGTTTTCTATTGGTACTTACTTGTTTCACTACTAGTTTACTTTTTTCATAGAAAATGTAATCTAAGCAGTCTGCAAATCCTTCTGTAAAGTTAGTATACTGCGGGGTACCACAGGCACTGTCCAGTGGAACATTCTGTGCCAAGCTTAGACCTTTAACTGCTTCATTGGCATCTGAAATTGCAGTAAAATAATGCAATATATTTAAGTAAATATAAATATAAGATGCCAATGGTATGTACTATGTATGGCATTGGTAGACTATGGCCAAACCCTTCTCACTCTGAGAGGAGAACCGTGCTTTGTAGTGAGCCGACGATGGGTTGATCATGATGATGTATGGCAACCTTATTTTAAGGTAATTTTTTTGGAAAAGCTTTACTAAAGTTTTCATCTTATTAAGAAAACCTATGCACCATCACATATTTTAATAATAATAATAATAATAATAGGACTAAAAGACATAGAAAAGGCCTACTTCATTTTAACAGAAACCAAATAGTTATTACTTACTAGAACTCCAGTCAGGTAACTTGTCTGGTGCTGACCCCGTAGTGAACAACTGATAAATTCCACAAGAAGGTGTACTATTAAAATCACCACATAAAATCATACTTATTCTTTTTCCAGGATACTGAAAACCACAAGAGATCTAATCTTTATATTAAATAATAATTAAAATATAGACATGATAAAATTGTTCGTCAGAAAACGAGTCAATGAAACAGACATATTTTTTACTAGCTGACCCGCCCCGGCTTCGCTCGGGTGGAATTTAGAAAATAGAGGTGGGGGTTGAATTTCCGTATTTTCACGTATTTTTTCATTTGTGACCGAAAACCCAAATATCAATTTTCATGCAAATAACTTGAAAAATGACGTACTTTCGTACAAACTTTCATCCCCTATTTAACCCACTTAGGGGTAGAATTTCGAAAAATCCTTTCTTAGTGGATACCTACTCTTTACAAAGAACACACTCTCAAAATTTCATGTCTCTAAGACCAGCAGTTTAGGCTGTGCGTTGATATATATGTCAGTCAGTCAGTCAGGACTTTGAATTTTATATATACAGAAGAAGATTTTTATATCAATTACAATGAACACAAGTTTCTAAGTAAATAACAAAATATGCGTGTTTAATCACGATGTAATAAGTGAGTGATGGATAATCGATTTTTAATCACAACACAATTTTTTTTTATCAGAAACTGTCAACACTGTGAACGTCAGTTTAGTTCGGTGAATTTATGATTCTACTATAGATTTTTCTTATTTATAAAAATTATTATAATGCCCACAACCAAGTCCAAGTGGATTAAGATTTCTTAAATCCCAAGGGAACTTCTTGATTTTCCCTCCCCAGGCTATGTCATTTCGTCAAAATCGGTTAAGCGGATGAACCGTGAAAAACTAGCAGATTGACAGACACACTTTCGCTTTTATAATATTATTAAGTAGGTAAGTCTGTATTATTTTTATCAATTTAAGCATTTTATAAATATTACCTTTTGAGTTAATTTTTTCTGTAAATCACTTAACCAATATATTACAATTCCTCCTTGAATTAATCGAATATGATCTGCATCAGGATAAAAATATAAATGTGTATTACCAACTAAAAGTATTTCATTTGGGTTTTCAATTGATTGTAGGAATGTAGCGCTCGCTACTGACGACCTGTCTAGCACTCTCGCAACTAGTGGCTCATTATATCTAATTGTATCCCATATGTTATTTAAACATGCTTCACTTTTTAAGGCTTCTGCTAGTAATATTTGGTTGTCTCCTAATAACCTGCAAAATGTAATAACATTAATATTACATATACACTACTAGATGATGCCTGCAACTTCATCCGTGTGATTTTGGTTTTAGAAAAATCTCATGGGAACTCTTTGTTTTTCGTGCTTAAAAAGTATCCTATGCCGACCCCTCGGATGCAAGCTACCTCTCAGAATAGCTACTTAATAGATGATGTCCACGACTTGGTCCACGTAGATTTAGGTGTTTTAAAAATCCCGTAAGAACTCTTTGATTTTCGGGATAAGAAGTAGCCTATGTTTTTCCTCGGAATGCAAGCTATCTCTGTACCGAATTTCGTCAATATAGATTAAACAGGTGGGCCGTGACAAGCTAGCAGACAGACAGACACAATATTAGTATGGGTAGTATGGAAGTATGATTTGATTGCATATAAAATCAATCAATCACTTGCTTTAGCGGTGAAGAAAAATATTGTGAGGAGGGATTTAGGTTTTTAAAAATCCTGTGGAAACTCTTCGATTTTCCAGGATAAAAAGTAGCCAATACTATATCAGTCTCCAGGATAGAAGCTATCTCTGTACCTTTCATGAGAATTGCTTAAACCTATGGGCCTCTAAGATATCTGTGGAAACCTTTGATTTTCCCGAATAAAATGTAGCCTAAGTCTGTCCCCGGGATGCAATCTCATTTTATGTACCTTAAACAGATAGGCAGTATAAATTTAGCAGACAGACAGACAGGTACACTTTCGCTTTTATAATATTAATATAACCTTAAATTTTGTCTGTTCATAGCTTTTAACTTAATAATTTTTGGGGGAAACCAGTCACATAGCTACTTACTTAAATCTTGTTTCTCTGTAGAAGCACGCCAAGCCTTCGGCAACCAACTTGCCTTTTTTATAAAACAACCCTTTTAAACCGTCACATGCCAAGAACGACATTAAACTGCTATTAAAAATCTTTCTGTCTACTTCTTGAAGGCAAATTATATCAGCGTTGTAACCTGCAATATATGGCATATTTATAAATATAAAACTTTTTAAATTATATTAATCTTAAAAATAACAATCCGTTTGATTTTCCAGGATGATAAAGTTTGTAGCTTGTTGGTTTATTTGTTTTAGGGACTGTCACAGTTCAAACATATTATGATGTATGTATGTATGTATGTATATTCTTTATTGCACCACAAAACACAAATGACAAAAAGTTACAAAAAGATATCTCGAGTAGGTATTATATGTAGTATTATAATATTATAGTGGTTACACTTAAATACTGCACTAACAGTAACTAGGGTCACACTCATACCTTAACCAAAGTCAGAGTACAACTAGAGGCTAGAAACAAGATACAGCTTGACACTTAAAACTAGCTTATGCTCGTGACCCAATTTCAAACCCCTATTAAGGGTTAAATTTTCAAAAATCCTTTCTTAGCGGATGTCTATGCCATATATATAGCTATCTGCATGACAGTAGTTTGAGCTGTGCGTTGATAGATCAATCAGTCACCTTTTCCTTTTCTACACTAATATTATAATCTACACTAATCTACACTAATATTATAAAGAGGAAAACTTTGTTTGTTTGTTTGTTTGTTTGTACTGAATAGGCTCAAAAACTACTGGACCGATTTTAAAAATTCTTTCACCATTCGAAAGCTACATTATCCACGAGTAACATAGGCTATATTTTATTTTGGAAAAAAATAGGGTTCCGTAAGATATTTGGGTTTTTCGGACACAAGGTGTAAAAAATCAACCAGAAAAGTTACTTATTTTGCGTACGCTGCCTAAACTATAAAAGATAGAACCATAAAATGTTCTAATTAATTGTAGATCTTATAAATATCTACAAAAAAGTCCGCGACACACTATACCCATCTATGTCGAGTGAGGCACAGCAACCATTTTTTTATTTAAAAATCTTGAATTTTTTTTGGACTACATTTAAACGCGTTTATTTTACTCATGCTATTAATCCTTATCAAAATAAATGATTTCATCACTAAGAACAGTTTATGGAGATAATATTTGGTCTTTGAATGATTAAAATTGGACGTTTGGTTTTGAAGTTATGGCGAAATTAAAATATTACGATTTCTGCTGCACGGCCCGTTGTCTACACTAATATTATAAAGAGGAAAACTTTGTTTGTTTGTTTGTTTGTTTGTACTGAATAGGCTCAAAAACTACTGGACCGATTTTAAAAATTCTTTCACCATTCGAAAGCTACATTATCCACGAGTAACATAGGCTATATTTTATTTTGGAAAAAAATAGGGTTCCGTAAGATATTTGGGTTTTTCGGACACAAGGTGTAAAAAATCAACCAGAAAAGTTACTTATTTTGCGTACGCTGCCTAAACTATAAAAGATAGAACCATAAAATGTTCTAATTAATTGTAGATCTTATAAATATCTACAAAAAAGTCCGCGACACACTATACCCATCTATGTCGAGTGAGGCACAGCAACCATTTTTTTATTTAAAAATCTTGAATTTTTTTTGGACTACATTTAAACGCGTTTATTTTACTCATGCTATTAATCCTTATCAAAATAAATGATTTCATCACTAAGAACAGTTTATGGAGATAATATTTGGTCTTTGAATGATTAAAATTGGACGTTTGGTTTTGAAGTTATGGCGAAATTAAAATATTACGATTTCTGCTGCACGGCCCGTTGTATTATATAAAGAGGTAATGTCGTTAAGTTTGTTTGTAGGGGGTAATCTTTAGAACTACTGAACCGATTTTAAAAATTCTTTCACCAGTAGAAAGCTACATTATTCCTGAGTGACATAGGGTATACGGGATCTTTAAAAACCTAAATCTACGCGGGCGAAGCCGCGGGGATCAGCTATATGTATATATAAGATGTATCTAAGATATAACCTGTGTCACCGGAACCATAAAAAAATTGATTGACACTTCATTCAACAAAATCAGCTCAGTAGTTTAGGCACTACAGTGGAATGTATGTCAATAAAAACACATACATAGAATGCTAAAATCATAACCCTTCTTTTCGGCTTTGCCGTAATCAGGTAATAAATAAATTAAGCATTATCTTTTAAGTTACCTTGCAATTCTTTTAAAATGAGCTGTTTCCTGTAATCAATATGTAATGCGTAGGGTGGACAATATGGATATAGAATTGTTCTTGTATGTTCAGAATCACAGTATAAATCTGCCAATATATTGTACGAAACACATCGAAAGCTGGAAAAGAAATTTATTATTCGTAAGTATCCTTAATAATGTATTAAGTTTAAACAATAACAGTTTTACAAAATCATAATCTGCATTAATCTGTTTACTTTAAATGGCTTCTAATGTAAACAAGGAATGAATGAATGATTTATATTTTTCAATAAACATATAGGAAGACATAATATTACAATTGTTCATGTGTTTATATATATAGTAATGTATCACTATTATGAAGTGATTATGAAATATTATGAAAGTCTTATCTTGGCTTGTCTGTTTAGCAGATTTTGTCTTTGGTACAGAGATAGCTTTCATCTCAGAGAAAGACAAGGCTACTTTTTATCACAGAAACTCAAACAGTTAAACCCATTCTGTGAACTGATTCAGATGAATTTAGTACAGAGCTACCTTGCACCTCCGAGATGGACATAGGCTACTTTCTATCCAAGAAAAATCAAAGATTTCACATAGGATGTTTAAAAACTTAAATCAGGGTGAAGCTACTGGCATTATTTAGTTTAATCTATAGAAGCCACACATGCAAAGCTGGGGTGAGTTTGCTAGTCTAATTTTACATTTCCAAGTAGGCTTGTACCTATTGCCTTCTAACTTCTGTGTAGTAAATAACTGCCGTATTTCAAAAGGACAAGGTCCAGGCCCTGCTTCCACCATATTCTTTGATACATCTTCCACAGCTGGACCGACAGCTGTACTGTTCACTGTGAAAATACTATAAATTACTTATTATTCCATACAAATGTTATTGAAAACTCTGTTCAATCTATTTTATTTACCTGGAATGAATTCACATTTAAGTTTAAAACCAATATCATCTGTTGTTGGAGTGTAGTAGAAGCTCTTGACAATGAACTGCCATTGAATGTGTGAATCACTAATTTCTTTCCCTTTGTCGTTGTAGACTTTTCCTTTATACCAATTAAAAATACTCAGTTGTTGGTCAGTATAAAGTGTATTTAAATTTTCAGGATACACTGGAAATCCTATTATGATAGCCTTAGGTAAGTTAAAACTTATAACCCATGGAGCGTTCAGTTCTATATCATATAAGTGCTCTGAAATTTTTAATACTAGTGGCTTCTTGTAGTTGAATAGATTTAAACAAGTGCTGTCTTCAGAAATAGGATTCAGTTTATTGTCACAGATCGTCACTACAATATCAGATTCGCTATCAGTACTTTTCTTTTTCGATTTCTTATTGCAAATTTTCTGAACATTTGCTGCGATGCGAATACACAATGTTTGTAAATTTTCAGAAGATTTCCTGTTTAAATTAAATTGCCGCAAGGTATCTTTTACTTTATGGAGAAATGATATATTAATTATATCCTCATTTTTAATGTATCTAAAATAACACTTATTTTGGTTCATTTTGTGGTTTTTGGAAATATTTACCAAAGCATGCAGTGAGCGAAAGGATTTATAAAATTTATGCAACATAAGTTAATACTGAATTGGTACACTCAGTGTTTTTAATTAATAATCTAAACAATTAAATCTACAAAACGAGAGTACAAAGTTCACAATTTTTTTATTTTTATTCACTTATCATTGCTTATTAGTCACGTTGCTTATCATTGTGCAATAGCTTTAATAAAATATTAAACTCAAAAATAAATAAATAAAAGTGAGGTTATGTTTATTTGTTTTTTTCAACAACTGGAACTGGTCTGTGGCACAGATATGTCCTTGTTCTGAGGTCTGTGGTCTGTCTGAGGTGGGTTATTTCCTCAGAATAATTACTATTAGAAGTAGCCCTATTGTGACACTTACTGTTAGAGCGAGATAGCTAAATGCATTTAAGCTCTTATTAGAACGTGACAAAATGATTATGTTTTGTCCTTATCACCGTAGCCACTTTTTTTGTTTGCCAAAATGTATTTGTATGTTGAGTCAAGTATTGTAAATAATTAATTGATTTGTTTTTCAATACTTGAGACAACATAACCTCACTTCACGTTGATTGTCAAGATATCACGTACAAATACATTTTGGCCTATAATTTTGGCAAACAAAAAAAAGTGTCCACGGAGATAAGGACAAAACATAATCATTTTGTCACGTTCAAATAAAAGCTTAAATGCATTTAGCTATCTCGCTCTAACAGTAAGTGTCACAACTTCTACTCTCATTCTACTAGACTAGTCCTTGTTCTGAGGCTCAACCATGAATGTATGTCAATCTGTCTGCCTGCTACGTAGACTGAGTAAAAAATCTAGACAAAGGAACGTTTGCTTTCTCATTCACACTAAAAAGAGAGCACAGATAAAGTTATTAATGTGATAAACAGAAACGCAGCTAACCTATTTATATATCGTCATCTTTTATTGGAATAAGGAATACAACTTTAGTTGCAAAACAAACGTTGAGAATTCGTGGGGTCATTGTATTCCTCATTAGTTGTTTTCACATAAAAAACGTTTAATACAAATATTTGTTGTGTTATTCATCGTTACGTCGTGCTATCGCTATCTCAGACGCGGTTACACGGTACTTTAGTCTAGCTTTTTTACTCAGTCTGCGGCCTGCTAGCTTTTCACGGCCTAACAGTTTAACCAAGGTTTAACCGATTTTGATGTAATTTGGTACAGAGTTAGCTTACATCCCGGGGAAGAACATAGGCTACCTTTTATGCCAAAAATCGAAGAGTTTAGAAAACCTTTGTTTTTTTTAAACCTGAATGTCGCGACGAACGTCGCGAAATAGTTAATTGTACAAAATATAAATAGTAATCATCGTAAAATTAAATCATCCAATTATAATATCTAATTACGATAACGAGCAAAACGAGATTAGAAGGAGAGGAATCCAGAGCCGGACGCTTAAAATACTATGGTAAGTTGTCTGTGACTTTACTCTGTGGGTCTAATGGTCTATACTTGAAACGCGACGCCGACTGTCTGTGGTCGAAGCCTTAAACCACGGCGCCCACCATTTTGTTAACTGACTGGATCCGAGCACGGCAGCCTCGCCTCACAGCACGCCTGCCGTCATCAGTTCGGTGCCTCGCATCCTGTATTATTACTCGTAAGTGGCTAACTATAAGTAACTATATTTGATTGCTATTAATTGTGTGCATAAGGAACGTTTCCATGTAGCCAACGTCGAGAGTCGTAAGGGCCCTTTATTGGCAGGCCTTAGTCGGAATAGTAAATCGTCAGCGTCGGGAGCCATTGGGACCCTTGTTGGCAGGACTTGGCTGGGAGAAAGTAATCCGTCAGTATCGAGAGTCGTAGGGGCCCTCGGGTGGCAGGCCTTAGCGTCGAACAGCTAACTCTCGATACAGATGACGAGACCAGCTAGCTCTCGACGTCAGTGACGACCCCGGCTAACTCTCGGCGTAAGTAGCAAGCAAAGGTGTGGCACTTTGAGCCGGCACGAATAGCCAGTTACCTGACCGAAACGCGGTAGGTCAATGGGACCCAATTATAATCCTAATGGCTGGGCTAATGATGGAACCGTTCCTCCTTTAATTTAGTGCTAGTCAGCCCTGGTCTTCCCCGCATAGCGGCGAGGAAGACAGTAGCCCCGGCGGATTTCGTCTAGGTGAAATCTGCCCGTCCCATATATGTATTACAGAGTGCGAGGCAATGGATTCTGTCCTATGCGACGGGGAGGAAGGCCGCTTCCTCGACCGTCGCCTCCGTGCCGTGAAGACGGCGCATTAACCTGGTGTCGCACGCGCAAGCGGACTGCGCATCGAGCAAGGGTGAGTGCATAATCAAACATTCACAAACTAGCCTTCGTGACGTCTCTGGTTTCAACCCTCAAACCCGGGCGGCAAGCCGAGTCTAACTAAGCATAAACAGGAGGCGCCACGACATGGTGGAGATGCTGAGGATCTGATAAATCAGTAAATGAGCTTTCAGCAAAAAATGCTAAAAGAAAGAGGGTTGTCAAATAAGTTGTGAATGTTGTTATGCACTGACCTAAATCAGACATGTCTCGACAAGTCTCGACACGTATAGAGCGGCAAATACCATTAGACCTTAATAGGTTATTTTCATGTCTTGTTTTCTCGTAGCTATGTGATTTGTTCTGAATATGATTATTCTTAAGCGTGAATGACCTACCTACCTACACATGAAAATTATTTTTCCTACTATTGAGTTTTGATACCTACCTACAGGTGATGAATAATTCTACTTATAACTAACACTTTAAACTCTAATACCTACTTTAAATAAGCAAAGTTATGTTGCATTTCACTGATGATTTTAACGTTTTTTTAGACAGTTTTAATATAAATACCTACAATACATTGTAGTGAATAGTGACAAATGTTCAATGTTTAATTTAATAAAGGAAAGGTACCTACCTAATGTGAAGAATAAAGGAGGATGCTGTGCGTATAGTCCTATAATAGAATAAAGGAAACCGAAAATTAAGAATAACCTCATTCTCTGTTAAAGTCTAATTGTAATGATGCGGCGGTATTACCAACGTTCTGAATTATTATATTCACAATAAAGTGACACTGTTATTGCAGTTTAGTGGAATAATTATTATAATTATGTTGATCCATGTGCGACTAAATCAATTAAAATAAAAGTTTGAGCTCGCATCAACATTCTGACAAATTAAGATTATTATAATATCATATTCAACAGAGACTTAAAGATGAGTCAATTTCAAAAGTATTTAGGGTTCCGCACCTAGTAAGAAAGAAAATCAATTCTAAAGGTTATCGTTTCTTGTATAACAGTTATAAATGTGAAAAAACCCTTCGTCTCGGTGCGCAAGGAATTGTTTTTTTTTCACAAATTTTATGAATGAAACAGTGAAGTGATATGGACATTAACAATAAACGATAGGTACCTAGAGCAGTCACCTGCGATAGTACACTGACCTTTGCCGGTGCATTCACACTGGACTTGCTAGAACGGTTAAATAGTTACACACACATACCTACCCGACTTGAGATTGCTATGATCATACAATTTTGATACGAAGGGGTCAATCATTGAATGCTTATACTGAATGGTCACACAGTGTGTGTGCCCACGCATACCTAGTAACTGAGATGATTAAATACTAAAATTGAGACCCGGTTTAGCAATACGAACCTTAGGCATGAAATAAAAGCCAGTAGAATGTACAGAGATTTAAGAATATTTGTAGAAGTTTATTGAATAGAGGTACAATGCTACTCTATTTTACTACATCCTATATCTTGTCGCAAGGGTAGGCATAACCCTTCTAGCATGTTAGTGGAATTGTGTACACATCTGTGGGCAGATGACTGACAATTATTGATAAGGTCGTTGTCACACTATGACGACAGGGCCGGACTATGAAATTGATTTATGATAAAGTCGGTTACTTACTTTGTCCGCGATACTAATAACCAATTAATTTCATTCTACAACAACAACGGTACAAAATTATTTCGTTATAACTAGTCGTTGAAATTTATTTGATAAATTATTTGATGAATATATGAGATTTATAGAACAAGGGTTACCATGAATATTCAAACCATAGGACATTGATGTAACACAACAACTAAATAGAAGTTTTAAATGAACTTTAAAGTGAAATAAATGAAAGATGGACGATCATTTGAAAAATAGATCTACGATACTGACACAGATAAATAAAATTAGTTAGATTAAAGAAAATTTTTTGTTTTGGCCAATCCGCTTCCTTTCTTTTTCTCTCGCTTTTCTCCTAAGCGGTGCTATTTCATTTATAGAGAGACGAGCCACGAAGTTCCCGGTCACATTGAAAACATAAACTAATAATCTAAAAAACCTTAAACCACTAACCCGTTTAAATGAAACTTTTATCTACTAATATTTCGAACATACCGACAAGATGGATCAAAGTCTCTTGGTGATGTTGCACTCAATGAAAACAAAATTACAAAATTTATCAACCAACGCATCTCAAATAATAGAAACTCTTGATGATCCAACCACTCAATCCCCAACGATCATACAAGAAGCAGAAATTATTTCTTCGAAATTACAAACTTTGTTAAATAGATTGAGCTCCGAATTGACCAACTACTTTCGATTAAGCAACGATCCTGCGCCTGATGACATATCCGAGATATCTACAGTACAATTAGAAGCAGAAGATATATTGTGCGAACTTAAAGTCAAAATCAAAGAAAAAATTAAAGTAATTGAACGTGAAAATCAAGTCAACAGGGACACGAATCCGAATCCTATTTACGAAATGAAAATCGAAATGAGTACTAAATCCATCGAGGAGATAAGGAAATGCCTCGAAGTCATTATCACGGCTAGGGAAGACGCAGAGAGAGTTATCCAGGGAAAATCTGAAGACAATTACACTACCCAATCTCTACACGCGAATGCATCCGACGACAATAATATGAAATTAAAATCCAAAGGGCCAACAAGTAAAGAAATGTCCACAAAGAAACAAGATAAAAATCGGGGACTATTTCAAGGTCGTCAGGGAAGTTTTAGGAAACAATTCAAAAGAAAATGGGAAGAGCCAGTAGGAAACCAAGAAAGGCAACACGAAAAGAAAAGAAAACTTCACTGCATCTTCTGTCAGGAGAACCATTTTAACGATCAATGCAAAGCCTTTACAACGTTACGAGAAAGGAAAAATAAATTAATTAACCGATGCTACGCATGTCTTCGCATAGGACATACCGTAAAGATATGTGAGAGAAAAATAAAATGTGCACACTGTAACGAGATTGGATCTCACAATCGGGCACTTTGTCCTAAAAATCTACAAAAGGAGAGTGAAACAACTAATAAATAAATAAAAATAATAAATAAGAATGTAAATAATAAATAAGAATAATAATAATGAATGATTATATAAATAATAAGAATACAAACGAATCAACTAATAATTTAATGCAATTAGATACCAAGGATACTACTATACTTCAAACAGCAGTTGTGAACGCGAAATCTGAAAAGGAAGAACATCCTGTTCATTACTTGCATATTGTGTCCATCAGAAGGAGAAAACCATCAGAATTATATACCGACTCCAAAAAAGCGTTTAAACAAATGTCTATGAACTTAAGGGAGTGGAGTTCTAATTCTTATGAATTTATGACACAAATCCCAGACTCGTCAAAGGAAATCCGTGTTAAGATATTAGGACTTGATTGGGATTTAAAGGAAGATCTACTTCAATTGAGATACAAGATCGACTCTAATGCGAACAATAAACGGGAAGTATTGAGAGTGATCGCTTCAATCTACGATCCTTGCGGATTTGTTGCACCACATATCCTACCTGCTAAATTATTTAAGAAGTCGTCTTATAAAATTTATTCGGAACTTTCTTCCTGCAAAAGTAACACATCAATTTCTTTGGACCGATAGCCAAATTGTAATCGGATGGTGCAAGTCTTCTAAACTTTTACCACCATTCGTAGCAAGGAGAATCCAAGAAATTAAATGAAACAAAGAATTGATCATAAGATATGTTCCCTCAGAGCTAAATCCAGCAGATGTAGCAACAAAACCTTACAGCGCTTGTCAAGATAAAGCGAAATAATTAGCTGGATCTCAATATTTGTTACAAGCATCTGATACATTGCCACAAAGGGCAACGAATAGTGATCCCTTTTTGTTTCGGGAGGCTCTTCCGAATGATAGTGAAGATGAGGAAGTTGAAATTAATGAAACTATTTCTGTAATATAGATGCCGAGCTGGATCATATATTTGTCGGCAGAGAGCTCTAGGATCGTCGTATTACCTTCTATTGGGCGTTTATCTACAGGGTTATCATGTTGGCTTAATAGGAACGCGGGATACGATTCTACACAAGTACACAAGTCGTTTCTCTTACCATCTTCAAACCATATTGTTATTCTTACGTGTCCATGGTAACCCAGATTGTGTCATAATGCGTAGACTCGATCAACGCCACTAGACAACGTTTGCGTCCCGATTACTGCCGAGTATCTCCGACATATTGAAACCAGCTGATTTCTTGGCTGTAGGAGAATGTATAACAGTAGAGACTACCCGGAAGGAACCTTTAGCAGAAGGAACCGTTACAAAAACGGAACTAGTTAAAGGTTGGAAAAGAGCTCTTAAAATCCAAGAAGAATTTAGAGAAATGTTTTCTAATCGTTACCTTCTCAGCCTTCGAGAAAGATACCAGCATTCACATAGGGATCCAAGAGTCACTTCGAAATTAGAACCTCAAGAAGGACAAATAGTCCAGATAAAGGGGGAACATCCTAATCGGGAAAGCTGGCGAGTTGGGAAAATAACAAAACTTATGAAGGGGAAGGATGGATTTAGCAGAACAGCGAAAGTAAAAGTAGATAATAGCGAATATATTAGATCCATTTCACACTTATATCCACTAGAAATGGACGAACAAGAAGCTCACGCTCTAGCTGACAAACCTAGACCAAGTTACAACTATATACCTTCCGAACGCATAACAAGAGAAGTGCACGAAGAAACCACTGGAGAAACCAGTGAGATACGTAGTGGTGAAATCGATGCACCTGAAAAGGAAAATGATCACACCATACAAGACCATAATGAGACGATGTTAGAGGATCAACTTCTGCCAGAGGAGATTACTAACGAAAACGAAGTAGACCTTTCTTCCGAGGAGCCAAGACCCAAGAGAGAAGCGGCTGTCAGGGCCCTCGAGAAGATTAAGGAGTGGACGCAGAATCTTATCGTCTTATTGTAACTTCCGTTGTTGGGGAGTGTCGCGACGAACGTCGCGAAATAGTTAATTGTACAAAATATAAATAGTAATCATCGTAAAATTAAATCATCCAATTATAATATCTAATTACGATAACGAGCAAAACGAGATTAGAAGGAGAGGAATCCAGAGCCGGACGCTTAAAATACTATGGTAAGTTGTCTGTGACTTTACTCTGTGGGTCTAATGGTCTATACTTGAAACGCGACGCCGACTGTCTGTGGTCGAAGCCTTAAACCACGGCGCCCACCATTTTGTTAACTGACTGGATCCGAGCACGGCAGCCTCGCCTCACAGCACGCCTGCCGTCATCAGTTCGGTGCCTCGCATCCTGTATTATTACTCGTAAGTGGCTAACTATAAGTAACTATATTTGATTGCTATTAATTGTGTGCATAAGGAACGTTTCCATGTAGCCAACGTCGAGAGTCGTAAGGGCCCTTTATTGGCAGGCCTTAGTCGGAATAGTAAATCGTCAGCGTCGGGAGCCATTGGGACCCTTGTTGGCAGGACTTGGCTGGGAGAAAGTAATCCGTCAGTATCGAGAGTCGTAGGGGCCCTCGGGTGGCAGGCCTTAGCGTCGAACAGCTAACTCTCGATACAGATGACGAGACCAGCTAGCTCTCGACGTCAGTGACGACCCCGGCTAACTCTCGGCGTAAGTAGCAAGCAAAGGTGTGGCACTTTGAGCCGGCACGAATAGCCAGTTACCTGACCGAAACGCGGTAGGTCAATGGGACCCAATTATAATCCTAATGGCTGGGCTAATGATGGAACCGTTCCTCCTTTAATTTAGTGCTAGTCAGCCCTGGTCTTCCCCGCATAGCGGCGAGGAAGACAGTAGCCCCGGCGGATTTCGTCTAGGTGAAATCTGCCCGTCCCATATATGTATTACAGAGTGCGAGGCAATGGATTCTGTCCTATGCGACGGGGAGGAAGGCCGCTTCCTCGACCGTCGCCTCCGTGCCGTGAAGACGGCGCATTAACCTGGTGTCGCACGCGCAAGCGGACTGCGCATCGAGCAAGGGTGAGTGCATAATCAAACATTCACAAACTAGCCTTCGTGACGTCTCTGGTTTCAACCCTCAAACCCGGGCGGCAAGCCGAGTCTAACTAAGCATAAACAGGAGGCGCCACGACACTGAATTCACGCGAACGAAGTCGCGGGCATCGTCTAGTACAGCATAAATGTGTCTGCATCTTATAGCTATATTTAGCACTAGGTAAATATAGTATTTGAGCAGGTGAACATTATAAGTTGCAAGTCCATGGCCTATAAATGGTTTTTATTATTCTTTCTCGATTTGGAAACGGATTAGTTCTCCAAAAGCGCCCCCTGTCAATGTCATTCAAGTGCTAAGAGAGCCTTGTCGCACTGTAATGGATATTAGTTAGTCATCATGATAAACTTGGCTTTGGGAATCCATAATCCCCTCCAACCCCAGATTAAGAATCAAGGAGATTTGGCATTAAAATAATAATACCTTATTAGAGCAAGCTAGGTGTATAGAAAAGCTCTGAAGAGTGATAGAGATATAAACACAGTTTTCTGTCTTTGTCATAGTTTAGCTTTTTTTGTTGGGCACGTTGTAGTTTGTGCCCAACAAACCTCTGTGATTTATTATTATTATTTATTTATTATTTAATTAGAACGGCCATAAAGCCGTGATAGTAATTTATTGCGAATAATTACGAGTTTTTCTTTAGTTTTCTGTTTTAAAATTAGTCTGAGCCTCCAACTAACGCTGCTATATCAATGTTACCCGTTATGACCTACTGTATAATTTTTCTGCATAGCAACTTTGTTGACAACGTGTCAATTTTATTGTACGCGTTGCAAAGTTAATTTTGCCAACTCGAACTTGCGAGCGATAAAAAATTTAGTTTTTGTATACAGTAGTCAGTGTATTGTGATTCAATAAATTACCTCAATTTTTAACTAATATCTATACAAGAAGATGGTAAGCTAAAAATTTGACAATAAAATTGATTTAAGTAGGTATGTATAAGTTTTTCAATAAGTAATTTATTTAAGAGTTTAAAATGTTAAATTTCAGCCACCCGCTCCAAGTTCTACATCTGTAGGGGCAGGAGGCCGGTCGCCTAGCAAGGCTACCTCTGCTCCGCGTTCTTCGAGTGGTGGCACTGTAAGACAACGTAAAACAACTACAACTACCACATCAGCTAGAAACCGCAGCACAGGTGCTGGATCAGGTGGCATGTGGCGCTTCTACACCGACGATTCACCTGGTGTAAAAGTGTAAGTTTTTATAGAAGACTAACTTATCCACGCAGACGATTTTACCCCCTTCAGGGTTGAATTTTCAAAAACCCTTTCTTAGCCAATGTGTGTCATAATGGCTATCTGCATATTAAATTTTAGCCCGATCCGTCCAGTAGTTTGAACTGTGTGTTGATAAATCAGTCAGTCAGCTAGAGTAGATATATATATATATAGTATATGTAGTAGACTAGACAATCCTGTTACTTTGTGAAGATTTAGGTTTTTAAAAATCCCATGGGAACTGATTTCCTGGACAAAAATTTAGCCTGTCTGTCCCGGGATGGAAACTATCTCTACCTAAATTTTTTAAAGGGATGAGTTGTGAAACCAGCACACAGACAGCCACACACTTTCGCATTTCAATTATAATTAAAAATTTCTTTGTGTATGGAAAGCTGTGTGGTGTAAATATTAATTATTGTAATTAATGTTTTGATCTTTCTACTTAAATACATCTGAACTGATTGAAATTTCTGCTTTGACAAAACATAGGTTTATGATTTATGATTTATTTATTCATTTGCTTTCATGGTTACATGAAGCCCCGTTAGGGCATTGCAAAGTTAGGTACATTAACAATACATACATGCTAAATATATAATTACATGCAAGCTACGTGTTACATTAAATTATAATACATTTTATCAGGTAATTATATAGGGCATTCATTTTGAATCGAAATTATTTTTATTTATTGATCGCATTAATTAATTAAGTTTGTTATAATGTCAATTAGTTTCTTCTTTGTTAATAATTTAGTAATATTAGGTAGGTACAAGTATGTTAATATAAATAGTTTCGATTATCAGTAAGAATGTCATATTAAACTTAAATTAACAGGTTATAGTAAGTACAACATAGTCTGAAGCATGGATTTAGAAGTAACAATTCTTATAACTTACATAAGTATTAGTAGGTATTTAAAAATTCTTTGGTCTAAAGTCTAAACATACAAATAGGATAGAATAGAATAGAATAGAATAGAATAGAATGTTTTTTTATTCATGTAAACTTTTTAAAAGTGCTTATGAATAGTCAGGTTTAATTTACCACTGGTTCGGAATGCCGTCCTACCGAGAAGAACCAGCAAGAAACTCGGCGGTTGCTCTTTTTAATTTTTCAATTTAAATGTTATTATACCGTACTATACAAGCCATTGCAGCCCCGTGCATTGCTGGAGCGAGTCAAATCCAAGCTTTTTTATCGTTTACATAGTCTGCGACTGTATAATATGCTTTTTTTAGGAGCATACTTTTAACACATTTTTTAAACTTGTGTAAAGGCAAGTCTAAAATTGCTTGTGGAATTTTATTATAAAATATTACACTCATTCCCACAAATGACTTTCGCACCTTCCAGAGGCGGAGCGCAGGAGTAGCTAGCTTATTTTTGTTTCTAGTTTGCCTATCATGGCATGGATATGCAAATATAGTGTCGGTCGTGCAATTGGGGTCATGTATTAAATAGGTAGGTATGGTTAGTTTTGCAGTAATTCGTCTATCTCATAGAAACTATTCTGTATGAGCCATTGCTTGAGTTTACGCTTAAAGGTCCTATCGTTATTTTCGTCTGTAATATATTTAGGAATTTTGACTTATATATGTGAGTTGTTCTGTATAACGGGCCGCGACTAGAGATTTGTAATTTATAGGTGGGGTATACTAGTTTATTTTGCAAACGTGTGCTTCTTCCGTGTTTCTTTGTGTTTTCGGTAGTTTTGTATAAACTGTTATGCTTTCTGACAAACATAGCCATCTCAATTATATATATTGAGGGTATGGTTAGAATTTTTTTGTTTAGGAAGTGCGGTCTACAGCTTTCGCGTGGTTTTATGTTGACTAGGATACGGATACATTTTTTCTGCAGGATGAAGATATCCTGTGCGTTGGTACTCTCCCCCCAGAGGATTATCCCATATCGGATCCAAGAGTATGCGTATGCATAGTACGCGGAAAGAGCAGTTTCGTAATTTGTATTTGCTTTCAGTATGCTGAGAGCATATACAAATCGCGAAAGCTTAACGCTTAGGTTGTGAACATGGCTCTTCCAGTCCAGGTGAGTATCGATCGTTAGACCGAGAAGAGTAAAGTTACTAACTTCTTTAATTTTTATATTATTCGCGAGTGGTTTTAGATTTAGTGGATGTTTTTGGTGCGGCTTAAATTGTATGAGTTTAGTTTTATTTAGATTTATTTCTAGATTATTGTGTGATAAATGGTTTTGAATGTTTGCTAGGTTTTCGGAGATGATGTTTTCACATTCTGTCACATTCGTGCACATAGACAGGACCGATACGTCATCCGCAAACATAATGCATCGCGAGTGTGGGCATATAATGTTAGGTAGGTCGTTTATGTATACCAAAAAAAGGGCACATCCGAGGACACTTCCTTGTGGTATAGACCAGTTCGTAACGCGTACGTCCGATTGAAAGTCGCTTATGCCGTTTGTCCGTTCATCGCGATATTGCACTTGTACAAATTGTTGTCTATCCTTCAGGTACGTTTCTAGCCATCGGTGAGCGTTTCCTCGTATACCTGAGTCGTATATTTTTTTTAATAGTAGTTTGTGTGAAACTTTGTCATATGCTTTAGTCATATCTAGTAGCAGCCCGACACCGTACTTTTTTTGTTCTAAACAGTTCAGGATTGCTTGTATATATTCAAAGACAGCCAGCGTTGTCGAACAGTTTTCCTTAAAACCGTATTGGTTTTCTTTCAAGATGTTGTATTTTTCCAGAAATCTGTATATACGGTTTGTTATGGTTTTTTCGAAGATCTTTGATAGCGCGGGCAATAAGGCGCTGGGTCGATAGCTACTCGGTTCTTTTGGCTTCCCGCCTTTCTTAAGGATAGGTCGTATTTTAGCTATCTTTAGTTTATCAGGACAGTAGGCCTCGTCAAAGGATTTATTAATAAGAAATGTCAGGGGAGGGTGCTGTTAGGTGTGCAGGTGTTCCTGATATATAGTCAAATTAGATAGTTATACTAAAATTTACACTTTCTGTTTTTAACTTAAACTTCATATCCTTTTAGTACACAATCCTAATAAACAATTAATATTTTGTTTCAGAGGCCCAGTTCCAGTATTAGTGATGTCTCTCCTTTTTATTGCGTCAGTGTTTATGCTGCACATTTGGGGAAAATATACAAGGGCATAAGGTGGTTCCAATTTCCATGTAGTATAAAAATGAATTTTATTATTATTCTAATATAAGCGAGTGAAAGTTTAGAATGTTATGTTTAATAATTTTATATTGTATGTGCAGGCTATGTAAAACAACCAGTTTACTTTGAACACGATGTAATTTGTAACGTTTAGATGCAGAACACCCAAAAACAAAATGCCAATAATGTTAAACTGCCTTGACAGCCTGCCTGAATGCCTTTGCTTGAAAATACATACATGCATACCTGAACAGTATGTAACCTTAAATTAAGAACATTCTTTTCGTGTTCTACTTTAAGAACATCGTAACAACGGAATTTTACGTTTTTTTCGTTATTCTTATTTGGTAAAAATTGCTTATGGAATCTTTCATTACTCCAGAAATTTTGGCATTTTGTGTTTTTAGGTTTGTGCTAAATGATTTGTGAAAAAGTGTAATTATGTACTGTGTAGCTTTTGGAAACTGCAAAAAATTTCAAAGGTGTACCTACTCAAGTTTGGAGAGGCCTATATTGTATTAAACTTTAAGCCCTCCCAATCTTGAGTAGGTACACTTTATTTTAAGTAAATTAAGTTATTTTTGAATAAATTTAAGTCATGCATTTTGTAAAGTTGTTGTTTTATTCTCCTTCTTGTTTCCTTTCACAACAGCCTATGGCTTTTTAATTTTATACTTTGAGAAACCATAATTTTGGCTTTTTGGTAGGTTTATTCCCGTTGAGTCACACCCCCCGTGTGTAACCGTACCTACACTTTATTGATGCAATTAACTAAATGTAGGTCTCCCAAATATTTATAAAACTAAAAATATGAAATCCTTTATACATAAAAGAGCAGCTTGCTCATTTAAATCTTGAATAGATTGAATTTTTTTTAACCCCTATACACAGGAACTTTCTGAAATGATAGATTTTTAAATAAAAAAAATATGATTTAATAGGTACATTTATGACACCTAACTTATAATGTAACAAAATAAAAGTATGATTATTATATTTACATTATCAGCCTTATAAATAATCTCGAGATAGTTCTTATACAGTAAAAAGTGGGTTTATACCATATTAAGTTTTTAATTAATTTTTAAAAAAAACATACAAAATTAAAAGTATAAGTTTAATTATATTTACACTATCAGCCTTATAAGTTATAATCTCGAGATGGATCTTATAAAAATAAAAAATACAGTAAAATCGTATTATAACCTTAATTAAAATGTAATTTCTAAAAGAAAAATTATAATTAATAAATTGCAAAAAGTACAATCTACAAAAATACTTGTAATTTATAAATGCAAGTAAACCTAATTTTTTTTGACAAGACAGCAACCTATTTGAACATACCTACATCTTGCATAAAGTAAGATTTTTTTTTAACTTTATCAATCTGAGGGTTGAATATTTGCATCTAAGATGAAGGACATCATAATGGAATTTAAATGTATCAAAGCACAATTTTATTCTGCTAAGGTCTCTAAGTAATGAAAATATTCTTACATCCTTGAGTAATCCCTTTGTGGCTTCAAAACAATATTTGATATCAATACATTCGAAACTGGATAAGTGAAAACTGGATTATGGTGCGGCTACATTAAGGTTAACGTCAAAGCCCAACAACGCCTTAAACAACGGAATAATTTCCGCCGGCAAACAAGACGTTGAACTGAGTGACCACACTAACGTTTAACGTCTAATGCCGTTTACATTGGCGATAAAATGTCATTTCAAGATGGACGTTGACGCTGCTACACTGTATTTAATGAGTGTAAATTTTTACTACAATGAATATATTTTATCATTACCGAAGGAAGAAAAAAGAATAAAAAGAAAGAAGATGGTGGACTATACAAATGCACAGGAAAATCCAGAAATAAGATTACATTATCATTAATCCACTCCATTTCTGCTCCCGTACCAACATGTGCGTTCCCGGCGCACACTGGCAAAAACGTAGATGTGACCGCTACGAGTTAATTCTCCCGTTAAATCTCTTTAATGGGCTACTGTAACCGACATCGGTATCGACAAACGCCAAACGACGTTGTGAATGCCGTTGGTAAAATTATTGCGATGATCGTGCCTACCTCTACGCTTAACGAGAAATGCCGAGTAACAACGCGTTGTTGGACTTGTTGGCCCTCAATGTAGCCGGCACATTAGTGAAAAAACTCTATAACCGACAACAATAGTCAGGTCCCGTCATTTTTATCTCTGAAAACCTCTACGTGCGACACTGTAGAAATCTTTTAGAGAGAGCCAAACTCTATTTTCTTAATCTAGACTTCTTTAAGGGGACTCAGTTCGGTGCTTTCTCCATACAAACGTAGGAGGGAAAATACAACAAATATTCGATATTGTACGCACAAAACTAAGAATTATTTTGATTTATCTCGTCATTATCTAGGTTCAATGATATCTAAAACATTGAAAAAAAATATTGATTTAAAAGTTACGAGCCTCAAAAGATTCCTATTTTAACACTAAATTTATGACAACTTTGGGCGTAAATAAATAAGATTAGGGATATGAAAATTGTAAAACAATTTATCATTAGACGTAGTTTATTTATTCATTAGTTGAAATAACTTTACTTTGCAAACATAAATTCAGTAGTTTTTTCTCAAAAATACTTTTCCTAAATCTTTTTCGCGCGTTTGATTTCAGTGATAATCATCGTGCCTCTCAACTTTCTCATACAATGTCAAGTGAAAAGCAAACACGTTACCCACGTGCGCTGCCAATTTCGGTCGAGCGTCCTGCGTCACCTTAAGTGAGGCTATTTACAATTAATATTTCAATTGAAATCTCAAAACTCCCAACTCGACTCAAAGCCAAACCATGTCCTTGTTTGTAAGCAAGAAAAGCTAAAGCGTCATTGTTTTCGATAGAATTACAAGACATCTGCAGCAGCGCTTGTTCTTACCTGCTCATCATCTTAAACATTTGGTTCAAGTTGATATCAATTGTTCAAGAATGTAGACGTTTTACGTTGATCCCTCAAAATGTAACAAAAAAGTGATTTCGTTGAGTGACAAACATATTATAATAATTATTGTGAATGCATTTGAGGGTAGGCAATCTTGAAACTCAACTATGAGTAAGTTTAACTGGTTAGAATCTACTTTTTATAAATTAATAAAAAATAAAGATTTTAATTTTTTAATAGATTTTGTACGTAGGTTTTTCCTGTGGTTTTTATATAATGAATTATTTAACCTCTATAAATGAGTATAACTACTCCCAACTCTTTGTGAAAAATCGTTTTAGTGAACTCATAGCGAAAATGACATTCAGGTCCCAGTGAATTTTCACTTATTCAGTTTCGAGACTGTATAACAAATTAAAATGTTTAATTAATAGCATTAATTTATGAAATTATAACTTTAAACATAAGCTTCAACACGTCGTCCTCTTATTTTATCAAAAAATTGATGCCATGAGACAAGAGTTTTACCAGACCAAATCCAAAAGCTTGATGTAATGCCAACAATCATTGTCATGAGATATTTTATCATGAACACTTCAAATTTAGGCCTCTCCATTTCCTGGTGCGTGAATGGGCATGGAATAGAATATAGAGGTGTTGAGCACATGTCGCGGTGCCATGTCACCATCCACTTGTCAAAATGTGCTTGCTCGTAAAATAAACACGAAATTACAATTAATGCTGGGACTGTATACAATACACCAAATATTCCAATACGTATCATTAACTTTTCCAATTTATCTGTTTTGGTACCATCATGTTTCATAACAGTTCTGATCCGGAAAAGTGAAACAAAACCAGCCAGTAAAAATATTGTACCTAAGACTAAATATACACATAATGGTGATAGTACAAATCCGCGTAGAGCTTCTGCATCCCAAAGCCCCACATAACATACGCCAGACAAAACATCACCTGTGGACAAAGACACATTTCATTAGTCAAAACTTTTACACATCATAAATGTAGTAAAATATTGTAAAAGTTAGATATCTTACCATCCACTTTGCCCATAGCTAATATTGATATAGTTTTAATGGCAGGCACTGCCCAAGCTGCTAGATGAAAGTATTGTGAATTAGCTTCTATGGCTTCATGCCCCCACTTAAGACCAGCAGCTAAAAACCATGTGAGCGTTAAAATGACCCACCAAATGCTAGATGCCATACTGAAGAAATATACAATCATAAAAAGGATTGTACATGGCTCATGTTTCGTTCCTTGAGTAATAACCGAGATGTTAGGCAGTCTTGTTCCACTGATTGTTAATGGAAAAGGGCCTTGACAACTGACACTGTCTCCTGCAGCCCATCCCATACCATAAGCTGCAGCAACCATTAGATAACACACTGACAGAAAAATTATAGGCCTCTCTGGATAACGAAATCTATCCGTGTCTATGAGGAAAGTCAAAACAGTAAACAAACAACTAAATGAACACAAAGTGGCCCAAATAACAATCCATAATCTTGAAAAATTCTTTTCATCTTCACTGAAAAACATTCCATTGCATGGTGCTCCACAATCAAACTCGATTTTATCCCCAACTTTTAGAGAGTACTCCAAGTCTAAGTTCTTGGGTATCTTGAAATGAACTGGGCAGACAAATCCAAGGTCTTTAGCACCTTGCAATTTTGTTGGATCTCTATCGCTGTTGGACTTGTAATCAACCTTTGGAAGTTTGGTCTCTGAAGCTTTACGAGATTCGTGAGTCACATTATTATCACCAACACATATAACGTTTTCATCTGTCACCACTGGGAATCTTGAGCACTCCAATTCTTTAGGCCACTTGAATCCAAAGTGTATTAATAATTCATCACAATTGTGTCTAGCTGATTCGCATAAATGACGACAGGGCGGAATTGGTGCATTTAATATTGTACACACTGGAGCATACACAGAACACAAAAAGAATTTCAAGTCTGGCGAACAGTTAATTTTTATAAGGGGTGTGAATTGATGAACATCAGAACCAGCATCTTCTTGTCTAGCGTGGTTCAGTATATTTGGAAAAATCGTCTGATTGTACTGTATCTGCTGGCAAAATTGTATCGTTATAGGTTCACATCGTCCATGGTGGGGTAAAGTATCCCCTTGGTATACCGTAACACGTGAACTTTTACTTATTACAAACAATGAGTTTACAAACAAAATCCACAGCCACTCCATTTTACAAAATGTATTCTGAGTAAGTAATAGCACCGAATAATTCTGACCGCACTATGCAAAAGCAGTTTAACATTATTAATTATTATATCTGTTAAAGTTTGGTTGAGATTTACGGTAAGTAATTTAGAGGAAGTTTAGGTAGGTATCGCAAAATTAGACCACCAGGCACCAGCCACCTTTTCCTTGCTTGGAGCAACGTAAACGTAGTGATTATATACTCTTTGGCTTGGAGTAAATTACAAAGAGTATTATAATATACAGGAAAGTAAATTATCACTACTGAGATCACAGACCAAAAAGCAGATCACTTTATTCCTGTTAGATTCGTGCCAGTCATAGAGATAGTATACAGCCAGTGCCGTACCGACCAGAAAAAAAAGGTAAATTATCAAAGACAAAAGAGTATACGCGTATTCTATGACCTTTTCACCCATAGACAGAGTAATAAAGCTAGATAAAGGAACGTTTGCTTTCTCATTCACACTAAAAAGAGAGCACAGATAAAATTACTAATGTGATAAACAGAGACGCGGCTAACCATGCTGGTCACAGAATACCTACATTACCTCCAGGTAGAGATAATTTCAATCAGAAAATTTTTGAAAATTATCCAAATTAAAATATAGTTAAACTTCCCAGCTATCATAATTCACAACCATTCATATTTCATATCGTGTCGTGTCCATTATAATATTATATACTCCTTGGAGTAAATGTATTCTGTGGTCGTGTCTCTTCAATTCCACACGACATTGGCGAAGTAAATGTTATTGGTCTGTGGTTTGCACGTGGTTTGCACCAGGGCCTTAACAGATAGAACTAATGTTGTTTAGTATAAAAAATCTCCATCATTTTAGTTTGTGCAATTAGAACTAGATGGCGTTTTATCAAAAATAAATTACGGTGCGACAAGGCTATCTTGGCGCGTGGCGAAATCGGAACTAACGGTGCCGTCAAGTGTCCCCTTTGTTCTTGTTTGAATATTCTAAGCCTTTGTTCTCCAATAGCGCCCCCCTGTCAATGTCAATCAAGTGGCAAGAGAGCCTTGTCGCACTGTAGTCTGGTATCTCTACGACTTCCCATAAAGCAAATTAAGAAGAAGAAGAAGATCTCTACGACTCAAAAGTTTTATTTACGACTAGGTGCTACTAGCCACAGGACACTATTACTCCTATGCTACTAGCTGAAGCCCGCGACTTCATCCGCGTGGAATTAGGTTTTTATAAACACTGAGGGAATTCTTTGATTTTCCGGGATAAAAAGTTGCATATTTCACTCTCTAGGTATATATCTATACCCATAGACTATATGTATACCCATGCAAAAAATCACGTCAATCCGTTGCACGTTGCGACTTGATTGGAGGACAAACCAACAAACAAACACACTTTCGCATTTATAATAAGGGTACTATAGCAACCTTGTATAGTAACCTTGACATCCATGTTTGTGCCACATTTTTGTTTACGCAGTGTTACTGCATCCGTGATCCATCCATTCAAGTGTACTGCTGGGATATTCACTTATAAATTCATGCTAAATTCAACATAACCGAATACCTATAGAGAATGCAGTACAAAAATCATGTGTAAAGAAAAAAAGAAAATTTAGTTTTAAATAATAAATTACGGGTTTTGTTTTATTACCTCAACTTTTAGTACTGAAAGTACTTCTTTCAATGTATAAAATAATAAATAATGCGGCCGAACTAAGAATAAGACTGAATTTCTGCCATATTGCGACGTGTACCTAAGCGGGATTATAATTTTTGATTCGTATTTTCTTTGAAGTCACTACCTATAAAAATAATATATGAATCAAACCTGCACACGTGTTATACCTGTTATACATATAGCTATATAGTTGACCTTAAAAAACTAGTATCCAAGGCCGGAAAAAATTAAAAATAAATTACATATAATAGTTACTGCAATTAGAAACAGATGGCGCCACTACGAAAGATTAGCTGACGTCTCTATACCAGTATATATAATGTACTCTGTGGTTTGCACCAGCAGCCGCGCAACATAAAATAATATTAATTCAATTTTGTTTTCAATTTTGTTCAATAATTGAAGATGGAAAATAATAAGAAGTTGTAAGTAAATTAATTTGATGATCTGGATATTATTAAGTGTACCTACTATGGGGTCAAACATGAATTAATTAAACCACCATGTTTCAGTATTAGAAGCAACAAGGCACAAATTGCATATTTGTGCCAGTATATGGCGGGGCACCCAGGATTTGCCGCTGGAGATAGTAATAATGCCCAGTGGGAAACGTTAAAGTTGACTTTAGACGAGCTTGGCCCACAACGATCGGTGGAGCAATGGAAGATTGTAAGTTGAAGTACCTGTTTCATTTGCATCAGTTACTAGTGGGATTCACTGGAAAGAGGTTCATTTGCACTTTACATATCTGTAATTTCAAGTTGCTGAGATACATATTTATAGAGATATAAAATTTTATATTGTGTAACATTAGTGTAAATAGTCCATGACAGCTTTTATGCTAAGCAAGTGCCTAAGCTTGGCGAGCGGGGTGTTTGGCTATTAGGCGTCTATAGGTGGTGGTCTGTGTTTGCACTGTGAGTGCAAATATTGATATATATGTAATAAATCAAATCTATATGTGCTAAAACCTAAGTTATGTTGAACATAAATATTCATTCATATACTATAGCAATCTCCTTAAGATGTTATACAGAGAAGCGCATTCATTTAACAACTTTTTGTTTCAAGTGTTGGCGTGACCAGAAACGCAAGGCCCGAGATGAGGGTGGGGCCTTAAATAAGGCCAGAAATGCCACCGGGAATTGTGTGGAGATGCCTCCAATCTCAGATAATGTGGTTCATGTTCTGAATACAACTGGCCACGAGATGGCAATGGGTTGTGGTCCTGAGGAGTCACCAATTGGTGTAAGAAATATATACATATATCATGATCAACCCATCAACACCCCACTACTGAGTCTCTTCTCAGATTGAAAAGGGTCTAGACTCTAGGCCATAGTCCACCACACTGGCCCAGTGCGGATTAGCAGACTTCAAACCTTTTAGAACATTGGAAAACTCTCAGGCATGCAGGTTTCCTCACAATGTTTTCTTTCATAGTTAAAGTGATATTTAAATTGCTTAAAAAGCTCACAACTTTGAAAAATTGTGGTGTATGCCCACAATCAAATCCACGACCTCAACTCGACTCCCAAATAGGAGGCTTGTTAACTGCTAGACTACCACAGCTATGCACTTTGCAGGCCCTAAAATATTTCTAATTCTAGTCATTTATTTGTTCAACTTTGAAATCATAATTTTCTAAAGCATAGCTAAATACTAAAAGTTAGAATTTACACTGAGTACCTATTATATTTAACTATGTTTACTTTCCTTTCCTTTAGTTCAGTCAGGAGACCACAACTCCACTGCCAGCTCTTGGCCAGTTGCAAGCAGAACATGCACAAGAACCGGTGGCATTCCCCAGCACCTCGGGCATGCTAAATGTGGTTCCACATCAACAAGGATCACAAACTGGTCAGCGCCCAGCACCACAAAAGACCCGGGCTCGAAAAGTATTGCCACATGACCGATTTTTGGCAGCTCAATTGGAGAGCAATAATTTAGCAAAAGTAAGATAATCCTTAGAATGGGCAGATGTATTCTGCCTTTATATTCATAGTTTGTTGATGGTGTAAGTAAAGTAAAAGTAAAATATACTTTATTGTACACCAAAAACAAAACAATAGAAATACAACAAAGATTGCATGTACAATAGGCGGCAATACAAAATTATATATATATATATATATATATATATATATTATTATTTTAATTATATATATATATATAATTAAAAATAGAACAGTAAATAAGAGAGGAAGGAGTACACGACAGATAAGTGCAATAAAAAGTAAAAATAAATAAATAAACACATCAAATGGAGGATAAATAAAATAGCTTCAATTTCGTTTTGGTGTAACTACAGTCTATTGTGTATTTGTTTGGTTTTAGGCAGCGAACGCTTTACGCCAGGCAGCAAACGTTTTACGCCAAAAAAAAATCGCTTTACGCAAAGAAGCAAACGTGTTACGCCAAGAAGCAAATGTTCAACGCGCAGAAGCAAACGCTTTACGACGAGAAGCGGCCATCACAGCACAAAGGCACCTTGCTTTCTTGTAAGCATTAATGTATTGTAATTATAAGGGTTTTTTTTAATCATTTTAACTTTTATTCACAAAATCTATTGACATATTAAACACTAGATGATTCCCGCGACTTCGTCCGCGTGGATTTAGGTTTTTAAAAATCCCGTGGGAACTCTTTTATTTTTCGGGATAAAAAGTAGCCTATGTCCTTCCCCGGGATGCAAGCTATCACTGTACCAAATTACGTTAGAATCAGTTGAACGGATGGGCCGTGAAAGGCTAGCAGACAGACAGACAGACACACTTTCGCATTTATAATATTAGTGTGGATATGGATTATGCTGAGACACTATGGAAGCCACCGCAGATGACATGCCGGCGAATGATTGCCGCCTTCCAGCAAGGCGGCGATGTTAGCAAATCTTCGTACAGCAGGTATATATGGTGATACTAGGGCAGCATGGTCCGCAGCTCGGTTCGCAGCATCCACCACAGGGTCCACACATTTTGGAGAAGGACAAGCACAATCAAATCCTCCAAGTGATTCTCACATATTATTATAAAACACAAAAAAATCTAGCAGCCTTATTTTGCAATAGACAGTTACAGTTGAATATAATCATCTTTATCTATCTTTGATACTACATAAGTATACTCCTTCTCCAAAATGTGTGGTCCCTTAGGGATATTTAACAATTACACTGCAGTTTCACGTTTTTAACTAGAAGTGCAATCTTTTTAAATCAATTCTAACTTTGACTCTCAGACTTGAGACTCAGACTCAAAATTGAGTTAAAACAAGACAGATTTATGTGAGAGATCTGTCTCGTTTTAACTGTCTTAAGTCTAAGTCACAGTGTGCTCTATAGATCTCATCCTTAGAAAATAGTTTCTTCCACCCCAATAATAAAGTATCTAAGAGTTTGTGTACTTTATAACATTGTGTTTATCTTGTTATAGGATTGCAAAAGACAAAAAAGAAGAAGAGTCCGTCTGTCTCCGCTCCCCTCCTTCCTCTGATTCTTAGCACATCTAAATTTTAGAGTATTTGCATCCTCTTCTTACTATTCTAATATGAAAAGGACAGACACAGTTTGACAGCTTTAAATTTAATTTAGAGCTGTCAAACCTCGTGACTTTAGCTGCCAGTCGCGAGCCTATTGTTTAAATTTGTAGCTTGGACTTAATTTAGAGTATTTAAATGCAAAATTCATGTTCTGTCCTTTTTTTAGCAATATTAAAAAGAAAAAATATACAGATACTCTAAATTTAGTTTAGAGAAAGACAACAGAATCGGCGCCAATCATGTTTAGAAGTGAAGTAGTATTTAGAAGGATGTTTTATGTTACAGGTGTTATTTAAGATTTTTTAATATTTTTAGTGACAAGTGCAAGCTTACAACAGTTATTAGTAGACATGTGTCCGCTATAGCTTAACTTAACTGAAAACCGCTGCCGTGCCTATAGCGTACCGTAGCGTTATTGTCGTAGCTAGCAACGGTTTTCAGTTATCATCTATGACGAACCACCTGACAACGCAACACTGCCAACTGGCAGCTGACAATGCATTGTTTGGTTTTTGGGTAACTAGAAACGCAATAATTATGCCTTCTCTTTCTTTCTTTCACTGAAAGCTGAGAAGGAGCGGTTATTGGCTACCGGCTTAGTAACTAAGAACTTGGTAAACCAAAGCCGACCTTATCTCTATTACGCTAAGGCTTAACTGTACAAGTACTTGTCCATTACACTTTGATCTGTCAATCTAAATACAGTTAGCCTTAGAGTAATAGAGATAAGGTCCTCTTTGGTTTATCAATCTTCATGAAATGTTTTTGGTTAACTGGACTGTGGCAAACTATTCGTGCAGGCGTCCACTATAGTTTGACCTATGTCAATGATCAAATTAAACTTTACTACTATGAACTTAGGTTGTGATTACTTCACGATATTCATGAAAGTAAAATTGGTTTTATTTTAGTGAATATGCGCGCGCTAGTTATACAGACGGTATTGATACGGCAGCTAGCTTAGTTACTACTACGGAAACCGCTGCGCGTTGCGCATATTAAATTAGTTGAAACACAACTCTGATACCGATATTCGGCAACGGTTAACAATATCGGTATTGAAACTAAGTAACTGTTGATTAACCGTTGCCGTTAATAGCCAATAACGCCCATCTTTAGTTATAAGTTTGTTTAAGGGGAAAGGAAGTGTCAAATCGCGAAAATGCTGTAAATTTGAAGAAAAAGATTTTCTTTCCTAAAGCATTAATAGCTATTAAATACATGTAATAAAAAACTTCAATTTGTGAAGATCATAATGACCTATATCACATTTGTTCAAATTATCCCGTTTTTTGAAGAATTGATGTTGAAAACATTGCTATGATCAACTTGTTTTGTTGTTTTTTTCTTTAACGGCTAAACGTGTTAAATTCAAACCATCACAAAACAATATGTTTAGGTTATCTTATCATTTTAAATTATTGGTTTTAAACTAAATGTTTTTCATTTCTTAAATAATCTAAAACGAACGGAAATTATTCATTTTCTTGCAGGCGCTAAATCCTGTCAGTAGCCTTTTGGCTTTCATGGCGGGCGGAGCTGCGCGCATCCATTTCTTCGTAAAATTACGCTATAAACTTATTATTTTTGAATGAAAGTTGTGTTTATATGTACTGGTAATGGTTGAATAATAAAATAGGGATTTATTTATCTCAAAATGAAGCCTGCTCACTACTCAAATTTATTTTAAAATTATCGTAGTATTACGTACTAGTTGTGAGGTTGTCATAGATTATGTTGACAGACAGTAATATTTTCTAAGTAAGTATTATACCTATGTGTCAGATCCATATTTGAATTTCATTTCATTTAATTTCATTTCATTTCAAGTGGCAATGAGCGCTCGTAATTCGAAAAGCCAATATATATTTACAAAATACGATCCCAATTCCCAAGGTACTGGAATGGCGACCTCGCACCTAAAAGCGCAGCGTTAGAAGACCCCCTCTAGGTGGACAGACGAATCAAACGAGTCACAGGGAGCCGCTCGATTCAGGCGGTGAAAGACTGTGCTATGAGGAAGACCTTATTAGAGACCTATGTCCAACAGTGGACGTCTGTCGGTTGATGATGATGATGATGATAATGATTATGCCTTTCTTCTTCTTCTTAAATTTTGAAAAAAATAATAATTTGAAAGCATCTGGCATAACTTGAAGCCTTAATAATAATTATTAAGGCTATTTCAAATTAAAATGATATTTAAAACTAGATGATGCCCGCGACTTCGTCCGCGTGGATTTGGGTTTTTTAAAATCCCCTGGGAACTCTTGCGAGATAAAAAGTAGCCTAAGTAGCCTTCCCTGGGATATAAGCTGACTCTGTACTAAATTTCATCAAAATCGGTTAAACTGTTGGGCCGTGAAAAGCTAGCAGACAGACAGACAGACACACTTTCGCATTTATACTATTAGTATGGATTATAAGAAAAAGATTTATTGCCTCTCAGCTCTCTGAGAGACGTTAGGTTAAGTGAACACGAATTATGACAGTTCTGTGTTCTAGCGTAAGCTTTAGGTCTTCTGATAGCGTCAACAGTGACATTTCGGCTGCCTAAAATCCAAACCCTGTAAACGACATCAGACGAGATCGCAGGGAGATAATTTAATTTATTTTATTTTAAGACTAAGTATTTTCAGTAGATTTTCTAGTAGTTAGACTTTGTTAAATAATGCAGAAAAAACATTATTGTATGCAAAGTATTTTCCTTGCAAACATTTAACATGTACCTATAGTACGTGACAGGTCGAGATGGCAATCGGGGTGGGGACGTCACCCGCGCTATCACGCACCGGGTTAGCGTGGGGGCTGTGCGGGTGTGCGGGGCGACCCCCTGCCTTATACCCCGATTTCGATCTGTCATTTTCTCATCATTCATCTCGCGTACTATAGAGCTTATTACCTTTCCTATTCTTACTTTTAATGCATTATTAAACGTCTTTACTGTTTTGATTTGGATTTTAGATCATGGGTTATGTTTTTAAAATGGTCACAGCGACTTACTAGGCTTTGAATTGGTTTTCTCATTGTATAAGGTGCACTTACTATATATAGCCTGCGACAGGTTGAGAGGGTAATCGGGATATAAGGCAAGGGGACGCGCCGTACACCCGCACGTCATAAGGCGCACGACTGCACCGGGTTAGCGCAGGAGCTGTGCGGGTATACGAGGCGTTCCCTCCCCGATTACCATTTTTTCAACCTGTCGCGTACTGTAGGTTTAGACTTTAGAGGTATCAAAATTTCTGTTAATATGGAAAACCAGAGGATGCCCGCGACTTCGTCTGCGTGGATTTAGGTTTTTAAAATCCTGTGGGAACTCTTTGATTTTCCGAGATAAAAAGTAGCCTATGTCCTTCCCCGGGATGCAAGCTATCGCTGTACCAAATTTCGTCAAAATTGGTTGAACGGATGGGCCGTGAAAGGCTAGCAGACAGACAGACAGACAGACGGACGGACAGACAGACACACTTTCGCATTTATAATATTAAGTAGGTATGGAGTATAGATATGGATGTGGAAGTATAGATTTTAATGCTGTTTTCCTTACAATAATGGGACATACTATTGAAGTAAGAATTATGACATAATATAACGATTTTTCAAAAAATGTCATTTACTGGGTTTCGATATGGGGCGGTCGGTTTAATCAGGTTCTAGGGTAAAAGACTCAAGTGAATAAACAAATCACAGGTTTTTACCATAAATAACAACTACCAGGAATTAAACCAGCTGATACAAATTTTTATGAATAAGAGTTTTTAAGGGTTTCCGTACCATAATCGTAAAAACCAGCCAAGTGCGAATCAGACTCGCGCACTTAGGGTTCCGTACTTCAATCGTATTTTCGACATTTTGCACGATAATTCAAAAAGTACTTACTAGATCTCGTTCAAACCAATTTTCGGTAAAAGCAAACTTTCATGGTAATATCATCATATATATTTTTTTGTTTTATCATTCTCTTATTTTAGAAGTAACAGGGGACACACACACACACACACACATTTTACCACTTTGGAAGTGTCGCGCAAACTATTCAGTTTGGAAAAAAATTATATTAGAAACTTCAATTTCATTTTTAAAGACCTATCCATAGATACCCCACACGTATGGGTTTGATGAAAAAAAATTATTCAGTTTCATTTCTAAGCATGGGGAACCCCCAAAATTTACTGTTTTTTTCTATTTTTGTGTGAAAATCTTAGTGCGGTTCACAGCATACGTCTACTTACCAAGTTTCAACAGTATAGCTTTTATAGTTTCGTAAAAAAGTGGCTGTGACATACAGAGGGATAGACAGACAGACATGACGAATCTATAAGGGTTCCGTTTTTTGACATTTGGCTACGGAACCCTAAAAATGGAACCCTTATGGTTCGATTTGCTCCGTCCTTCCGTCTGTTTGTCTATCACAGTCGATTATTTCCGTAAGAGTCGGTTCCCACTTGTCGGTTGTCGGGCCCGGATTTTAATCGGATGTTCCAGTGGCAGAACATTTTATATGATGCACGCTTGACTAAAACCGATTTTGTGTTGGCGCCGACAAGAAATGTCGGCTGTTCTGCCAGCCCTCTACGTTCGGAATAAAATCGTGTCGGATTTTGCTCGCATATGAGTAAGTATGACGCTGTTTACAAAGGTCCTAAGTGACTTATAAACTACTAGGTGATGCCTGCGACTTCGTCCGCGTAGAATTAGGTTTTTTAAAAATCAATCGTCAACTCTAGGTGTTACAATTGACGGTATACGACAAACATTTACTACTTTTGCCTCTATTCTCTCTCTCCCTCAGTCGAGTTTTTTTTTTTTTTTGGTCTTTAATATATAGAAGGATAAAGTGACTGACTGACTGACTGACTGATCTATCAATGCACAGCTCAAACTAATGGACGGATCGGGCTGAAATTTGGCATGCTGATAGCTATTACGACTACGACGACGATAGGTATATACCTATCGTCGTCGTAGTCGAGTAATATATATATATATATATATATATATATATATATATATATATATATATATATATATACATATATATTACTATTATGGAGTGTATATACATTGATATTTATAATAGATATGTATATGTATGATAGTTATGTATGTATTACTGAAATAGTTAGGTACTTATTAATTAATTATATTATATTGTTTTATACTACTTCATTTTTCTGTATTGCGTGTAAGTACTATCCAACACACCTAGTGTCTCCTTTCACCAATTTTTTTTTTCGTTTTAGTTTCTTTGTCATGTAATATTTTTTGTGTGCAATAAAGTATTTCTATCTATCTACGACGTAGGCATCCGCTAAGAAAGGACTTTTTGAAAATTCAACTCCTAAGGGGGTGAAATAGGTGTTTGAAATTTATGTAGTCTACGCGGACGTAGTCGCGAGCATAAGCTAGTCTTATATAAATTCTATTTGTGAAACTTGTCATCAGCTTCAATTTTCTTCTGTTCTTATCAATTTACTTTTCCAATTAGCTTTAAGTTTTCCTGTTAAATAAAAAAATATAAGTATAATAATAATTAATACCGCGTATTATTTTTGCTCTTTTTGATTATTAAATAATTTATGACTATATATAGATACACAAAATAATAAAAAAATACTAAATGATGCCCGCGATTTCGTGGGCGTGGATTTAGGCTTTTTGAAAATCCCGTGGGAACTCTTTAATTTTACGGGTTAAGAATTAGCCATAGCAGACAGACAGATACACTTTCGCATTTAGTAACCAACTTCCAAAAAGGAGATGGTTCTCAATTCGGCCCGTTTTTTTAAATGTATGTACACCGATTTTTTCGAGGTTTCGTATTCGTTATTTACTGGAGTCCTTTACCCTAGTACGTTAAAGTACTAAAAGTGCGTGTTAGTAATTAGTATCAGCTGATCAAATGTCAATAAATTGCGCCAAAACCAAACGCCAAAACAAAAATTGCTAGTTTCAAGGTGAAACGGCAACTGTCATTAGCGAATGCAATGGCCTTAAAGTTTGAATTCGGAACTACTGAATTGCGTTTTCAGCGTTCACAATACGGCACAGTTATCCGTATCGGATTTTTTACAGCGCTGCGAGCGCTGTAAGCGTCATTTGGAGCAAAAGTTTTCCTATGGTTTTCACATGGTTTTCATATTAAAAGACTGTTCGTTTTAAATTATTTATTAAAAACAAGTTACCTACTAGACAAAATGAGTTCAAGTGATGATAGTATGGAATTTAATTGCAAACCTAATTTGAGAGAGGAGGCCGAATTAGCACAATACCTACATAGTATATATACTTTTTTTAAATAAATTACTTTATAGTTTCAATTTTTAGAGAAGCACTATACATGTCTTGACCGGGAATGCCTTTCTGGCCTCGTTTTATAGACGTCCTCGCCAAGGCTCGGCCGTCACTCACACTCAACCAGAAAACGCTTATTTCCCGGTCTCGTGCAGTAATGTACCTACTTACACATTTCTGTAGAGTCCTTACTCCTTAGACATCAAGTTTTAAAAACCTGTCAAATACACTATTAATATTAATTGAAACATCTCCTTTATAATAATGTTATTCATGGTTATTCTTAAGCTATAGAGAGGGCAAAAATTATAAAAAATGTAACCAAAGAGTATAATATAATCACTGAATGTAACTTTAAGTAACTGTTTGGCAACACTCATACCAATTACCTTAGATGCCAATTACCAATGTACTCTGTGGCAACGACCAACTCTCGGTGTTGACAAATTATTGTGTTGACTAAACCAATATTTTAATTTTACGAAATATCATATTGGATTTATCTTTTGGTTATATAAGCAAGTTATTTTATTTGTATTACATACATCGATTACCTACTACAAACAAATTAAAATCTCTTAAAGGTAAAATAATTTTGTCAAAGTAAAACGAGTCTCAGGCATTTGCTTTTTGTCGTGTATTGAGGGGTTTGCTGGCGCAAACGTTGTTCTGTAGTATGCAACTCTTCTCTGCACCAGTGTAATAATGTGTAACATATCCCACTGTTTGTGGTACTCTTCTATAACATCACACAGTTCTTGAACTAAGAACGAACCTTCTTTATTTCGATAAGACACGAAACCTATAAACAAAAACGCACGTAGTTAAATATAACTAAATACTTACAGTAGTCGGCAAGAAATATTGTACATTGACATTTAGAATGAGATTTTGGCTTTGTAGAGCGTTGTCTCTGTCGCTCATACCTTTGTTACGTTTTGTTGGTCTCAACGACAGAGACAACGCTCTACGAAACCACTAAGTGTCTCTTTCTTAAGGTCGATGTACAATATTTTCTGCCACGTAGGGGAAAGCAGGTAGGATTCTTCTCTACCTCTACTGGTACACGGTCCCATAAAGCGCAGCAGTCCTGACTATTGAGTCTTAGCAAATTTTCCAACAAAGACAAAGAATAGGTAAAAGAAAGCTATAGGTACTTACTCTCCACACTTGAGTATAGAACAAGAAAATCCGCGTGCGTCGGTATGTTTATCGACACTTCAGGTCCATCGATTGCCATCTTTCGCCCACTGTCTATCTGGTCACCTCTACAAGCCTGTTGCAAAATATAATATTTTAAATTTATTATTTTTTTACTGGTCTGTTTTAACTGATGGAATTCCTTGTTATTAATGAAAATATTACATTCAAAACTAATTGTAGATATATTCGATATACGGCCAAAAAAAGGTAGTTAGGTACTTTGAACTGAAAAAAACCGGCCAAGTGCGAGTCAGGCTCGCGTAATGAGGGTTCCGTACTACAGTCGTTATTTTTCGACATTTTGCATGATAATTCAAAAACTATGATGCATAAAAATAAATAAAAATCTGTTTTAGAATGTACAGGTGAAGACCTTTCATATGATACCCCACTTAATATAGTCACTCACTTCGAAAGTTGAAAATACTAATTATTAGTTCATGACCACAGTTTAATTTTTTTTGTGTGATCTAACCCTAAATTCACGGTTTTCAGATTTTTCCCCAAACGTCAGCTATAAGATCTACCTACCTGCTAAATTTCATGATTCTAGGTCAACGGGAAGCACCCTGTAGGTTTCTTGACAGACAGACAGACAACAAAGTGATCCTATAAGGGTTCCGTTTTTTCTTTTGAGGTACGGAACCCTAAAAACAGTTCAGTACTTTTGACTACAACCAGAGTTTGGTCAAACTAAAATTTAGCCAAAACCAAGAACGCGGAGGCTAAACAGAGGATAATTTGGAGACCTAACGAAATCTGGGCGTATAACCCATTTTGAAACTCTAGGGATAGGACAAATAACACTGTGTGGATACGCGGAGTCAAAAATTATGTTTCAACTATTATGTATTTTCCGTCAAAACTACTTTTGACCAATCTCATTAGTCAAAACTACTTTTGACCAACTTCATTAGTAAAAATTACATATTTATGACCGGCTAAGAGTTTAAGAGTAAATTGTAATAATTGTAACCTGAACAATAAATATTTTCGGTTTGCCGACGAGACTTGCATGACCATTTTCAAGCAAAGTTGTCACATCTCTGAACTGATAAGGTCGATCGGCCGCAAAGAGGTCTCCGCCTTTCAGACCATGTGTTAAAAATACAAAACACAGACATGATGTTGCTGTATGGTCTTGCTTACTAACTGAAATCATAAAAATCGTTTCCATTAAATACCGCTATAAATTATATTTACCTACAAAACAAAGTACGTAACTACTTACAAAGCGAAGGTGCCTGCAAAATCTTTAAGAAATAATGTCTGTGTAGTATGCACCTGTGAATCCTGGGCGTAAGTTTTATTACTTTTGTTTTGGATGGAAAAGTAAAAGTAGGTAATAAATTATTAGAAAAAAATAGTAGTACGTAGTTAATAGGTACTTACAATCTTTAATTGAATTAACTTGACACATTTCCTGTTCGCTTTCTTTATTCAGGCTTGTTCACGAACTCAAACATAAAATAATAAAACTTAGCCATGATAGTTTTCCTTTAAAATTGACTATTTCTGTGATTTTTTTCACGTTCCTTTATACCTACTACCATTTGGCTGATAAAGGATAAAGGGGGGACGGGGGGGCACTTGACATGGCGAATCTATAAGGGTTCCTTGTTTACTACGGAACCCTAAAAATCAGGGGACTCTTCCAGTGATGCCGTCCCGGGCCTACGATGTTCGTCCGCGGTCTGCCGCTGTGGCCATGCGGTGGCTCCCCCATACGGATACGTCGTTGACGTCCGTAAGGTAATCTAGTATTAAATATTCATCGAAGTTCCCAAGAAAATCCCTTTATGTACCTATACAAAACAACTTACTTTCTATGATTTTGTTCATAATCTCGCCGTAATCCATGTTTTCATGACAGGTAACTTTGTAATCCATATCTTTAAATGTCTTAGTTAATTTTATCACATCTTCGTTTGTGCCGATTCGTGACTGTGGCTTTTTGTAACTGCAATCAACATAATATTAGACGTTTTGTAGGTAATTGTTCAAGAGCGTGTGGACGCAATCGCGGGCATTCCAATCAATCCAATCCATCAGCCTGTTTGCGTCCACTGCTGGACATAGGCCTTTCCAAGAGCGCGCCACCAAACACGGTCCTCCGCCTTCCTCATCCAACCGCTCCCCACCACCACACACGCTCGCGGGCATTATTTAGTTTAAATTATTATCATCATCATCATGATCAACCCATTGCCGGCTCACTACTGAGCACGGGTCTCCGCTCAGAATGAGAAATGAGAAGTGTTTGGCTATAGTCCACCACGCTGCTGGCCAAGTGCGGATTGTTATATTTTTCACATCTTTGAGAGCTATGGAGAACTAGGTAAGTATCAGATATGCAGGTTTCCTGACGATGTTCTTCCATCACCGTTAAAGCGAGTGATATATTTTAATATGTAGTTATTTGTTATGCAAGGCTGCAAACTTGTTATTTTGTCGCGAGATTTTGTATTTAATTCCGAGCCAGCGAGTTCCTTGATAGAATCCTGAGCGTAGCGAGAAATTCAAAGACTCGAGCGCAAATAAATTTGCAGCCGTACGAAACACAACTTTTCATCTCACTTCAGCGAGGAAAACGCTTGATGAATGATGATTGATACAAGAGGCGGCCAGTACCGTGAAGGTCCCAATAAGAAGTTTCTATACTAATAGGCCACAAGTCAGGCAATGAAGGAGGTTCTAACTTCTAATTCAAGAAGATTCTATAAATGAATAGTTTTTTTCAAGTGCGTTCAGAATTTTAATTTAAAATTCTTACAACAAAAAACCTTTTTTCATAATCCAATCCAACGAATTTCGTTATATTGTTTACTCAATAAAGCTGAGATTGTTTAATTTAATTACCAAAATAAAAATGAATAATTTAATTTAATAAAACTGGTCACTTAACAATTTAGTTTATAATATAGTAAAGACTAAGGACGAACTGCGTTTCTGAACGTTTCATTATCACGTGGTATTTTTAATAGAAAGAAAAAATTGTAGCTATTCTGTGCATGCTGTGCACACTTCGTCACGTTCGAATTTCAACTCGTAGGTACTTTGCGCGCTAGGGAACAAAATTACCACTTTCCACTCAGATTTCAAAGGGCAAACGGATTATTTCCAAGCGAGTGAGATGAAAATATATTTCTGTACCTACTCCGTTAATAACTCCGAAAAGTTAAGAGGTGCGTGACCGGGATAGAACCAAGAATCTCCCGACCCCCCAGTAGGTAGGAAGCCATCACCGCTTTTTCATAAACTATTAAATACCGTAAACTGCTGCAACTTTGCAAACTAAGCTCAAGTTTGCCTATTTCTTTTCAATTACGATATCTCCCATTTGTTTAGTTTTTGTCTTATTTTCTACCCTTTGGTAGTATTTTACATCATTATAGCAACATATTTTTTATTTTTTAAAATGGTAGCTCTATGGTGGCTCCGTCAGTAGAGCAAACACAGTCGGCGCGAGCGAGCGTTAATTTTTAGTGTCCTACAACTTTTACATTTTTATCCAGAAAAAAGGTGTTTTCGTGCAGTGGTAACGTCCCAGGGTAAGAAAATACTGTTTATTTTCCGCACGGTTTGATATTTTTATGAAAAGGAGCCGACTTCGTTAAAATAAATTAGTAGGCAATGTTGCACAGTGTTATGGAAACTTGAGTGACACAACTTTGCCTGGGTCTAGGGTTGTCACTAGTCGCATTTTTATTAATTTAAAAAAGGGTTAAATAAAGACGCCTCCAACATGCTGTCTAGCTGCCTGTCTGTCTGTCACAAGCTGAATCTTGTGTACCATATAATACATAGTTTATATTGAAATATATTCACATAATATGTGTTACTTACTATCATGTCTACTAAAACAAACTATCAACTTTAACAGCTCAAGAAGATAAACTAACAGCTTTGGTGGTGAAACCCTTAATCATCATCATCATCGACCGATAGACGACCACTGCTGGACATAGGTCTCTTGTAGGGACTTCCACACGCCACGGTCTTGCACTGCCTGAATCCAGTGGCTCCCTGCGACTCGTCTGATGTCATCCGTCCACCTAGTGGGGGTCTTCCAACACAGCGTCTTCTGGTCCGAGGTCGCCATTCCAGCACCTTGATACGCGAGTCTAATGCGAACTTGACCAGTTTTTAAAATATTATTTAATAGAATAGAGCCTGTTTTCTTCTTATTTAATTTGCCTTCCAGACGTTAGGACAGTTCATAAGCATTTTCATAGCCAACTTAGTAATTTTGTCAATGTATTTAAGTAATCTTAATTCTATTGCAGCTATTTGAAAATATGGGAAACACTAAAAAACAAAGCAGGAGAAAACGTGCATTGATAGATCAGTCAGTCAGTCAGTAGATTAAAGCCATAATTATATGAAACCTAACAGGATGAATAGGTATACCTACCATATCATATTTTTTGTAACAAAAAAATGTGTAGTTTTACACGTATTTCTTTTTTTTACATTGTCTCTAGAAACGGAGGACATGATTTAGGATAAACTAGTATTAGTATTTTTTGTTACATAATTTATTTTTATATTGATGTTTTTAATACCAAAATTTTGTATTTTGTTCCTACAGTTCTTGACGTTATAAGTTGTAAGTTTTTTTAAGTTACTATGTTGCAGCGGCGAAGAGTCAATATAACACGATTCCTATCGGCTTCCCTTTAAGAATTGGCATAATATAGCGTAAGTAGGTACTATTCACATAAATTCCGTAATACGTTCGTAAATACAAAGGTTCGATCGTCACAAATGCTAATTTTTCTTTTGTTATTAAGTACTAATTTAAGTTAAAAACATAACAGCTAATGTAAGTAACATACACCTACGTCCTACACCTTACAAGCCGTAAAATATCGGATTCCCTAGTTAGATTTTTGCTTAGTATTTATCTCTTTCATTTCCCTAGCGAAAGCGAAATGAGCGAACTAGGTCTGTCTCGCTCTACGGTCGACTAATAAAGAGCACACCAATTTAATCTGGCCCAGTAGCGAATACGAATTTGGAACTCTGACAGGTCAGACAAATTTGACGTAAATAACTCGGTTGGATCCGAGTTACCCTATAATACCTCCAAATTAAAAATTATATTAATAGTATTGTTTTAACAGGTACATGCTACTATTTTGAGTATTTTGTATTTTGAAGGGTTATTTGATATTGATAGGTACATATTTTGTTTTTGTGAAGCGGCCATGCTTGTTTGTTTTTAAAGTTGTTAGTGGTGTTTTATTTTGATATAATAAATTGGTGATGTGATTAATAACTTATAAGTGTAAGTTCACGGTAATTTTGATTCAGTTTGGTAAGCCAAAATCAGATATGGCCTTAATTCACATAGATTGTTGTTTAACAGATTTCTTGTTACGTAACGATAGTAATTTTTCTAAATTAAGTTTTGAAAACAAAAATCGAACAGCTGATATTCTTGTAGGTAAGTACGTTTCCGGCTTCCCTTTATCAGATTTTCACCCTTCGCCACTGCTATGTTGTGTTGTTGAATTACATATTACCTTTATAATTAACGATATTTTTGTTTTATAATCTAATTTAAAGATAGTATTTTGTCTTCGAAACAAGTACCTAGGTACTTAAAACATTTTTCGAACACAACATTATTTGAAAAGTCAATAAAAGTTTATTTGTTTAATCTGTATTTTTTTTGGCCCAGCCCTGGTGTTAACCATATTTTTGTATGGAATGCTTATGGTACCACCTACAACTTTGCCTATTCGCTGTGAATAAAAAAATATCACTTTAATAGCAATAATTTGACTGCCGGGGACAAGCGCGGTATCTCATACATATGGGAAAAAAGTATTGAAAAGATCAACATTTTATTTATTGAGATATCCTTCTAGGCAAAGTTGAGTCTTTAACCTACATCTTTGCCTATGACTTTGAGTGCTTGTAATTTGTAAAAACTGCATAATTTAAAAAGATTTGGGTCTTATCTGGCAAGGTATAAGATCTATTTTTCTTCTAAAACTCATTAATAGCAATAAAAATAAATAGGTTCAGAGACACAAACCAAAAACGGCAAAATCCAGGCAATGTTGCAGCATTTTACGGTACATCAACAGAAGTTTTTAAACTTACTGAAAATATTTGGTATTTTTATAACAGTAATGATTAAATATCGTCAAATATTTTTCCCCAGACATATCATAGCACGAAATTTCTTTGATGACACCAGGTTCAGATGAATCAGCTGAGGCACACCTATAAGAAAAAAAACATAGGTGTATATAGGTACCTAGTTATTGCATTTTAATAAATGTGTTGATGGTCATGATCATTACATTTACAAGTATTTTAAAACTTAGATCCTACAGACCTATTTTTTCTTTGCGATTGTAACTGGCATTTCTAATGGCAAGGCATTGTTACTTAATTTTAATTATTATTTTTTCATTTTTCAATTGCATAGATAATAATAAAATGCAAAATATAAAATACTTATGTAATAATAAAATAATAAAATGCACTTAATACAAGCTAACTGCTAACTGCAACTAACTGCTTACTAGGTACTTAGGTAGGTACCAATTTGACGAAGATTTTGGATAAGGATTAGGTAGGTCTACCTTAAGGTACGGAAGTCGGAACCCAGAATACCTACCTAAATGCAGATTTTCATATCTCTAAACAAAACCATGGACTTTCAAATATTGAATTCAATTGAATTTCAAAAATGATTTAAAGAAAAGATTTTCTTAGCTGGTAATTACCCCCTAAAAAGAACCTACTTTTCTTTCTACTTAACAATAACAATAATTAAAACTTGCATCCACTTTTTAACAACCTTTCAAATTGCTTTTTGGGCAAAGTATCATTGAGTTGTTGCCTAGTTGCCTAGATTGACGGTTCTACCTAGGTGGTACTAGTGATTACCTACCTAATCTACTTTAAGAGAGTGGAACATACCTACCTACCTGATTCTTTTTAGGTAGGTATACTTACCTAGGTATAGAAAAAAGCAAAGAAAAAATAAAAGTAAGCAGATGTTAAAAACCTAAAAATAAAAAAATCTGACACTTTCATGCTTAAAAAGTTCAAATTACCTTACCCAGATGTAGTTGGAGCTTGAGCTGGAGTTCTGTTGTATTTACCAGCATCGGTAAAAGTGTCACTCATCTTTAACAGCTCTGTTAGAAAATGTGAAAAACTCAGTAATACTACTGAATATAGATACTGTACGTACTATCTATTGATATTGTTTAAAGAGAATTGTTTACAATACTTTTAAGTGAACCTATAGCCCTATAGTAAGATACGTACCTACCTACCAGTGGCGTGCAGCTGATAGAGGCATTAACGCACTGCTTACCCTCGTTGTAATAAATCAATGCTTATTTTTCATTAAAACCTGCCGGAAAATAAGTGCATACCCAAATGCATACCCTGGCTTAAAATCCCGTGCACGCCACTGCTACCTACCTACCTACTATGAGTTTGAGCTATCTCATCATGATTCATGAATCGTGAATTGATAAGAACCGTAAATTCGATAATACTGTAGGCACTGTAGGTAACCTACACTGATCAAAGATGATTATCCAAAATGGTTAAAAAACTACATATTGCAAATGTTTTTCGTTTGCTATTTGACATGCAAAATAGGTAGGCAGGTACATTAAAAAGAAAGTTTACAAAAAAGCTGTAACCCGACTTGGTATAAATAAAAAAAACTAAAAATTAAGAAACAAGTCTGGTGCATAGTGCTATCATCGTCGTCTTGCTTTAAATACTTAATTGACGGCATCCCTTGGTTTTATTCGAACATAGGTTTTCTTTTTACCCGACTACAGCAAAGCCAAAAGAAAGGGTTATGATTTTAGCAGTCTATATGTATGTATGTATGTATGTTTGTATCTGTGTGTTCCATCGTAGCACTTAAACTACTGGGCTGATTTTGATGAACATTTATAACTAAGTAGGTATCTGTTACCTTTTTACAGCCTATCTTCTTACCCAAAATTCGGTTCTATTCAGAGATAACTAGTTTGGACAAAGTTATGGAGTGAAATCGATAAAAAATTTGATCCCGTATCCTGTTGATGGCAATTTAATCAGAGAGATTTCACTAGTCTGTGTAAAATGTAAATCTGTCCATTAGTCTATGTTTCCTGTGAATCTACGACTTACGATGATGCAATGAGGAGGTTTCCAGCACGTTTCCAGGCAACGTTTTCATAGATGGCGCTGAATATATTACCACCACTAAAGACGAAAAATAATACCTATATCTATATCATATATGCTTTAAATTTTTTAATTTAAATCGGATGCGAAATTAATTAATTAGTTACTTCTATTATTGTTCACAGATTTTGTGGGGAAGAAACGTAAGGAAAATTGCAGTGCACGCTAGCTCTTACTCTACAACTATGTCATTGATTGACACTACCTAAACATTAAAGCATAGATCATAAAGATATAGGTATTATTTTTCCTTTTTCGTGGCGACCTATGCGAAATATTCAAGAGACATCTATGAAAATTTTATTGAAGCCGTCCCTGAAACTTCCTCATTAGGTATTTGACTATTTTTTTATTACTTTATTATAAACTAGGATAAAAATACTGATGTAAACTGAAAAAACTAATTAGTTAAATCGATAAAATAACAAAAAAGTTATAAGCATTTAAATATTTCTGATTAGACAGAGATAGCGATATAGCATTATGACGTCACACCTTACTAATGCCATAGTAGCTTCGTGCCCTAAGCTTCGTGCGGTTTCATACAAATGTTCGTTTTGCGAGAAAGGGATAGAAGACCCTCCCACTCCAAAATTAAAATTCCTGTAACTTTGGAAATCTTTGTTAGAATTTTCAGCGTACTTCATTATTTTTATCCTAGCTTATAATAAAGTAATAATATTTATCAAATTTAAAAGTAGGAAAATACCCAATTTTTCTGTGTCATGGCGTCTTGTACTAATTTTGTTACTTTAATTAAATAAAACAGTTGTGATCTCGAATTAAAGTATTTTAATGGTCTCCAAGTGCCTCCGAAGCTGTGTTAAGATATTCGGATGAATCCCATGTTGTGGTTTCTCAAAATCAGACGATATTCTAATGTTGCAAACACCGATTTCGCATATTCATTTTTTATCTAAAACCTCTAGTCTGTGTTTAAAAATGACGTTTGAATTTAATGTTTAGGTATATCTTTTCACTTTCAGTCATAGAGAAAGCTTTCAGTGGTTTTCAACGGTTTTCATGGAGCGTAGATAGCTCAGAATAAGGACTGTGAGAAGTAGCCCTATTGTGACACTTAATGTTAGAGCGAGATAGCTAAATGCATTTAAGCTCTTGTTAGAACGTGACAAAAATGGTTATGCATAGTCCTTATCACTGTGGCCACTTTTTTTTGTTTCTCAAAATGTATTTGTACGTGAGTATTTGACAAACATTCGTAAGGATTTTTGTTTTGGAACTGTTTAATAATAATAATCCTTACGAATGCAGAATGGGTGCACATCAACGTAGCGGGGGAAAAGATAGAATACGTAAAAGATTATGTCTACCTAGGGCAGTCTGTGTCTTGTGAAAGCTGTACAGAGAAGGAGATACAGAGAAGGATTGCCATCGCATGGAAAAAAAATTGGAGCTATAAGGAGATTATGAAGAACAGGGAAATAAAAGTCCATATAAAAAAGAAACTATTTGAGGTCGCGATATTGCCATGTTTGACATATGGATGTCAAACGTGGGCTCTAAGGAAGGAAGAGGAAGAGAAACTAGCAATATGTCAAAGGAAAATGGAGAGAAGTATGTTGGGACTAAAGATTAAAGATAGAGTAAGAAATAAAATGATTCGGAGGATGACCAAACTGACAGATGTAAGGAAAATTATTATAAAATTAAAATGGAAATGGGCTGGACATATTTGTAGGTTGGATAAGATGAGATGGACAAAAAAGGTGACTGAGTGGGTTCCGATAAACAGAAAAAGGAAAAGAGGACGACAAAGAAAGAGATGGCGGGATATTTTTGCCCAAAATGTAGGACCGGACTGGATAAGGAAAGCTCGAGATAGGGAGCTTTGGAGAGATTTGGGGGAGGCCTACGCCACTGAGGCGACTAATGCGTGACTGAATATATTACTATAAGGGACTTAAATATAACATATAAACATAAATTTTAACATTAGAAACTAATTTTATTAAGACGATGAATGAACTGATATATTTTAATGAATTGATATTGTTTTGAATACGATGAATTTATGATCAAAAATGATGTAAAAATAAATAAATTATTGTAATAGGAGATATAATTGGAATTAACGTATTAGACAATAAAGGCTTTTTTATTTTATTTTATTTTATTTATTTGACAAACAACGTGAAGTGTAGAAGGAATGACATTTCACAAGTAAGAAAATCTGCTTGAGCGAGAGGGACTGAGGGGGCCACGCTAGTTGCAAATCTGGACATATCTGTGGTAGATAGAGTAATAAAGGTAGATTAAAGTACTGTGTAATCGCGTATGAGATAGCGATAGCACGACGTAACGATGAATAACACGACAATTATTACTATTGTTTAGTATTCAATATTTGTATTAACCGATCAACAATATTTGTATTAAACGTTTTTTATGTGAAAACAAGTAAATAAATAATGAGAAATACAATTACGCCACGAATTCTCAAAGTTTGTTTTGCAACTAAAGTTGCATTCCTTGTAGTATGTATTCTTGAAAAAAACCAGTTACACGATAAGGGACAAAAAATAGGTTAGCTGCGTCTCTGTTTATCACATTAGTAACTTTATCAGTGCTCTCTTTTTAATGTGAATTATTTCTGGTCGGTGGTAGATAATCACTAGATAATCTACGGAAGTTAGAACCTGCCGGCTACAAACTGACATTGACATCAATTGACAATTGACATAATATTAATAATATCAAAACAACTCAAAATAAACCAGCCGCGCGCCTTAAAATAAAATTGAATTGAATAAACAATTTAAATGTGATTTAAATACCCGAAATAATCGCAAAGTAATTTCTAAAAATCACAAAAATATTGCGATAAATTCTGAAAATTGTGGAATTAAATACCTTTCTGACTTATAAGAACTAATTTTAAAAAAAACATGGATTTGGGGAACGAAAATATTGACTTCATTAAATTAATTAATATAAAGGGAAATGTTGATAATATTACGCCCCATAAAATAGCCGTGGTTGCTTTTATTAGAGAGTATGGATTGTTAAAAATAGAAGGTAAGTTAGTCTTTAAAATTATTATTTTTGTAGACAGCTGTTAACTTGAATTATAAACTACTCATAACAAAATATATTATACTAATATATGTATTTGTATAGTAAGCGACAGGTCGAGAAGGCAATCGGGGTATGAGGCGGAGGGACCACCCGCACGCGCGGGGACTGCGGGGATGCGGGTCGTCCCCACCCCGATTGCCATCTCGACCTATCGCGTACTGTATGTATGGCAATCTTTAGCAAAGTATATATACATACTCTCATAATTAAATTTGTTCCTAATAAGAATTTCTATAATTTTAGCGAAAGATATGATTGATTGCACTATGGCACCTAAGTATAGGAAAGATTTTTGTATTTTGGCCTTGAAGTTAATACAGGTATAGTTAAATATTTTAATTTTTTGTAATTATCATCATCATCATTATCATCATCATCATGATTAACCCATAGATGGCTCACTTCCTAACCTACCTACCTCATAGTCCACCACTCTGGCCAGGTGCGGATTGGCAGACTTCACAATCCTTTAAGAACATTATGGAAAACTCTCAGGCATGTAGCTTTCTTTACGTTGTTTTCCTTTGCCATTAAAGCAACTAATATTTAATTTCTTAAAACGCACATAACTCCAAAAAGTCAGAAGTGCATGCCCAGGATTGAGCCCCCGACCTCCCAAATAGTATGTGAACATCGTCACTAGGCTATCACAGCCCTTATAATAAACTTTAATATCAGTTTCAATCTAGGTAAACCGATTTTCTACTGACAACATGATTTAAATTAGTTGGGCTAATTAACTTTGTTGGAACACTATAATTGGTATGGTACCCATACGATATAATGAATTCAAGAAAATTTACCAGTAATATTGTTTCATTACAATCAATTCTTGAAAAAAAACTACTCCAAAATAAGAATTAGCAATCTTGTATATTGAATACTAAGTTATTCGCGCGACTTTGTCAGTGTGTACTACATAAATGTCAATTCCCATTTTTCGCCTTTATGGGTTGAATTTTCAAAAATCCTTTCTTAGCAGCTTATCCTAATAACTATCTGCATGCCAAATTTCAGCCCAATCCGTCCTGTAGTTTGAGCTGTGCGTTGATAGATCAGTCAGTCAGTCAGCTTTTCTTTTATTATATATATAGATTTTGTAGTTAGTATCTACAGGAGTATAGGCTGTACCCAGCATGGTTGGAAGATGTCTCCTATACACATGACAGATGCTATCTTCTCACATATTTTAAGCTTTACAACAATTAAGTATTAGTCAGTAAACTTATTAATATTTTATAGTGTCCTGATATGGAATTTAAAGAATTAGAAGCACTGCTTACGGATGGACGTTATAATTTATTAAGTGTGCATCTGCAGAATTTTTGTGTCCGCCTGCAAAACATTTATGTCAATGGAGTGAATGCTCTTACTGATTGTGTCACTTCCACCATTGACAAGTTGATGATAGAACAAAGTGAGACAAATCCTTGTGTCATAACCAGGTGCAGTGTTCTAGGTAATATACTTTTGGTGTTATGTTTGCATTAAAAACTTTATTTTTAGTTACTTAAGTATTTTTTTACAATTTCTATGTTTTTATAGAAAAACTAGATGATGTCAGTGACTGTCTGTGAATTTCGGGTTTTTTAAAATCCTGTAGCAACTCTTTAATTTTCTAGAATAAAAAATAGCATATATTCTTAGTTCTTAATTTGTTTCTTAATTAAAAATCTCTGTACTTAACGAATGACACTCGCGACTTCTTCAGTGTGGATTCAGGTTTTTTAAAAATCCTGCGGGAACTCTTTGATATTCCAGTATAAAAAGTAGCTGTAGCTGTAGTAGCACGTGCTTCCCTAGAATGCAAGCTATTGCTGTACAAAATTTTATTAAAATTGGTTAAACAATGGGCCATGAAAGCTAGCAGACAGTCACACTCGCATTAATTATAGTATTATAGTATGATGGGCTTAATTTTTTTTTTTTAAAGAATATTAGCCATGTTAAATGACTAATATTCCCCTTTCCTCTCCAATTAAGCGTCAGGCTTGTGCTAGTAGTAGGTACGACAATAGTGCAACGGGCGGGGTTTGAACCGTCGACCTTTCGGTTTTCAGTCCACTCCTATACCGGTTGAGCTATTGAGGCTCATTGGTCATTCTCTTACCAGAACTGTTTATTTTCACCAACAGTAGAAGAGTGTCAGCCAATCAGAGGCATTGACATTTTTACAATATTTTATCAGATGAGTTTATGCTGTGTAATAAAATCCAGCATACATAGTTTTTTCTAAATAATTATTTATCTGTTTAAATTCTTGCAGGTTTTTATTTACGAAGAATAATGTTATATTTGGATAAACTAACTTTTGTTCAAGTTGCCTCACTATACAAAGCTTTTTGCATATATTATCAAAAAGGAAGACCCGGATTGATGATGAGATCCTTAAGCAAAGAGGTTAGTCTTATAGCTCTAACTGGTATACCTAGGTCTTACAGCCTTACTTAGAGTCGCTTAATTGAAATTTAGTTAAAATGAGACAGAGACATCTCTCACATAAATCTGTCTCGCTTTAACTCAATTTTAAGTAACAATTAGCGACTCTGAGTACGACTGTTAGACTAACTATAATTATTTATTTATATATTTATGTTTTTATTTAAGTTACATTAAAGAAGAAGATTAGCTCTAGTTATTTATTAGCATTCTGATCAAGTAAATTTCTCGGAAACATTTCTTAAGTTTTTTCTTAACTGTCTTAACTATTAAACTTTTTCTTTATGAGACACCTAAACTACAAAAAATACTTATCATAAAATTTGTATTGTGCACACTCAAGTCCTTAACTATATTAAAGGGGTGAGGTGTAAAACTAAACTTTAATAGTTCTACACATAAGTTGCCTTATATTAGGGTTCGCTATCTCAAAAGGAAAAAATACCCTTATAGGATCACTTTGTTTTCTGTCTATTGTGTCTGTCAAGAAAACCTATAGGGTACTTCCCGTTGACCTACAATCCAAATTGATTGAAATTGAAATGAAATTTTTCAGGAAGTTAGGTCTTATAGCACACTTAAAGAAAAAATCCGAAAAGCGTGCATTTGTGGGTTACATCACAGAAAATAAAATGTGTTTACGAAAAAATTCATTTAACTACTAAATCACATATAGATCGCTCAGTCAGTCATTAACTTGCAGTGTTCTACATAAAAGAGTATACGATGATATCCGTACCATTCCTGTGCGAGTCCGACTCGCACTTGACCGGTTTTTTTACAGAAATTGAACAATGTAGATGCACAAGCAGGTGGATCATCCACATCTCCTGTATTACCTGAAGAATCGAAGCAGCAGGAGCTATTCATAAAAATTAATATATTCGATAGAGATAAGTAAGTAGCACTGTATTATATTGTTAATAAAATACCTTATCTTTGTTTCTTCCGGTGAGATTGTTTCTAATAAGAAATCTCGTTTGAAACAAAGCACTTTCACAAAATGAAACATACTTCTATAATAAGTAGATAGATAATCTGTATTGTAAAAAATCGTAATGGTTGGTTTGTTTGTTTGCCTCTCCATTATACTAAATTGACTTATGAACTGATTATGATGAAATGAAAGTCTGAAACCTTACATGATTAAACACTTCTTTCTGGTCTACTAGAAATTGAAATCTACTGGTATAAAAAGCCTGTGTACGTCCTCCCTTAGTATGGATTTTGATCGGCGCTGGGTCATTTTTTAACATTCTCCTTTTTAGCAGTTTCGAAGAATGTCAGTGGTCCAGGAAGCAAGCAGAATTGTTCACAGCTCAGCAAGCTAATTTATTGCAAATCAATGAAAAGAAGGCAATGCCAGCTAAACAGTTACAAAAAACGATTATGCAAATTATAAATGATATACCTGAATATCCAGATATTGTGAGTATTTAGAATGATTTGTTTATAAAGTTTTGAAACTATGTACAAAACAATTATCTGTTTAAAGCTCATCGTTATACAGCAGGGATGTTATATTCCAGTTACAGTTGGATATCCGAAATAAATATCTATCCGTAGCCGTAACCAAACCCGAAATAAAAGCTTCGAATAATGATTTCGGATAGGGGAGGAGCCAAAATTACTCGTGTTATGACAGGTTTTTGTTTTTGATTTGTGTTTTACTCTTCAATAATTCCTTAAAACTAGTATCCGTAACCGAAACTGAACGGATAATCCGAAATAATTTCAGATCCGTAACCATATCTGAAACCGGTAAAATTATTCTTTCTTTATCCATATCCAGATTCGAAGTTTCATATGGCCATAACATCCCTGATAGATATAGGTACAGCGTGAAATTTTAATGGTTGTTTCCCTGCAGTGAAACTATCTTGTCTTGGTAGTACATTCGATTTAAAAAAAAATGGTTACAATGAAATTATCGTGAGAAACAAAACTCGAAAGAAAGTTCGAGGTTGCGTTTTGCTCTAAACATTTTCACTTTGTCGGCAGTGCGTGCGATTCGAGTAGTGTATTGTACCTATGTTATTTCAGTAAAACTGAAATATTTACCAAGTTGTTTCTTTCAGCACTTCCTTAGTTTTTTGAATTGTATCAGGATGAAAGAGTTCAGTGGCGCCCAGGATTCTCTGTACAATTGTTTCGACCGAGCCGTCTTTAACATGTGCGGCAATGGAAGTGCATCTAATGATAGAAATAAAAATTTTCGCTATGCTGCACTAAATCGAGCTGCGATGCATACTCATTTTGGTCACAAGTCAGTATAACATGTCAATAATTTTTTTTGAATAACGGCTTTCCGATTGGGACTCTTACTGGGTGAGATGATCATGATGATGGACATAAAATTTAATATATGATATGAATGATATATTTTCGAAATCCAGACAATGATACATATAAATTGATTTGATACCTGGTTAACTTATCTCAAGTTTATTTTTATTTTTGATAATATATATTTGACTCTCATATCGGCGGTAGAAAGTTTGAATAGTGGATGTCGGCAGGTCGGTGGCGATGGAGGGCGTGCGCGAGGCGCTGGCCACGGCGCAAGAAGCGGCAGACAGCGCGTGCTTGGCGCACGCGGCGGCGTGGGGCGCGCTAGCAGGTGGGCGCGCGCGCCGCGCTGCGCTGCTGGCGCGCGTGCCGCGCCCGCCGCGCGCCGCCGCCTCCGCCGTGCAGCTCATGGCGCAGCACGCGGCCGTCAACGCCGCGCGCCCCGCTGAAGTCTTCCAGGTAGCGCTTAGCCTCTAAGTCTGCTCCTGTACCTATACGACTGACGGCGTTTTCGCACAAGCACTTCAGCACTTGGATATGCCGGCAGTCGATCCGGTATCTCTGTAGCGACCTTAATACAGCCCATCCTATCGCTACTTTGGATTAAAATTCATTAAGTTGAAAGCGCAGCTTGCTAACTCGCACTGAATGCGAGTCATGTAAACATAGACTTAAGTTATCCAGTCCGTTTTTACTTACAATTGTATTGTAAAACGTAGTAAGATACAGGTGCACCCTGAAAAACACTTCCACTGCAGTGTTCATCATCATTAAATAGATTAGATAACTTATAACCTAGTTATAATTGAAACATTATTTTTGTAGATTATTACCAAAGGAGACTCAATTAATTATCTTCACTCCATGACTGATTTGACAATGGCGGGTTTGGCAAACACGGCCGCGCTATGGGGTCTCTACGGGAAAACTGAAATGGCATCTGTTAACTGTCAACTCCTGCTAAATTTAAACACCAGTAAGTGCACAGCTCTTTGCTGCTTATCCAATACAATAAATAGAAATGTAAAAAGCCCCGATCGCAAATGATTTAACATTTATAAACATACCAGAAGTAAAATTTAAATAAAGATATAAGTACAAACAAATTAAAACGTGATTATGAACAAATAATTAGTAGGTATTTTCAACTTTTTAAGTAAGATTACTATTTACTATACCAAATCATATGAAAGGGCTTTACCTGTACATTCTAAAACAGATTTTTATTTATGTTTGTGCATAATCGTTTTTGATTTATCGTGCAAAATGTCGAAAAATACGACTGTAGTACGAAACCCGCGGTGCGCGAGTTTAATGTACACGTCTTGTATTTTTTTATAATAGTTTTGTATTGTTGTTGGTTGTAGAATGCAACGTGGGCAACGGCAGCGTGTGGCAGTGGTCGGAGGGTGCGGGCGCGGCGGGGCCGGCAGGCGCGGCGGGTGCGGGCGCGCTGTGCGCGGCGGCGTGGCGCGGCCGCGCGGCGCTGGCGGGCGCGCTGGCCGCGCTGTTCGTGGCGCCGCAGGTGCGCGCCGCCAGCGCCAAGCATCACGCCTCCAATGCGCTCAGAGCCGGTAACCACTATTTTTAAGTTTCCACTTTCCGTACCTCAAAAGGACAAAGGAACCCTTATAGGTTATAGGATCACTTCGTTGCCTGCCTGTCTGTCGTCTCTGTTAAGATAAGGAAATCAAAACCTACATGTCTTATAGCACAAGTAAAGAAAAAAATAAACCGTAAACCGTGAATTTGAACATCGGGATTCATCATGGCCGTATACAGCTTTGTGTGTTTCGGATACTTGTAGAACAGATAAAAAAACGAAATCTTTAAAATGAAATTTTGATTGCTTATTGCTAATACTATCTTGTTTATACATTCTTGGATTTTTTCTCGCTTGGTGTAAAATACCCTATTGTCCAGTGTTCATCCGTCTGTTAAGAGCCTTTATTATGGTAAAATCACATATCGCCTCGCAAAAGAAGTATCCTTATTAGTGACCGACCGACAGTTGATTCCTGGCCGAAACCGAAGCCGACTAATCGGCTATTATGACAACCTTCGGCTGAAGCCGAAGCAAAGGTCTGGATTAATCTCAAAAACAAACTAAGTCTCTAAAGCTTGTAGGTTTTGCATAATTTCAGTAAACTCCATATTGTACTTAAACAGCGAATGATACATTTAAAAAATTACCTATCCATATTATGCACTATGCTTTTCTGCTGCTTTTACAAGTCATATTTTCTTTGTTTCGCTTTTAATAAGATTGATGTATTTTCTCATAATCTCTATCTTGCTTTAATTATAATAAATCTTTATTATTCTTAGCTAAATGGGAGGAAGCAGATCAATACATACGTCAGTTGTCATCATACGACAGATGGGAAAGTCAACTTCTACGAGCCGAGATGTACTTTCTAAAAGGCGATGCGACAGACGCTCTTGAAACACTGCACGATATTTTAGATTATTGCAAGACTGAAGACGATAGCCTGCATTATATGCCGCTGCGACTAAAAGCCATGATAATGATGTCAGAAGTACAACACACTTTCAGCAGTATCCGTTCTACCAATATCATGTTGTTGAATGAAGCTTTATCCTTGGCGAGAAAGTATCACCTGCACTACCTCGCCGCTACAGCGGAAATGCACATAGCAAATGTGCAACTTCATATGGGATGTACGAAAAATGCTCTGGCCTTAGTAAGGAAAGTGTTGCCTTTAATTATGGAGCACGGAAGCGCCTACGACTTAGCAAGAGGTAATTTTTTCTGACAACCAAGGCAAGACAAGATCTAACCAAGACAAAACTAAGACTAAACACCTAGACACGACCAATACAACACCAAGACACGATTAAGACAAGACAAGGTCAAGGCCAAGACAAAACCAAAACGAGACCTAGACAAAATTAAGACACGAGCAAGTCAAGGCCAAGCTTAAAAACGAGCTTTTTTTGTATGTTTGTTACGCGATTACTCCGTCAATTATGGACCGATTTTGATGATTCTTTTTTTGTTTTGTAGGACATACTTCAGGAGTGGTCCCATTTTAATTTGGTAAAAATCTGATGAATATCTTCGGAGAAGGAGGACGGAACTCCTCAATGGATAAGCGTATATGTGTAATAGCTTTGTAAACAGTAGGGTTTTAACCAGGCATAGCAAATTTTTAACCGGCTTCAAAAAAGGAGGAGGTTCTCAATTGAAATGTCTGTTTTTAGGGTTCCGTATCTCAAAAGGAAAAACGGAACCCTTATAGGATCACTTTGTTGTCTGTCTGTCTGTCTGTCAAGAAACCTACAGGGTACTTCCCGTTGACCTAGAATCATGAAATTTGGTAGGTAGGTAGATCTTATAGCTGACATTTGGGAAAAAATCTGGAAACCGTGAATTTAGGGTTAGATCACACAAAAAAAATTAAATTATGGTCATGAACTAATAATTAGTATTTTCAACTTTCGAAGTGAGTGACTATATCAAGTGGGATATCATATGAAAGGTCTTCACCTGTACATTCTAAAACAGATTTTTATTATGCATCATAGTTTTTGAATTATCGTGCAAAATGTCGAAAAAATACGACTGTAGTACGGAACCCTCATTGCGCGAGCCTGACTCGCACTTGGCCGGTTTTTTGTATGTTTGTTACGTTACGCGATTTCTCCGCCAAATATAAACTGATTTTGATGATTCTTTTTTTGTTTGGTAGGACATACTTGAGAGGTCTATTTTACTTCAGTGAAGATCTGATGAATATCTCCGGAGATGGAGAACAGAACTCCTCAGTGGATAAGAGTAAATTGCTCGCGATTAGTGTGATAGCTTAGTAAACAGTAGGTTTTTAACCAGGCATATCATATTTTAGTACAATGAGGCCACTAAAAATGTGAAGTAAAAAAATTCAAAAATTAAAAAAACCGACTTCAATAACAAACACTAAATAGTAAAAAATAATTTAATTTATTACTCAATATATTATGTATACAAGAGTTATTGGAGTTCTATAGTAACATTTTTTGGAGTCGGTGGGTATATGGGTATAATAATATACTATAGTATAGTTCCTGTATTTCACGAGCTAGCATAACTTATGCTTGTGTATGAGTCATATCGGTATGAATAAATGTATGCGTTTGCTCACAGCTAGATTGGTCCGACAGGCTTATTTACATTACTTACGTAATGTGCTTGTAAATATGCGACGTAACCACAATGAATGGTAAGAACTATATCAACTATCAATTATTTGAAAGGTACACTCCTGTATACAAAATGCCGGATCGCAACCGCGCCGCCGGCCGGTGAAGCGCGCTCTCAAGTGCTGTCGTCATGTTGTGAAGCTCTCGACACTGTGAAGGAAAACTTTTCCAAAGTAAAGGCTCAAGCGCGATTGTTGCATACATGGTATCTACAGGTTAGTGTAAAATAATATAACTAGCTGTTAAGTAGTCTGTACTATTTTGAAATTGTAATAGTTTTTTTTAAGTTGTGCGTATACCATGTAAAAACTACTGTGCCGATTGAGATGCCCTGACTGTTTGAAAGCGTCACTTAAAAAAATGTTTCAACTTTCCGTCTGACAAAATTTTAACAGAGATTGACGATGTTACCAGAGTTAGGGCAAGACTAGCATAAACAAAGGCATAAGCTATTTTAGGTAGGTATAGTTGTCCAAAAAAGACACCCATGTCTGTTTTAGGGTTTAGGTTATAGTCCAATAGGAGTTTACTGTTTAACGCACAACAGACGGAAACATTTAAGTTCGGAAACCAGCTCAGAGTAAAGAAAGGAGTTAGCCTAGTGGTTAAGACGTCAGGCTCCTATTCGGAAGGTTCTGGGTTCGATTCCGGGTACGTACCTCTAACTTTTCGGAATGATGTGGTCTTGAAATAATTAAACATCACTACATTAATTAATGATAAAAAAATAATAATAAAAATAATTTTGTTCGTTTTTCAGGCACAACTTTATAATGATATTGGCAATACCGTAGCTAGGAATCATTGTGCATGGATGTATCGACAACTAGAGACACAGAAACATGTAGAACCATTGAATATGCTGCACATTATGTATTAAGAATATTAAATTATTCTTATGTAAAAGTATTTATTTTAATAACCCAACTTATGATGTTCTACAAAATAAAAATGGTCAAAATAAAACAAATTCATAAAAATGTTGTAGATTTAATATAACTTATCATTTAAAAGGGCTTTTTGAACTATTTCAGACATTGTTATTTTAATATCTCTGCACAAAACTTCTGCTACTAATACTTTACTGTCACTCTGAACATCTGACTGAACATACGCCCCCTCCCCTAGGATATTGGTATCGTTCCAACAGTGCCCGAGGGAGACTTGAGATTCACATATTCGTCCCAGCTGCAATAGCAGTGACGTAATATCTTCGAGGAGGGAAGGAAATGCGATGCATATTCGTACAAGCGATTTTAATATTGGCTGGAAGAGTTCGAGGCGCAAGTCACTGGGAAGGACCGATAGCAGCGTGGACAGAGTGTTGACACACAACCTTGCGATCGACATCGCTTTCGGTAACGCGTACTGAATTGACAAGTGGGACACAAGGTCCACAGCGAAAATCTGCTTTTCAAGTGAAGCTTGACTTAAAAGTTCTGGAATGAAATCTAAACAGATATGCATAGACGGTATTCCTTGCACAGTAACTTGCAGAAGTTCTCTCGGGTAGCCTTGAAAGTGTACCAGCTTAGCTAGCGATGGTTCCGAAATGAATATTTGATGTAAAAATGAACAAATTATACTTCGGACTTCCCTTAGCGACCACATAAGTTCAGGTTTAGATTGGTCTTCTTCGGTCTCTAAACATGCTTCTAATAAAATTTGCAGTGCAGCACTTTCTTGAGCGGCAATCAATGCGTTCTTCAACTCTTCTCTTTCTGCATCCGAGGTCAACTGGCCACTTTTCTCTAGCAGAGGTTTGTCTAACAAATGGCGGCTCAACTGGCTTCTTGATGCTGCTAAGCTAGCTTCTAAAATTCTAAGAATTATTTTTAAAATCGGCCCACATCTAAACACTCGAATGTCACACCTTAAAACTTGAAGTGGATCTACTAAAACATTTTCTTGTGTAATTGTAACATTTCTGCTATTACCATTGTTAATATCGAGAAGAGCATTTATAGTCATTATCCACAAACAGCGCGGTAGGACAGTGTTGAGGCGCAGCCAAACTTCACGATAAAGTTCTTGTATGTGTCGCGGAACCTGGTCGCCGAGCACGCTTTTAAAATATCTAACAAATATTTCAGCAAAGGGCCATATGTCTGTTGGATTTTTATTCAGCATAGCCTTAAGAATTTTGCCGGTTTTATATGGGTTTACCTCAATGCATTGAAATGCTTCATTTATTGATATATCAGAAATATTAACATCCACTTGATGACGACATGTATCTCCAAACACTTGATCGTCCATCCAATCGTCTACGAGGGATAGTTGTGGAAAATGAGTAGCTAATAAACGTAATAATGGGCTAAAAAGTCCCCCATAACTCATTTGATCTTTCTGTGCTTGGTGCAATAAATATTTTATGGGCAATTCTGACAGAAATGCTGAAGAATAACTTTTTATTTTTCTCCCATTTGCTACAAGAGTAGCAGAGTTAGCCAATCTAACATCTTCATAAAGAAGTAGGTAATATATCAGCAGTAATTGCGATGCCAGTGTCGGTTTCTCTATGTTTATTTCCACCGATGATTCTCCATCAGTTTCCATGGGAGTGAATGGCTTATTTTTTGAATCGAAATTAACACCAAAAATAGAATTTCTAAAAACTTTTCTAATTTTTTCTTCTGTTATAGGTTGGTTAAAGTATTCATTGGTGCCTTTATTGTTAATCACAAGAATAGAGTTGACATAAACCTCGACAAGCGCTGGCATCACAGGATGCAATGGAGCTGTACAGTTACAAATCTGACTGTATATCCAATTCTTGATTGGCACCTTGTGTTTTGAAAATGCTCGAGATTTAAGTAGCTGGTGAATACAATGGACAGGTAAATAGCCAGTAATATTGCTGTTAAGATTGACAGTAACTGGAACTTTTACTGCATGCGCAGTGACAACCTGTAAACAAAGAGCATTAAATGTTGTACCAGATTGGGAAGTTACATTGAAAGCAAACTTTAATACATTCCAGGACACAATTTCTTATTTCGCGTTCTTTATAATTATTCATATATCATGCAATATTTTTATGAGTTAGTTTGTTTACCTGTTCAGTAAATATTTCTTGAGTAAATGCTTGTTTGATGCGCGCTAAGCCATTAGGACGGACGGGCACGCGCATCCCGAGAGTAGCACAAACTAATTCGCCCACAGCAGCTAGTTGTCCCGAATGGAAATGAATTGCAATGAGGAGCAACATTTCCCCAAATGACGCCGTAACACCAGAGTTGCTAAAGAATTACAATTATCAATAAATATTATGTACAAATGTCATCATCTATCAACGCACAGTTCAAACTACTGGTTGCATCAGGCTGAAATTTGGCATGCAGTAACTATCTGCATGCCAAACAGCCTCATTGGCGTTGACTTCCGCTAAAAAAGGATTTTTTAAAATTTCGCCCCTAAGGGACTATAGGGGTTTCAAATTTGTGTAGTCCACTCGGATGAAATCGTGGGCATAAGCTAGTTATGAAATAAAGTAACATAGTATACATTTACAAAGGTACCTTTCGAAATATGCTTCTTCTTTTACAAGCCACTGTACCCATTCTATTGCCTTCTTTTCATGATCTGCAGCAGCTGTAAAGGCATACATTTTACTAACTTTTACATATTTTTTTAAAGCGAAAATTATTATAGAAAGATAGAAAGATACAGACCCATTAATGATGGACAAGCAAGTATCATACACAGACTTAATGAAACAAATCTCACTCCAGCAGGAGTTGGTGGTGGTTTTTGGGTGACTAGTCGCAATAATCCAGAAACTTCATCATCTTGAAACTTAATTCCTGCAATTCCTCGAAGTGCACAATACAATCTCAACAATGCTGATGCCTCCACGCCAGCTGTAGCTTCTTTAAGCCTATTTAATAGCTCTTGGCGTAACTTTACCAATGCTGCGTGCCCATCGCCTTTCCCCCTTTTGTGCGAGTTACGTAAAAATGTTGCAAACCAAGCTCTAGATGTCAGATCAGAGCCTAGCAAAAGTCCAGATACAAAGGATACCTAAAATAAAAGTTTAAAAAAAATACCTCATAATAATTCATTCAATAAATAAAATAAAATAAAAATACATAGAATTTGACCTTTCCAATTATTACGTTGCATGTATATTGTATTCAATTAAACGAAGTTATTTCAAAATAGTATTGATTGCTGATAGTTATAATATAAAATTAACAATAAAACAATAACTAATATTTTCAAATTGCCAGTTGAAGAACTTTTCTAAATCTATTGAAAATTTATTGAAGGTCTATACAATAACTGTTGCTACAGTTATTGAATAGTTAAATGTATCTATTATGTATAATATTATACTTACTATTAATAATTTAATAATATAAAACATACCAAGTCATCCTGATGATGTGTTAAAGTTAGGCTGATAACTAGACATGGTAACCGGGATGAAGTAACAGCCTTAGCCCTTACTGCTGCTGCTATGTATGGACAGGCATCACACAAAGTAGACAGAGTTTTTGCTCTGATACCACCTTCTTCACCCCTTTCAGCATTCATTACAAGCGATTCAGCAACTGTGAAACAATTTATCAACCTATTACATACTAAATAAGTTCATTCCATTGTTGGTGCCCCCATGTACTTTACTGGTAAGATGGCAACAAGGGTCAAGGACATGAAGTAAAACTAACAAACCTGCTGAAGACATTTTGAGGATTATTTATGCAGTTGCAGGTTGGCAGTAGATAGGCTGTCAGAACTAGTGATGTGTCTCAAGTATTATTTGCGACAGGTCGACATGGCAATTGGGGTATGAGGTGATACTTGCACGAGGAGACACCTGCGTTGCCGCGTCGAGATGGCTATCGTTCCCACGTTATGGGTTCCCACGCCGATTGCCATCACGATCTGTCGCGTACTATATGTGAAACCATTAATAGCATCCTTTAAATTCAGTGGCTACAATAATCATCATCATCAACCAATAGACGTCCACAGCTGGAGATAGGTCTCTTGTAGGGACTTCCACACGCCACGGTCTTGCGCCGCCTGGATCCAGCGGCTCCCCGCGACTAGTCTGATGTAATCCGTCCACCTCGTTGGGGTCTTCCAACGCTGCGTTTTCCGGTGCGAGGTCGCCATTCCAGCACCTTGGGACCCCAACGTCTATCGGTAGTACGGACTATGTGCCCTGCCCATTGCCACTTCAGCTTCGCAACCCGTTGAACTATGACATTTCTGATTTGATCACATAGAGAAACTCCAAGCATAGCTCTCTCCATCGCCCGCTGAGTGGCTTTGAGCTTTCTTATGAGGCCCATAGTTAGTGACCATGTCTCGGATCCATATGTCATCACTCATCACTGTGGCTACAATATAAATAATAAAAACCGGCCAACTGTGATTCAGGCTCGCGCAACGAGAGTTCCGTACTACAGTCGTATTTTTCGACATTTTGCATGATAATTCAAAAACTATGATACATAAAAATAAATAAAAATCTGTTTTAAATGCACAGGTAAAGACCTTTTATATGATACCCCACTTAACATAGTTATCTTACTTCAAAAATTGAAAATACTAATTATTAATTCATGACCACAATTTAATTTTTAGGGTTCCGTTACTCAAAAGGAAAAACTAGGATCACTTTGTTGTCTGTCTGTCTGTCAAGAAACCTACAGGGTACTTCCCGCTGACCTAGAATCATGAAATTTGGCAGGTAGGTAGATCTTATAGCTGGCTTTAGGGGAAAAATCTGAAAACTGTGGATTTGTGGTTACATCTAAATATATAAAAGGAAAAGGTGACTGACTGACTGATCTATCAACGCACAGCTCAAACTACTGGACGGATCAGATTCTATAATTCTAAGTCAACAGGAAGTACCCTATAGGTTTTTTTGACAGTCAGACAGACAACAAAGTGATCCTATAAAGGTTCCTTTTTTTCTTTTGAGGTACGGAACCCTAAAAAGTGGATTGAACATGTTGGTATTTCAAACATCCCTTGCAATGAATTACAGCAAAAGATATCTCCCTATTTTCATACTCACCTTCTAGTAAAGTCTCCGGCATATTTGCAACAACCCAAGAAATGATAACAGGGCCCTTATTCACATAAAGAAGAACTTCAACTATATCGCAAATATTCAGCAAATTTGGCAGTTCTGCAAGACTTATACAAATTACATCTGTAATTTCTTCAAGATACACTTCATTATCAAAAAGTTCAGATGCCTTAAATGAAGATTCTGCATTCGAATTTTTGTTCTGATTGTGTTCTGCCAATTGTGCCTGCATTTGTAATAACTCTGAGAGAACCAAACGTACCCTTCTAGCAGAATCTGACTGTTCAAAGTCATTTGCAATACCATTGACTACAGTTGGAATTAAAAACGATTCTGTGCTTTGTGAACCACTTTTTTGTCTGAAAGAAACTAAAAGGAATGTAAAGGATGTTAACTTAGATTTATTGTATTGTTATTTAATAGAGATATAAAATTTAAAGTGTACCGCATTTGCTGTTCTTTCTTAAGATCGACTTCAAGGGCGTGAAATTCAATAGAGAGAAGCGATACTATAAAATTGACCAAATCTATTCCAGATAATAAAGTCAGTATTTCCTTTTTCGCCTCGGCGCAGTATCTTGTAACGTCTAATGGCGCTATAAGGGCCATACGTACGAGACAAGGTATGATAGGTCTTATTTCATCAGGAGAGCAGTTAACAAGAGTTGGGATATCGACATCTTTTAACGCTTTAAATACGTGTGGCTGCACCGGTTTCATAAACATGGAATCCATGATTAGCTAGCTAAGTAAACGAGGCGAGTATAATCCACGGAGATTAACGAACAAAAGTAAATGTACATAATATACACAATGTACACTTAGGTACACAATGAATGTTATTCACACGTTTCACGATTCTCGAGATAATAGTATTCCTATATTTTTCGATTTTTCACTAATTTTTCCATTGAGATAGTAGGTACCTACCTATAGTTTTTCACAATTCACAATAGTCGAATTATGCTTTTTTTTTTTTTTACGGCCCTGGATAACAGTCCTTTAAGGCCTTCGAATTATCCTATATGTTATTGGTCTGTGAGTCGAATTTTTAAACAATAGGTAGGTACCTATTTTTTGACGTTTCCACTTTCCACATAGAGAAAAAGAGTTTTTTTTTAAATGGTTTTACGGCTCTGGGTTCTAGCCCTTTTGAGCCTAGTAAAGGAGTAGACCACAGAATCACGGCAGAATATTCAAACAAAAAAAAGGGACACTTTACATAAAAATACACTACATAAAAATCTGTTTTAGAATAGAATGTACTACAGGTAAAGCCCTTTCAAATTATGATAACCCACTTGGTATCTAAGTTATCTTACTTTATAAATTGAAAACAGGCTTTAATACGTAGATAGAGTAATAAAGGTAGATACAGGAACGTTTGCTTTCTCATTCACACTAAAAAGAGAGCAAATAGAGCAGATAAAGTTACGAATAAGTGATAAATAGAGACGCAGCTAACCTATTTTTGTCCCTTATCATGTAACAGGTTTTTTTCAAGAATACATACAAGGAATGCAATTTTAGTTGCAAAACAAACTTTGAGAATTCGTGGCGTAATTGTAAAAATAATTGTTGATCGGTTAATACAAATATTGACTAGGTACTAAACAACAGGTAGGACATTTAGGTTATTAGCTTTAAATAATAAAAATCTGTATTATTCAATTTGGGAAATTCCCCCCTTAAGGGTGGTAAAATAGGGGGGAAATGTTTTTGTAGATTTTTTTTAACTATTGCTAGGTAATTTGAAAGTTAGGTTCTTTCTAAGGGGTAGGTATCAGATAAAAAAGGATCTAACTAAATTCCCCCTCTAAGGGGGTGAAAGAGGGTTTGAAAAGTTATATGAAAATTGGCATTTAGGTATTCTGGGTTCTGAGACTGAGTGATTAGGTAAGCGAGGCCTTTTGCAGCGGGAAATTTTTAGATCTCCTGAGAAACCAGAAATTTTACGCGGACGAAGTCGCGGGCAACTATCTAATGATAAACGAATATATGCTAGTATCTAATTATTTTTAAGTCTGTAAAATAATAATTGAATAATTGATTTGTACATAATATTATGTATGCGTAATATCTACGCGTGTACACATCCGTGTACCTACTCACTAATATGTGATACCACTGTATCTATGTGTATATTATAGAGGTGAAAGCTTGTGTTTGTGTGCGTGCGTGTGTGTATGCATGCATGCGTGTATGATTGTTAATCTTTCATGCAAAAATTACTAGACGAATTTGGCTGAAATTTGGAATGGAGATAGGTTATAGAGGTAGGTTTTTTTTTTTTTTTTTTTTTTTTTTTTTTTTTTTTTTTTTTTTTTTTTCCTTGGAGGAGGAAAACCCTCATGGATTGCACTGTGCATGCCCGACTCCACTGCAGATGTTGCGCAGTGGCCTACGGACTAAAAAACCTCCTCCACTCTTCGATAACTCCGCTCGCGGCTTCCCGGAATTGCACGAAGCATTACTTCAGGAAGGCAGCTGTTTTTCAGGGCGTGGGTCTTTGCCTCTCCCATTCATCGTCTTCTCGCTTTTTTATTATATATTTGAGTAGCTTCGCGTACTTTTCCCATTCCTCTTCGTTCTTCAACATTCTGGGTATCAGGTTTTGCGGGTTTAAATTATCTTCATTTTCACCATTTACTAAGTTTCTCTCCTGTTGAAACACACGGCACTCAAATATAGCATGCTGCGGAGTATCCTCTTCCCCGCAGTATGAGCATTCCTCGCTTATGGCTTTTCCAATAGCATACAAATATGTATTGAATACCCCATGGCCAGTCAAAGCCTGCGTGATCCGTCTATCGACTTCCCCGTGTTTGCGTTCAATCCACTCTTTAAGGTTGGGTATGAGTTCTCGGGTCCATGCTCCCTTGCCTTTGCTTCTCCATTCCGCCTCCCATTCCCTTAGCGTTTTTTGCCTTTCCTCTTTAGGCGTTTTCTGTTCTTCCTTACGGTATCGTCTTGTACGTTCCATAACCAGCCTCTCTATGGGTATCAGGCCAGCTATTACCTGTACGGCCTCCAATGAGGTTGTTCTATAGGCTCCACATATTCGTATGCCAAGCAACCTTTGTATTCTCGTCAGCATTTTTTTGTACTTAGCCATCTTTAGTGTCTTTCCCCATACTGGCGCTCCATATAGCATGACCGAGTGAGCCACTGAAGCCAGTAACCTCCTCTTACTCGCCCGTGGTCCACCTCTACGAGGCATTAGCTGGCCCAGTGCTGCCGTTAAGCGTTCTGCTTTTCCCGCTACTTCCTCGATATGCTTATTGAATTTGAGGCTTCTATCGAACCAGATGCCGAGATACTTTAATTTTTCTCTAGGTTTTACTTCCACACCTTCTACTAGAAATGAGATGGGGCCGTGTCTTTTCTTTCCGCTCAACATTATTGCTTCGGTTTTCTCGGGGGCCAGCCTGAGACGCTTCTTTTTCATCCAGTCACTTATCCTTGTGAGCGCAGTGTTAGCCTTTCTCATTAGCATGTGGTCTTTTTGTGCCGATATTATCAAGGCTAGGTCATCTGCAAAACCTACGAGATGGACATCAGGTCCTAGGTCCAATCTAAGTACCTCGTCGTATAAAACGTTCCACAGTGTTGGTCCCAGAATAGAACCCTGGGGCACTCCGCTGCTTACTTCGAATATTTTCGAAGTTCCTTCGACGTCCCTCACGAAAACGCGTCTTTGTTCGAGGTAGCTATTTATGAGGTTATACATGTATTGAGGGAAGCCTCTCTTTTTTATCTCCTGAAGTATAGCTTGCCAGGGTGCAGAGTTGAAGGCATTCCTCACATCAAGCGCTATTAAAGCACATAGCTTTCTATTACGTGACGTTCCTTGCTTAGCTGCTTCGGCTATTGCTATTACTTTTTAGATGGCACCCAACGTGGATCTTCCTTTTCTGAAGCCGAATTGTGTGTCCGCTAAGTTGTTATGGTCTTTTAGCAGTTCCTCTATCCTGCTCAGCAATATTCCCTCCAGTAGCTTTCCATAACAGTCCAACAGACATAGTGGTCTATATCCCGCAGGGTCTTCCGCACTTTTATTTGGCTTTCGCAGTAATACCAACTTCGCTGTCTTCCACATTACTGGGAATATGCCTGATCGAATTACACCAGTCATAACTAGTTTAATCTTTTCGGGTATTATTTCCGTGGCCAATTTTACTATTTCTGGTGGTATTTGGTCCGGGCCCGGTGCCTTTTTTAGCTTGATTCGGTCTCGTACTTTCCTAAGTTCATCGTCAGTGACCTCCGGCACTGCTTGCACTGGAGTTACTGCTCGCTCAAATTTTTCATGTTCGGGAAAGAGTACACCAACTATCTCCTGTATTTTGTTCATACTTATTTGTATGGGGGGATGGCCTTTTAGTTTCTTGGTTACAATTTTATACCCAAGTCCCCAGACATCTTGGTCTACTTCTTCACATATACCCTCCCAACATTTATCTTTAGCTTTTATTATTAGCTTTTGCAGTATAAACTTAGCCTCTTTATATTCCTGTCTGTAGAAGTTGGACTGTACATCGTGCTGAGTTTCCTTTCTCTTGTTTTTGGAGTTTTCTCTCGTATATCTTCTTCTGCACTCGATGCACTTTCGTCTCGCGTCCGCGATTTCACTATTCCACCAATATACTTCCTTCCTCTTTTTGACTTTTTTCCGCGGCATTGACTCATTACAGGCTCTCGTAGTCGCGTTTATAAGGTCTTCCGGGGTTTCAATTTCTTGTTGTTTTAGAATTGCTGCGAATTTCTCGGTATCTATTTTCCTTAGACTCCATTTTCCACTTACAGGACCAATTTCAGGTTCATTTACGGCTATTTCATAGGTAATATATTTATGACCGCTCATTGTCTCCTCCTCTAAGACTTTCCAGTTTCTTATTCTCCCAGCAAGTTCTTGACTGGCTATTGTTATGTCAGGCGTTGAACTTCTAGGACCTCTTACAAAGGTTGGGGAGTCTCCTTTATTTAAGATGACCATATCCAGATCTGCCACCATTTCTAGCAAGTATTTCCCTCTATGATCACTTTTTTTACTTCCCCATGCTTGTGAGGCAGCATTAAAGTCTCCCGCCACTAACACCGGTCCTCGATGTTTTCTGAGGGTATCCCATAATTCATCAAGATCTCTTTTATAATCTGTTAGTTGACAGTTTGGTGAGATGTAGCAACTGAAAACTGTGAAACTGCTTAAACACCACCCCATAAATCCATTACCTTTTAGGACACCATCGACTGGTATATTGTCGTTGAATGCGACCACAGTTGCATCACCTCTGTTGTCCCTCTCCCATCCTCCTGCCTCTGCTATTTTTCGGTTGGGTTCTGCTATAATAGCCAGGTCGATGTTCAGTCTATTCACTGTTTCCGAGAGAAGATCGTGTGCTGCTCGGATTCGGTCAGTATTTATCTGTATTATCCTTTTAGCTGCCACTCTATCCTCTATTTATATTATGTTTTTTACCTTTATACACTTTCCTATCTGTGTTCTCAGCTTTTCTCAAGTCTTCTCTAAATTTTGAACATCCTGTCGACGCAGCTCTGTGGCCAGCTTTGTCGCATAACGGACAGAATTGTTCCGCCGTACACGAAGCTGAATTGTGTCCGCTTTTTCCACATTTCCTACAGAGGTCTGTTCTATCTGGGCCTTCACATTTTGCTGCAATGTGACCCGTTTCCCAACATTTGTAGCAAGTCTTGATGTTGACTCTCTTAGAGGTAGGTAGGTACTTCGGATTAACAATAATTAAGCTACTTTTTATCAATAGTTTTCGAGGGATTTTTTAAATATAACCACGCGGACGAAGTCACGACCATTATCTAGTTTACTATAAATCTAAAATCGTGTTTGTTTGTTAGTTTTTTACACCTGAATTACTTAACCTATTTCAACGAACTCGGACAGAGCAATAGCTTGCATTATGGAGTTGAACATAATAATATAGATCCCGGAAAATCAAAGGGTAGGTACCCACGAGAATTTCGAAAAACCGTAATCAACGCAAAATCGAGTAAGAAATAGAAAAAAATATAACATAAACAAAATGAGTAACTATAATATTATTATAGTCAGTATGTTGTAAGTCTTCGTAGACAAGTTCTACGAAATAGCTACGAAAAATATAGATAGGAAAGGTCTGCTCCAAAAATATTTCAGTAGCCCCCTACTACACTACTCTGCTACGAAGGACTGAACAACGGTCGTCTTTCTCGTAAGAGTTGTTTTGGAAAATTCTACGTTCTATTTTGTAATCTTTTTTGGGAGGTTTCAGTTAAGATAAAAACATTCGGAAAAAATCATCGCCTATGTATAGGCCAACGTAGACCCGGCGCAGACTTCTTATGAAAAATATTCGGGTCTTTTTTGAAAAATATCAACGTTGCTAATTAAGTTATCAACAGATTACAGATAGATTGATCAATCACCTATATATATATTAATTTCAACCGAAAAAGAATATAGGTACCCAGTAAATAAGAGCCTGTTGTGAGCTTCTTCTCAGACCAGTGCCCTGTTTATCAAACGTTACAAGTCTTGTATTACAAGCATTTCTCTTGTAAATTTGTGCATTTTTACAAGAATGCGTTTATCAAAACTACACTTGTAAACTACAAGCTACAAGTAATATCACTTGTAATACAAGTGTTTTTCACACTTGTATTTGTGGTTTTGTTCATCAAAAATGCCTTTGTAGCTTGTAGCTTGTAACTTGTAACGAAAAAGTTGGAGAGCCTCCGTTGACTCTTAATTTATTTTACAAGTTGTATGCAAGTATGATAGAATAATTAAATTATCTAGTACCTAGTTGAAATAGGTAAAATAACTATAAAATAATTCAAAGGTGTAATTTTATTAAACTTATCAATGTTGCTCTTTTTAAATTTGACCAAAACGTGTCTCATATACATACGAGTATGCTGGCATAATCTTTTTCGGCAGATACAAGTCCAAGCGATTGACATAGCAATAGTATCTCTTTCCACTCTGCTATTTTTTGGTCTTTAGATAATTTATCAGTAAATGCGCCAAATAAAATATCTTTTTTGTCACGAATTATTTAATTGAAGAATAATTGTAACTTTCGCATCTGATTTCGCCATTTTTTGCGGTGTAATTCGAATAGCGAAATTTTTTAAAGTCTATCTATTTTTCCAAATTTTAAGTCTAACCTTAATTCATGAAAAATAATGAATTATTTTTAATTTAAACTTTTTGTGTAGGTACTTCCTGTTGGTGTACCGAAATAGAATAAATAAAAGTAGGTAGGTAAATAAAATAAGAAGCAATAGGTTTTACAAATAGGTTATTTAACACAAAATTGAATTATTTGAAAAAAAGTTTTATTTTTAACAATAACTTGACTAGTTATGGTACCGTAATTGCTATTTTATCGACATTTATTACGGTTGAAAAATTATTTTGCAATTTAGCAAAAATAAAGTGTATAAATTAAAAATACAAGTTCTACAAGTCTTGTAAAATCCTACAAGTCTTGTGAAATTATTTGATAAACATAATTTACAAGAGTTTGTAAAAAAGTTCTTGTAACTTGTAACTTGTGAGCTTGTAGACTTGTAATGTTTGATAAACAGGGCACAGGGCGCGTTTGGAGTACCTACGAACGTCGTAGCTTTAAGATATTTTATTGTCGCCGTAGAAACAGAAACAAACTTTGGTCCTTATCACCCAGTAGGGCGATTGTCTAAAACCTGCATCAATCATTATTACAATCGCAATTGTTCTGATTGGCTGAATTTGTGCGATTCTTGTTGCAACAATGCATTGTAGCCAATAGTGAGCGAACGTTAACCAATCAGAGATGATTGCGATCGTGACATTGTAGGTGTCATTCTCACTTTGATTATTACTTCAGTACATACTAGATTGTTATACTTACTTACTAATAGAGAGAGAGTCCGCTAGGGCCAGACCTTCGTTATTTCATAAAAGCTGAAGTTAAATTAGCGAGTAGTCGAAAGCGATATCATTGCGATTAAAGTGTACCTAAAGATAGGTTTTCATGAAAAATACTATACAGTAACATGGAATAGTGAAGGGACAAGCATAAGTTTAACTATAAGTACAATGCTGAAATATAGTAAAATTGTTTTTCTATCGCTTGCTATATTTAAATATTGTATCTAATAAGTATATAATATTTATATTCATGAACTTAGAATTTTCTCTTCCATTTGACATCCCACTAGACAAAATAACAAAAAAAATCTCAGAAAGAGTGGCTCAGTAATTTAGGTACTACGGTGAACATACATAGATACATTAGGCTCCTAGTATTATAACCCTTCTTTTTGGCGCCACCGTAGTCGGGTAAAAAGTAAAGCCCTTTCATTAATACCAATAGGTAGTTGTTTATAAAGCAGAAGCTTTGTAGCATTAGCGTTTTTCAAAACGTTAGTGGAATATCAATTGAAAGTTGAATCGATGTAATGAATCGGGCTACGGTCCGGGCTGGGGCGGCAGGGCGGCAGGGCGGCAGGGACGGAACGGCGCGGCGGGCGAGGCGCGCGGCTGTTGCGGAGGGCGGCGGCTGGCGCGGCAGTCGCGCGCGGCACGTGCGCACACCGTCTTGCGCTGCCGCGACCCCGCTGCCCGCGTCCTCGCTACCCATACCGCTCAATATTCCCAGATATTACATTTTATTCCATCATTTAACCAACTATCAAATAACCCTTACCGAGGATACAAATAACTCCTTTAACTCGTAGCTTGCTATGTGAAGTGATCTTAAAATTAATGGGTCAATAGCACGACAAGAGTCTTTTACCGAGATTACCTACTTACATCACTGGCACGATAATTTCGGCGGGAAATATTTTCCATCCATCCAGCAAATTAATTGTAAGATTTATAAAAGTACATAAGTAGGTACCTAACTTCAGCACAGCGATACAGGATTTGATCGGGGAGCTGAAAAAAGTGCTAGCCTTGTAGGGCGCAAGAAAATTCGTACCTAATTCTACGATAATACCTGAAAAATTCTACATGCTAGGTACTTAGTCTTAAAGTCTGTGTGCCTTAAATAAAGTATTTTGTTTTCATTTTCATAATATATGGACTTTCTAGGGATCCTATATTTTTTATTTACCCTACCAAATGCTTGTTTCTAAAATGGTAGTCTCTAAATACTTGTTTTTAACAAACACGACTGATCTCTCTAATCTCAGATCAAGTGGCTCTACCTCAGAATACATACTTGGATGTTCTACTAATTAATAAAATATTCAACGTGGGTAGGTGTTTTGATATTGCAAACAGTTAATAGTAATAAGTACCTACCTACTTATAATAATACTGTAACTGGACAATTTCTGTAAATTACTAAATTTACCTACCTACCTACATTTAAAAAATAAATAATATACTTAAGCTGAGGAAGCATTACTATCAGTATAGAGCCAAAACAGATTTATATATCTTTGTCTGTCTGTGTATCTGTGCGCGCATGACACAAATGCAACTTGGCATTCGTATATAGCTGATATTCTGGGAACATTTAAAATAGTTTTTAAGTATGCCAAAAAACGAAAGGGTTCTTTCTGGATAGGAAACGATGTTATATAACGAGATGTACTTAATTGCATACCTTTTTACCATAGTTAGTTAATTATTACTATTGGTCTCGCTAATGTTTCTTATTTAATTTTTATTGTTCTTGAACCAAAAATTCGTGATTACATATATTTTAAGTACCTAGGTAAAAGACAGAATAGCCACTAAGTAGAACTAAAAATTAATTGGTCGGTGATTTATAAACAATAAGGCATGCGATGTACCTGCGGGGCGTCCGTCCTCGTGGCTAACTTAAGTAACAAACTAAATACTTACAAGAAAGTGTTGCGTCAAATAATAGCTGATTTAAAATTATAAAAAACTACATACTGCGTGGGTTTAGGTTTCTTAAAAATCCCGTGGGAACTCTTTGATTTTCTGAAATAAAAGTAGCCCATATTCGTTTCCGGGATGCAAGCTATATCTCAGTACCAACTACTAATATAGGTACTTAGATGATATCTTCGAATTTGTCCTTGTAGATTAAGGTTTTTTTAAACTCGTAGGAACTCTTTTATTTTCTGAGATAATAAAAAAGTTATGTTCATCCCCGCGATGCAAGCTATCACTGTATCTTTCGTTAAATTCTGTTAAACAGATGGGCCGTGAAAAGCTAGCAGACAGACACAATTTCGCATATTTATAAATATGAGTATGGAAGCATGGATAATAAATATCTATTCAACCGTTTCATTTGTTCAAATGACTTGAGATAGTGTGTATGAACATATAGTTATGTTAAACTGAGAAACTCGTTACAAACAAATAAATATTGTCATGTGGCATTTTTCACGGTCACTCTCATCTATACTCCAAAGGTATTCGTATCCTATGCTCTCAGTCAAAGCTATTGTCAATATTTAAATTATATTATTATTTACTTACGTATATTGTGTTGTGTACATATATCTCACAGAAACCACGAGTTGGTTATGTCTAGTACACGTCGAGTTAATGAACGGATATCGGAACAATGTTTCAGCATGTAATTTATTCATTACACAGGCGTCCTCGATCAGGCCGCTGTGCCGCTAACGGAAAGTCTCCGTACATTACCTACTCAAGTTCATTTGTCTCTACTCTCTAACAATGTTACAATATTTTCAGCAGTGTTCTATTATAGATCATAGTATCTAAAGCATATCTAAGCAAAGCTATATCAGTATTCGGTCTATTTTGTTGATCAAAACAGTAACATAATGAGCAGTGTTTTTCAGTTTAATTTTCAATACTTACGCAAATATTGAAAAATGAAAGTGTTTTTAAATTAAATATTCTTAAAAATCATTTGAAAGAATTAAATCAAATTAAAATGAATCTTAGTAGATATCCACCAATTATCAAAAGTGTTGTTCACTTCAATGTGTAGAAAGTGTAAAGTCAAGGGTTCAAAATGGATAAAAGCAAATGTGAAATTTTTGCTTTGAATTTGGGCATGCGTTAGAGCTATGGAGAAATCCGTGCAAGTGCGATCTTCAAACAAGTGTTCATGTTGGATTTGTTTTGTGTCGCCATGGAGATTTTCAGACTTATCGGAAGAGAAATTGTACTTAGCATATACTCAATGTCAACGCCAATGTGCCGTACTGCGGCTACTTGCCACCGGAATATTGTTCCAGATCTTCGCCGCCCTTGTGCCGGGAGAACGCGACCTACACTTCGCTTATGCCTTAGTAGCAGTATCCCTAATAGTGAATTTGTCCCTGGCGACGGTTTACGCTCTAGCTCATCGCGTTCGATCAACATTGAACCATGTGGCCTGGTTTGTCATATGGACTCAGCTCATAGTGAGTTCATCGCGACGCCTCGGAGACTCTTACAACGAATTACTGGGCTGGGCCGTCGTGCTGCAATACTTCACACTAGCAACGCTTCCATTCCATTATATGTTTTTGATATTCTATAGCACATTGTCTTTCGCCGCATATTTGATGGTTCAGTACTACAATGCTTCTACAGCTGAAAGTAGGCTTGCCGATGATTTTTACATGCAGGTACTAGAACGTTAATACAAAAATTGTGATAATATACTTGCTTGCAAATAATAGTGTAAGTAAGAAATTGTTGTTTTTTTCGGCAGCAAGTGGCAAACGGTTGTCTATTATTGGGAGCGACTTTTCTGGGAGGAACCGCTTACGCAGTCAATGAAAAGCAACAACGCAGCTCTTTTCAAGAGACGAAACGAAGTTTACGCGATAAATTGACAATAGAACAACAAAGTAAAGAACAGGTGGGTTGATTTGATTTGTGTTTGAATCAGATTGGAAGTAGAAATGATTTTATTTTTGTTTTGTTTCAAAGTTTCAAGTTTTTATGGTTCTGTACCTCAAAAGAAAAAAATAACCCTTATAGGATCACTTTATTGTCTGTCTATCTGTATGTCTGTCTGTCTGTCCGTCTGTCCGTCTATCCGTCGTATCTGTCAAGAAAACCTACAGGATACTTCCCGTTGACCTAGAATCATGAAATTTGGTAGGTAGGTAGGTAGGTCTTATAGCACACGTAAAGGAATAAATCCCAAAACGTTGTCGTTACATCACAGAAAAATAAAACAAAATGTGAACAAATAGGTATTAGTAAGTATTTTTAATTTTCAAAGTTATCTAACCAACTGGGATTGCATATGAAAGGGCTTTACTTTTACGTTCTAACACAGATTTTTATTTATTTTTATGCATAATAGTTTTTGATTTATTGTGCAAAATGTCGAGAAAATACGACTGTAAAACGAAGAAGTCGGTGCCGAGTCTGACTCGGTTTTTTATGTAATGCTTTTTGTTGACGCCATAATAAGACTCTCATATCATGATCTCCTATGTCTTCATGGAAACGATTCCCAATGGAATATTTTTTGATCATAAAGCTAAGAAGTCATTGTCTCTAATTAGGAATCAGTAGTAAGTAGGTACTTAGATACCAAGTACCAACTACCAACCAAAATTAATTAATTGCTATTGTTTTAGGAAAGGTTATTGTTGTCGGTACTTCCTGAACACGTTGCAGTACAAATGCGTCAGGATTTGGGTTTAATTGATACGCAATTTAAAAAAATATATATGTCACGACATGAAAATGTGAGGTAAGTTATTCTGTAGAAGTCAAGTCCCTATTATTATTTTGTCCTGAAATATTGGTTTTAATATTAATTTTATTATTTACATGATCCAGTATTCTATATGCAGACATCGTGGGTTTTACGGCGATTTCCTCGACCTACTCGGCACAAGATTTAGTCGCGATATTGAACGAGCTCTTCGCAAGATTCGATCGACTTGCAGAGGTATGGAAGTTTACCATTTGAATTGAATTAAGTATATATTTTTAATTTTAGTTACGGGAAAGCGTGCACTTGGTAATCAGTATATATAACAATGTTTACGTACGGCATACACTGACATTATGATTTATGAAAGTCTTTTAAATTAAAATATTTCATTATTAGGTAGATATTAATTTTTAACATTTTGTTATTAGAAATATCAGCAGTTACGAATAAAAATCCTCGGCGACTGTTACTACTGCATCAGCGGTGCGCCAGTGGAGCGACCAGATCATGCGGTCCTTTGCGTCCATATGGGGCTCTCCATGGTTAAGGCTATTAAGTACGTATTCAGTCACAAAAATACATAATATAATATTGTTCTTCTGACCGATTGGCTGTCTGTCCCAGCCGGACTGGCCAATTACACCAGAAATTATAGTGCACAGTTCAGGCAGCTACTGATTCTTCACAGAAAACTCAATAACTTTTTTGACCCGACCTAAAACTCGAACCTGAGTCCTCATGATCCGCAACCGAATAAACTATCAAAGTACTAGACTAAAAGGCAGTTAATAAATACTAATGTAGCTTAGCAATCTTAGCGATGGTAGATTACAATGCAGTCTTGCTTATGAATCTAGCGCGCTGACCTAAAAGAGGCGGTTAGTAAAATTAAACATCAAAATGCCAGAAAACAGGAAAATAAAAAAAATTAAGTGCCTCTTTTTTGCGAGATAGGCTTGCGCTTGACGACAACCATCGATGATGATGTATACCTGTAGAACTTCCAATCAGTGACTTTGTGTGTCCAGCTAATGGTAATTTTAATTTTCATACAATGGTGGCAATGGGGCCATAGAGGCATAAAAGCACCGCTTACCCTAGTTGTAATTAATCAGTGCTTATTTTCATCATATTTCTCAATTCAATTCATAATTAAATCTCAATCTTAATTTTCATAATTCCTGAAAGGCCGGCAACACATTGGTGGTTCCTCTGGTACTACAAATGTTCATGGGCGGTGGTAATCACTTAACATCAGGTGACCCGCCTGCTCGTTTGCCATTTTTATTTAAAAAATCATCTATTAAATGTTTACCCTAACTTCAAGCCCTGTTCACGCCACTCTAGTAGTAGCTACATCTTGTACTTTAAGAAATACATTTTTCACAGATATGTCCAACAAACGACCAATTCGCCAGTGGACATGCGCGTGGGCATCCACACTGGAGCAGTACTGGCAGGAGTGTTGGGTCAAAGGCAATGGCAGTTTGATGTCTATTCGCGAGATGTTGAATTAGCAAACAAGATGGAAAGCAGTGGGATGGCTGGGTTAGTTACCATATCATAAGTAGGTAGTCTAGGTACTATGTATAAATTAATTAGGTAGGTGCTTCTCCTTATGGCTGCAGGACACTTGGTCGCTAACCTGCATTTGAATGCTTACTTGAAGAATGCAGGCCAGCGACCAAGTAAAGCGGTTTAAACGATGTCAAGTATATCCATCTTCGAATAAGTTCTTCATGCTTTCTTTGACAGCATCCTTGAACATCCAAATTAATTGATGTTATAGGCTGTGTAAGTAAATAACGCTTTGGGTGTCCAATTCGGGAACTCATTCGGGTAAACGAATAGGTACAGGCTAACCACCAAGTGTAATTCCGTCATTTATAAAGTCTACCTACTACGATAAAAGGTTTGCGTAATTTCATTTACGAAAATAATTTTATACCTTTTAGAAGATCCTATTATGTGAAATTATTTATAAAATATGTTCATTACAAGCCTATCACAGTGTTTGCTCACGAGTAGATAAGTATATATAAAATATGTTCATTACAAGCCTATCACAGTGTTTGCTCACGAGTAGATAAGTATATAAAATATGTTCATTACAAGCCTATCACAGTGTTTGCTCACGAGTAGATAAGTATATAAAATATGTTCATTACAAGTCTATCACAGTGTTTGCTCACGAGTAGATAAGTATATAAAATATGTTCATTACAAGCCTATCACAGTGTTTGCTCACGAGGTGATAAGTATATAAAACAAAACAATGGACACACATTTCCCAATAATATTAATTACTACATAATTTTTACACACTTAAATGTAGAGATATTCCAAGTCAAAATTGCGATCCACTTCGTCTTAAAGAAACAGCCCCTAGTGATAAAAATAATATAATTTATCGTGTCTCATTGAATTGGGAGTCCCTAGCCCATTGAGTTACTCAATGGAGTAGCACACTTTACTATGCAGGAGCCAGGAGGCATTAAACAGTGCACTTATAGTACGCGCCAGGTTGAGATGGCAATCGGGGTAGGGACGCCCCGCACACCCGCACAGTCCGCGCGCTATCCCATGCGGGATAGCACGGGTGACATGTCGCAACTATACATGCCTAATAATTTGTGATGTATCTAAGATACTTATAACTAATACCTAAGCATATTTTTAAATTTATCCTAACATCCATCACACGTAGGTAGGTACTCTTGTTACACTATGCAAAGGAGACACGCAAGTTGATTGACTCGCCTTTACTACGAATATAACTAAAAGGAAAGAAGTAGGTATAACGAATAGGGATAGATAGAAGCCCTATTGTAACATGAAATGAATTTCGAGATACTTAATTTGTGATGTTATAGCAGTCAAATACCGGTATCATAAACATTTCTTGCATTTAATTTGGCATTTGCCAATTATGTATATCAATATTCATTCCATTCCCAAAGTCGAAATTCATCAAAAATCAAAATACATGCGCGACAAATTGATAACCCTGATTCTTTTTGAAGTTATGAATATTAAAAGAATAATAAATATAGGTATTTCAATTAACGGACATCGATTTCATTTAAGTATTTTTACAAAAAACCAACAATGTTACCCCTTCGATTAAGCGAAAGATCTCTCGTTCGTTTGTTTACACTTGATATATTATACAGCTTGCACCTCGCATGCAAGGCTTTACTTGCGAGGTGCGACAGTTGTTTTGTCACAACATTTGCACCGTACACGCAAGCAACAGTTGCTCGTCTTGCGTACAAACACAAAAACTACTGCACTGTCGACGGCACTGGTGTACGGAAAAACTTATTTAAAGTTTATGAATGCACCAAACTTGTTGTAAACTGTAAATATTCTTCTTTAATAAATAAATAAATACAAATACAAACACTTAAGTACCTACTTACCTACAAGCAATCTGCAACTCAGTGCAAGTTTAAGTTTCCTTAAACTAACTGCATGCAACTTGCAACTTACAGGCAAGCCACTTGCATAATGAAAACGCGACTTAAATGAGAAACTGCATGACCCGTGAACACAACAAGTTTGAGGTTAAATAGAAATGTCTGACGGCTGATAATCTTTTATAAGCCGTCAGACATTTCAAATTATCCACTCACGTTAAAATCGGTTGAGATTTGAGTCAGTTTTTGCTACCCCAGTAATATGATAACTCTCTGCTATGCTCCATATCTCACATACAAATGATACGTAACTGCGACCTTGACCTGTTATCTCTCTGCACAGTCATCTATAAAGGCCGTAGGGACTATTTGACGAGTTTCCGCGACAAAATTCACATTATACCTACCTATCTTGTATACGACGATATTAAATGCCGTATAATTCTTTGGTGAAATATAACGTTGTTTTATGTTTATAGTTACTTATATTAGAGGTATGCTAGAAATAAGTAACACGAACATCGCGATTCTATTAATTTAAAATACTACCTTATTTGCTTACCAATTACAGCCTTGAAACTGTCTATTCCATGGACAGGTTCAATCTTAATAGCCTTTTACACCTTAAACTTCTGAAATTTACAAATGTTTGTGTACTTAAATACTAAAATGTACTAAGAAGTTTTTTAGTTTTTAATGATATGCAATAACGCGGATAGCGGTTAGAAGTTATTTACTAGAATGTAGATTGAATGCAAATTGCAATACGTCTTGGACAATAGGTACATCTATGTAATTTCTCACATGTCACATTTAGTAGGTGTAGGTACCAACACTTACCTACGGTATACTTACCTATGATAATACAGTAGACAGATTTTTTCTAAGTTGGAAATCCGACATCGATTAATTTTAGTATTAAAAAAGTAGTAAGAGTAGTAGTAGTAACTAGTAGTAGTAGTAAAAAGTAAGTATTAAAACATTTTCATAAAACTGCCTTAAAGTTGTAAAATAACAAAAGCACTCTACTGCAGTGCGATAAAATAATACTTAACTACGGACTTGCTCTGGGGTGTTACAAAAAATATATGAAAATTCATCTCTTAGTCGTTTGAGGGTTCCGTAGTAAACAAGGAACCGTTACAGTTTCGCCATGTCCGTATGTCTGTCTGTCCGTTCGTCTGTCCGTCCGTCCGTCCTCGCTTAATCTCTGAAACTATTACTGCTAGAAATCTTTAATTTGGCATGGATATAAATATTAATCGCGCCGACAAAGTTGTGAAATAAAATTTTGATAATTTTTTTTTAGGGTAGCTCCCCTACATGTAAATTGGGGATGAATTATATATGTACATCCTAGGATGTTTCAGGGTGGATAAACGGTATAAGCCGTAAAAATAAATTACTAGAAGCTCTTTTTTGCAGTATAGGTAGACAATAAGTAGTTGAATATTTTCAGTCGCGTGCACGTATCGGAAGTGACGCTTAGTTTCCTGAACAACGAGTTCGAAGTAGAACCGGCGCACGGGGAGCGGCGGGAGGAGATGTTACGGCAGGCGGGCATCAAGACCTACTTTATTGTCCGCGTTCTCAAACCCGTAAGCATATAGATATCATACCTACTGTTTAATTTATATAAAATTTTAAGGCTTAGCGCGCTGCGCGACGATACTAGAACCCATAGAGTTTAATGGTATTGTTACGTTTTTTTTTTAATTTTCACGCTCGCGTTTGCGCTTATATTTCGAGATGAAATTACTTACTTAAGTAAGTATATATTTTTTAATTTCATAAGTTATTTATTCCACAAAAATTATAAGAAATCTGTTTTGTATAGATATGAATGTTGATTTCCTGTTTGCTTTGATTAATTACACATTTTCTGTGTAAGTTTTTATTTTACCTTTAGTTATGTCGTCTCGTAACTTCTATTCCTAACTTCAGTTAGAGGATTACGAAATTTTAATACTAGGAACTGTATGAAGATTATAACGTCACACTGGAAGCAGCAGCGCGGCTCTCGCGTGCTCCGCGGTGTGAACGCCTTTATACAGTTTCTTGTATTAATTATTGTCCAATCCTTTAAGGGTAGTAAGTAGGTAGGTACCTAGTGACGGAATTTAATATACTTAAGTATTTTCATTATATTCCTCAGGCTATAACCACTTCCATAGTATCATAATATTATCATGATTTATTTCGTATTCCAATAAATAATAATTAATGGCATCACTCTCGAAATAGAAAAAGAAATACCATATTCTCGATACTGAGACTTATGGACGACTACTAAAAAACAACGAGCTCTTTAATATCGACCTACGTGACCTATATTTTTAGGGTTCCGTACCTCAAAAGGAAAACGGAACCCTTATAGGATCACTTTGTTGTCTGACTGTCTGTCTGTCTGTCTGTCAAGAAACTTACAGCTAGGGTACTTCCCGTTGAACTAGAATCATGAAATTTGGAAGGTAGGTAGGTCTTATAGCAGACATTCGGGAAAAATCTGAAAACCACAAATTTGTACATCACACAAAAAAAATTAATTGTGGCCATGAACTAATAATTAGTATTTTCAATTTCCGAAGTAAGATAACTATATCAAATGGGGTATCATATAAAAGGTATTCACATGTGCATTCTAAAACAGATTTTTATTTATTTGTATGCATCATAGTTTTTGAATTATCGTGCAAAATGTCTAAAAAATACGACTAGTACGGAACCCTCGTTGTGCGAGCCTACTGACTCGCACTTGGCCGGTTTTTTATCCCTAGCATCTGCTTCTAGTCTCCGCATATTTTATACACCTACAGTCAAGTTTTGGTATTTTATGTGTTCTCTGCACTTGATTGTAGCATTGGTACTTATACAATTTAACACAGCTTATTTACGAGTAAATAGATATTAGATGTAGTTCTACAGGATATATTTCGGAGAGTGTGCTAAGGAACTATTTGATCTAGTTCTCCCCTTGCTGTTTTAATATCAAACCGCGCGTCGTGGTCTGCACCCTGTCGAAATTCCTCAGACTCTTAAAAGTGATTCGCTTCCTCGTTTCTAATTCGTATTGCTAGAATATGGAGTGCCCTTCTGGTTTCCGTTTTCCCCGCCAGCTACAATATTGGCAGAAGAAGAATGAAGATAGGCATCATCTTCTAGGCCCTCCCTCCACCTTTAGGCTGCATCCATTACCTACTATTTGGTATGATTGCAGTCAAGAGTACGCCTATTTTATTATAAAAATAGACCTTGTCTATTAAAATGCATTTTTGCCCTTTATTATATTACAGCCGTTTAATAAGCCAAAACTACGTAACCCTACACAAAATACCGATTCTTTTGTTGTTGTTGTTTAAAAGAACATTTCTTATCACGATTTAACGATAAGGTGATGAAGGTGCCTTTGAGGAGGAATAGCAGATGTAATTTATCTTGCAGCTTTTATTGAGTAGACCGTACGTAATATCTACGTGATGTTTCAATTGAAAAAATGTAATTATAAATAACGTCAGTAATCAGTATCCTTATAAAATGATACGAGGCATCTATGGACTTGAGTATGTTAGTTAATCAGTAAATATTTGAAACACTAATGCTATGCCTACTTGCAAGAAACTTCAATCCTAATATTAATATCAATAATAACTCACTACTTACTAGGTATTTTCGTATAAGTAAAAGTCTCTTAAATTGTTTGTCAGGCGCGTTCTCATTTATCATTCAGGTCATAGTTGATTATAACTTTGTAGTACCAGGGTGGCGAAGAGAAAAATGCACCGGAGGGGGAGGCGGTGGATGGAGATACGAGCGACGCGCTTTCCGACCTCAAAGACGACGACGAGGACTCAGTAAGTGCACTCGAACTACCCCGGCCCACCCGGCCGCCCCTTCCGGCCCAGCCCAAATATATAGAACACTAGGGCACTAGCTTCGCGGTCGAACCTAGTTTACATTAGTATCTACCTACTGAACAGGCATTGCTTTCCAACTGAAATTTTCAGTCATCAAAATAAAATTGCTTTTTAGCATTCGAGCACCTAAGTAATTAAGCTATCGACATCATGAGCGTTCATATCGATTTGTTGCTTGTCGACTACATAGATACGCTTCGTACATTATCCGTAGGTTCTATCACCGCAAGATGAGAGCAAGGACAATGAGGATGTGAAAATACTCGCTATGTTAGAAGAAGAGCTCGTCAATAGAGACGACGACAAGTAAGTCTTTACTTTTTTGGCCAAAACTACTTAACGTCCATGGGGCTTATTACACTATCAATATAGTGAAAATATAGTGAGAATATAGTGAAAATCCTATATAAGTAGTGGAAATATTGATGGTGTAACCTATTGATAGTGTAACACCCCACTCACTCACATTTCGAATGCAAATTAAAATTGGAACTAGCTAAATATCATTTTTAAGCATGTTCCCTTAAAAGTAGGTACGTACCTACCTAGTGTACTTTGCTTACTTCACCTGCTTTTCAAAATTTACCTTCAGGCTCTTCAGCTAATTCTAAATTAAACGAATATATACCTATCGCTATCTCATTTTTATCAAGGTTACTCTCACTAACACTAGCAAAGACGTAAAATATTTACCTATACCTAACTCACTCTATATATGCAATCTTTCATCGAGAAAATAGATGTTAGCTTAGTTGATAAAACACAAAAAAAATGAACAGGTGACAAGCAGTATTAGTACATTATAACATAAGTTCTGTAATTATCTTATATAATATAAGAAAATTAATGTTTGTCTATCAGTCGTTACATATGCGTTCGCACAGCATTCATCTGATTTAGTTGAAATTTTGTACAGTTGTTAACACTTTCTTGTAGGTATCTTACATAAAACCATCACGTAGGTACATGGTGCGGGAGTCGTTCAAACACAATAAGCATTGCAATGTATCCCGGGCAACAAGTACTTATCTAGTTTTTGATAAAAGGGGATATAGCACTTTAATTTATGCTGACTGACTTCTTTTATAATATGAGGAGCTGGCGAACGAAACGGTATAATTACTTATATACTTCATTCACTTGATCAAAATATTTTTTATTCCGGATAATAACGGCCCACTGCATACAAATTTGAATTTATTTCTAAGCAAAACGACCTAAAACTGTACCGAAATTGAGTCTAAATAAAGTTCATGATTTCGAATACTAAATAGGTACAAACTTGAATTCATTTCCAAGCAAAACGGCATAAAACTGTGCCAAAATTGAGTTCAAATGTTCGTTCGATCAAAACTGTACAGTTACAGTAAAGTTTCAACAGCTTTCATTGAGCTTTTTGCTCTCCCTGTAATATTTTATTTCGTGCAATTACGCCATTTTTTCACCAGCGCCTCATAGTATTTTGGGAGGGGTTGAGGGTGATAATTTTCGTACAGGGAACTAGCAGATGCGACGACGCTTTGCCTGACGTTCAAGGCGAGTGGTGCGGAGGCAGTGTACGCCCGGCGCAGCGACCCGTACCCGCTGACGGTGGCCGCGCCGCCGCTGCTGCTGCTGCCGGCCGTGGTGGCGCTGGCCAGCTTTGCCGTGCCGCCCAGCTGGGCCCTCCACGCAGTGTATCTCGCGCTTGTGCTCGAGACCGGCCTAATTAATATCGTGTACTACGCGTGCTATCGATATACACAATATAAGGTCCGTTTCAAAATTGAATTTGCTTTTGCGATTTGCTTCCTCGTTTTTTAATTTGAACCGCTAAGATATGAAATGACTTTCCGTGTTCAGTTTTCCTTTCCACTTTTAATATTAAAAATATTGGTTAGGTAATAGGTACAGTACGTGGCAGAAAATATTCGACCTTCAGAAAGAGATAGCGGTTTTGTAGAGCATTGTATCTGTCGTTGAGACCGACAAAATCTCACATATAGGTATGAGTGACAGAAAACGCTCTACAAAGCCGAAATCTCACTCTAAAGATCGATGTACAATATTTCTTGCCGGCTTCTGTACGTGGATCACTGCTACTTACGCCAATCTATTTGCAATGGTACAGCAGTGATTCACATGTAAGACGTAGCCAAGTCTGTTCGTAATCAATGCTAGGCGTAAAGTAACCTTGAAGTAGTTAGAAAAGAGTAGGCAAGTACTAAATTAATTGCATCACAGTCACACACATTAATTGTATCTCTTCCTAAAGGTCGATGTATAATATTTTTTGCCGCGTACTGTACCTAGGTAGTTTCGAGTTCCTCTTATACCTAAGTAATAAGCTTGAAGTTTATAGAACAACCAGCTTCGCTAGCTTCGCTTAGCTCTCGACTTCCGCGTATACTTGAAACTTGAAACCCATATTTTACCCTCTTAAGGATTAAATTTAAAATCATTTCTTAGCGGATGTCTACGTCATAATAACTATCTGCATACCAAATTGTAGCCTGATTCGTCCAGTAGTAGTGCGTTGATGGATCAGTCAGTCAGTCACCTTTTCATTTTATATGTTTATTGTTTAGAGAAAAATTATTGACTGAGACTAATGAATCACTTGACATTATTCTAATGACTAAGTAAGTACCTACTACCTAGTACAGACCTACCTACTTTTGATTTCGGGAGCTTTTGGGGGTTTTTCTGATATTTTGATCAGGGAAAATGATTAATTAAAACACGTAAAGCCGATATTGAGGCTGCTTTAATAATGAATCTCATAATCGGGCGACGCGCAGGTCGCCACAGCGAGCGTCTAGGCGCTGACCACGCAATTTACATTCGTGGAACTCTATAAGTAGGTCTTAATCTAGTACGGATGGGCGAACCATAACTACCTACTATATGATGTTTAATAGATCACCACTTTATTTTTATTTGTAACTAGGTACTAGCTCTTGACAGCGACTTCTTTTGCGGTACATTCGTAATAGGTATAATATAGTTTCTGTTACTTTTGGATAAAGTAACTTTCTAATATTGAACGAATTATTAAAATCGGGTCCGTAGTTTCAGAGTTTATCGATTACAAAAAAAATCTTTCCTCTTTTTAATACTTATTATTATTATTAGTATATTAGTATTGATTCAATTTCCTTACTATTCATCTGCACTAAGATTCTTATTACCTAAATTAATGTTTGATATGTATATCAAATTAGTTATTAAGATAACAAATTTATTAAATTGATTAATATTGCCCATTATTACTATCTAATCATTATTATTATGATCCCTGGTATGTCTTGTTGCTTCCGCCAATACCTAGCGGGATTCCCAGTATATCTACTTACTCTAATGAGTAATGGAATATTTCTCATGGATAGATAGTATCTACCTATATCATGCACGAGGACAACGTAAAATTACTTTTTATATCGTTCACAGCCCTAGTTCCAAAGAAAAATACAGGCTTTTGAAAGTCAGTTTCATTTTGTTGCCTCTAGTAGGAATGGCAGTAAGAATGTCTTTGAAGTAATGACTAAGTATGCCTGTGTTTTTTTCAGAAGAAAATCATGTCACCTTATTGGAAATTGACTTGTGGAACCTTTAACATAGCAATGTTTGTCGCTGCGAATATTGCTCCTCTGGTGCGTATTTGAAACCATACTTACTCTCTACTTTATAATTTAAAAAGCTTATTTGCTTGTGCTTTTCATATGGTAAATATGCGTATTATACGATATACTTACTAAAGTAATATGATCATGTTTGCAGAAATATTTGAGTGAATATTTATTGATGAAAATTTTAGGAGCTCTTTTTGTCTGCCACGAACTTTTTTCTAATTAATTAATTTGTTTTAAATGAAGTACCTACTGCTGTTTGTTATAAACAGATTATCTGTGGTAACTTCGAGACCGCACTAGCCGAAGACGGGATACGAGACGATGCGCCTGCGCACGGTGGAGCACGACGATGTATTCATCCCTCGTATTATTATCATGTAAGTTTATCGACAGTGCTTAAAGTTATTTACAATTTACAAACATATAACTAATTGTTTTAAAATCATTCAACCCAATTTTATAGCTACTTCGCTATAAATAAATTAGGATTTTTTTATTTATTTTTTAAAAGAATATTAGCCATGTTAAATGACTAATATTCCCTTTACCTCTCCAACTAAGCGTCAGGCTTGTGCTAGGAGTAGGTACAACAATAGTGCAACGGGCGGGGTTTGAACCGTCGACCTTTCGGTTTTCAGTCCACTCCTTTACTGGTTGAGCTATTAATTACGGTGACCGATCAATTGACAAAAAACAAATGACAAAGTTTCATTTCCCAAACAACGTCTGGCAAAATTATGAATCATTTTATAATCGTTATAAAACTTATGTTTCTACAAATAATTCACTTGATAAAACAAATTACCAGACAAATTGTTATTTCATAAAATATCATTTGACAAGCAATTGATTTCTTAATCGTGTTAATTAATAAAACAACATATCGCACTTTTTGATATTGACGCTGAATTGTTTGATAAAATGAACTGTTTGATAAATACTTTAAGAATTCACCAAATCATTTATATGTCGACCGGGCCGACGGAAGAGACCGCTTACTATAATGGGGGGTCTCTTTCCTCCCCCCCGCTCCCACCATCAAGAGCGAGCGAAGCGAGCTCGAGACTTGGGGCACTCCGACTCGGAACGGTTAGGTTAGAAGTGCGTGGGTTATTTCTTTTAATATCACCCAGAAAAGAGGAGCCCCATGATATTATTGCTGCGTTGCATAGGAGTTTGCATATGTATGCAAAACAGACTTTTTGTGTGTTTTTTGTAAATTAGTTATTTTATCAAATAATAAATTTATCATCTATTATTTTGTAAAATCGCGAATTTGAAAAACAAATTATTTGGTGAAATAATAAATTTTTAAATGATATATTAACATTCAGCAAATTTGCAAAGTAAAATATTTGTGAATAGAATATTTGTCAAATAATCTTTTGTAAAAATTTTTACAAAAAAAATAAAAACCGACTTCGTTACACAAACACTAAAAATTGAAAAATAATTTAATTTATTACCGAATATATTATGTATACAAGAGTTAATATAGTTCCATAATAATACTTTTTGGTGCCGGTGCCAATTAGCTTTAGCTGCGCGAATCGTCTAGACTTCATATTTTTATGGGACTCCACAATGGCACCTCATTGGCACCGACCCCAAAAAATATTATTATGGAACTATATTAACTCTTGTATACATAATATATTCGGTAATAAATTAAATTATTTTTCAATTTTTAGTGTTTGTGTAACGAAGTCGGTTTTTATTTTTTTGTAAAAATTTTTTATTTCACAATTTTTAGTGGCCCCATGGAATAATGCTATGACTGGTTAAAAGTCTACTGTTTACTAAGCTATTACACTGATCGCGAGCAATTTACTCTTATCCGTTGAGGAGTTCCAGTATCTATCTTCGAAGATGTTCATCAGATCTTCACCAAATTGAAATGGGACCAACTTTGAAGTATACCCTTTCAAACAAAAAAATAATTTTTAAAATCGGTCTAGGCGTTTTCGAGTTATCGGGGAACATACATAAAAAATAAAAAAAAAAAAAAAAAAAAAAAAAAAAAAGATTCCGACGAATTGAGAACCTCCTCCTTTTTTTGAAGTCGGTTAAAAATGATGTGTTTGCGATATACGACGTTTGTGATTTGATTAGTTTTTCAAAAGTTTTTGGTGAACTGATAATTTGTCATACGTTTTTTGTCATTCATTAGTGAACCTTTTTTTAGTGGTCGTGGCTGTGAATTCTGATGCACTGCTACTCGTGCGATCTCCTTCTTTCAATCCTAGTTTAGTGCGATCCTTCTTTTAGTCTGGTAAAAAGACGAGGCGTTTATATAAAGATAGGTGCGGGGGCGGCGTGCGGTGCCCTGTGGGTGTCTCCGCTGGGCGGGTGCGCTCGCGCCGCGCTGCTCGGCGCGCTGGCGGCCGCGCACGCCGTGCCCGCCGCGCTACACCCCGCGCTGCTCACTTCGCGCCCCACGCTCGACCGCGACCCCTTCCGCCTGCCGTACAACGCTACAGCGGACTTTGATGAAGCTCTCTACAACATTCTGTAAGTTTCACCAATAATTTACTTATTTATTTCGAGAAACTGCTTAACAAAAATATCGACGTGAGCATGATTACAAAGATATGGGTTAACAATAGGGGTTTAACATTTGCTACACCTCTATTTTACCCCTTTAGAAGTTGAATTATCAAAAATCCTCTATTAGTGGAGGTCACGTCATAATAGTTATCTGCTTGCCAAATTTCAGCCCGATCCATCCAGTAGTTTAGCTGTGCGTTAATAGATCAGTCAGTCCGTCAGTCAATCAGTCAGTCAGTAAGTCAACCAGTCAGTCAGTCAGTCAGTCAGTCAATCAGTCAGACAATCGGCTTTTCCTTTTACATACTTACCTACTAGCTTATGCCCGCGACTTCGTCCGCGTGCACTACACAAACTTCACATCCCTTTAGGAGTTGAATTTTCTGAAATCCTTAGCGGATATCTAGGTACGTCATAAGCTATCTGCATGCCAGATTTCAGCCCGATCTGCCCAGTAGTTTGAGGTGTGCATTGATAGGCCAGTCAGTCAGTCAGCTTTTCCTTTTAAATATATAGCTGTAGATTGCTCCAACTTTGATCGAAATTGGTCAACTAGAATCCAAAATGAAGCTCGCCAAGTTTTTCCTGAATAATTTAGTAGTTAACTTCCTTTCAGGGCTCAGATCCATACCGGTCGCCACATACTGATGTTATTTATGATAGCGATAGTGGTGCTCCTTTACAACAGATACGTAAGTAATTATATTGTTCTTTTGACCGAAGTTCGGTGTTTTTAGCAATTAAATATCATTTGCCTTAAGGGTGAAGGAAAACAGTGAGAGAACCTGGCTGCCTAAGAGTTATGTCTATATTTTTTTCCGTGAGTGATGCGTAAGGGTATATTTTATAGTGTGGCGGTTGCCACAATAGAAACTAGATGGCGCTGTTCAATCGATGACATAGTCCCGAACAAATGTACCGCCGACAGTACTCGCAATAACAGAGTTTTCTGCAATCTGGACTATATATAGAAGTTTCAAGACATAACCGTCGGCCCAGCTGGCGCTACCGAGCACAACCAACCGCTCGGTGGGAGATCTCCCCTTTGGTACGGTCGAGCCTGCACACCGCTCCCGTACATTGGTGACCCCGACGTGATCAAGAGTGGTCGCACACTACAACAGCCGACGTTGATACAAGAGTGATCGCACACTAGAACAGCCGACGTCATCGAAGATCAACCGCACACCGCCGCACTCCGCACTGCGCACTCAACGTGATCAAGGGTGATCGCATACACCGCAACACCTTTGGATCACACACCGCAAGCCGACGTCTCCTCCAAACTCCAAGTCTACAAGCAGCAACAGCAAGCACATCGAGGCCTGTAAGACGGATGTAGCCACAGCTTCGGGGCACAATGGCCCTGCACTCCATCACCAGCTACAAGCGTCCTGGTCTACCGCTTCTCTGGTTGGTTAGCAGCCATTGCCCTTCCTTCACACGCCTTCACGCTACAACGCCACCTCTCTTCACTGCTTCACACTACGCGTTCGTCTCGGAGGGGAGTGATGTGGCGGTTGCCACAATAGAAACTAGATGGCGCTGTTCAATCGATGACATAGTCCCGAACAAATGTACCGCCGACAGTACTCGCAATAACAGAGTTTTCTGCAATCTGGACTATATATAGAAGTTTCAAGACATAACCGTCGGCCCAGCTGGCGCTACCGAGCACAACCAACCGCTCGGTGGGAGATCTCCCCTTTGGTACGGTCGAGCCTGCACACCGCTCCCGTACAATAGTAACGCGATATTTCTTCAGATCGAGGCGCTGGAGCGCGCACGGCACTCCCGCGGGGAGCGCATGCGCGCGCAGGCGGAGCAGGCGAGCGACTTGCGGCGCCGCAACCAGGCGCTCGTGCACAACGTGCTGCCGCCGCACGTGGCGCGCCACTTCATGGGCGCGCGGCACCACCACCGTGACCTCTACAGCCAGAGCTACGCTGAAGTGGGCGTTCTCTTCGCCTCCATGCCCAATTTTACAGGTAAACAAGTTTAACTGATGATTAATTTGTCGTTGTGTCCGTTTTTGCATGGAATATCTACTTATCAGGTTTTAAATTAAACACGCGCTTAAACGCTTGTTGAATAGTTAAACCTCTAAATACTTATATTATTTTTCTCTTACAGTACTTATATTTTTATCTTTTACGGCCGAATAATCTGCCGATAAGTTATGTAGCGATGTCGTTAGTCAAAAAAGACTTTTCGATTTTTAATATAATTATAACATCGTTGCTAAGTAACCTATCGACAGATTACAGATAAGATTGATTATGATGTATTAATTTCGACAGGTATAATCAATCGGCAAGCAAAACAAAAGCGATTGTACATGAGTTGTGATCTTTCATCTAAGCGTGCATCATCTTATTCCACATGGCGTTTTACCTCCATGGCCCATGGTTATTTTATTTTGCCGCTCACTTTGCCTGGTCTTGAGCATCCGATTTACGTACTGAGTCTATTGCCTCTCATTTCTGCTTGCGTTTCTTCTAACTCTGCATAATTACACATTATTCTACCACGCATCCCGTCTCGCAACTCGCCGTTTGTCATTGATGACCACAACGAATCTCCGAGACATCTCACGTCGCGTCTCGTGTCGCCCCTCATTCTCATTTCCCCCCCTCCCCTTCCCCTCCCCTCCCCTCATTTCAATATTTTAAAAATTCTGAATCTCCAGAGAAAGAAAGGAACCCTTGTAGAATCACTTCGTGGTCTATCTGTGTATCTGTCGTGTCTGTTAATACCCTACTGTCTGTAAGATAGGTACGATGATACGGGACCCTTTGTCTACGAGTCCGACTCGCACTTGACCGGTTTTTCTGAATTGGAACCGTTTGTTAACTTAAACTTCACATTATTACTCTCAAGTACCGTAATAGATTTATAAACTAAGAGTAAGAGTCGAAAATTTTTACACCATGTTTTTCTCTAATGAGAGTACGAGTAGATAGGTAGGTACAATAGCCCTATCTTGATTTACAACAGAACAGTAGCCGAGCCGGAAAGTCATAAAGTTGTTCACACCATCTGTAATCGATAAACTATTAACCGGTATTTTCTAATTCCGGTGTATTTTAACTTGTTACAGAGTTTTACTCGGAAGAAACGGTTAATAATCAAGGCCTAGAATGTTTACGATTTCTCAACGAAGTTATATCGGACTTCGATCTCGTAAGTGCCCGCTATTATTTTGTTAATGTAAATGAAAATAAGTAAGTAGGTACCTACCTATATTAGAGATCTGAACTGATTCACAGTAGGTACCTACCTATTTAAAAAATAAAATATCACAGGGAGATTGTTACTATAGGTACGTCACGTCAGAGTTTTGTATGATTCATTGGATTCGTTCTATGGATTAATTCTTTTAATAATTTATACTTCCGTAACAAGGTTGACATTGTGACGATGCGACAACTAGGGTTGCCACTTGTACTTTATAATAAAGTTTTGTACGCACTTTATTTTGGACAAACTTCCTTTGTAAAAAGTAAGAACAATAAAGTACCTTACTTAGGTGAAAATATTTTAGTTTATCTATTTTGACATTTGCTAGTTTTATTGTTTACTAAAATATACAAAAGTGTTATGCGATTGTTTGCGTATAATGGAACAGATATAAAATAATATGATAATGAGCATTAATTTAGTTTTCGGATGCAACCTTAAAATATACCTATATATATCAATGAGGTGCCATTGTGGAGTCTCAAAAAAAATGAAGTAAGTATAGACATTCGCGCAGCTAATAAGCTAATTGGCACCGGCACCAAAAATATTATTATAGAACTACATTCACTCTTGTATACATAATATATTTGGTAATTAATTAATTAATTTTTTACTTTTTGACTGCACTGAACTGCGTTGTTCTTTATTTTTGTACCTTAAAAAGTATTTTTGCTTAGGGTTAGCAGCCCTAGCGACAATGCACCTCTTTAATCAATAGAGTTTTAAAATCAATCAATCAACAATAACCACAAAACATTATTAGAATAATTGAGAGTCTATAAATATCTAGTTACCTACATGCTTTTCGAGGTCAATAATAATATTGTTAATTGTATATTTTCAGTTATTAGAAGACTCCAAATTCAGTAAAGACATCATAAAAATAAAGACTATAAGCTCTACATACATGGCTGCGTCAGGCCTAAATCCCACACGACAAATGCAGGTAAGTCATATTAAACGAAATGAAATTTTACGAATATGTCACCGGAGCGAGACCAATAATTAATCTATGATGTCACCATAGTTTATTGCTCGTTTCGTAAGATTCGCGTACAAACTTACCTACCCATATACTTCTTTTCAAGCCTACTTAAATGAATTATTTCACTTTATTGATGTTTTTTTTTGTAGAAGTAGAACAATAATGTACGACATTACCTAATTGAAAAAAATAATGTCCTTATTATTAGATGATGCTCACGAATTCGTCCGCTTCACAGATCACCCCCGTTCGCGTAGATACACGTTTTATCCCTGCAGAAACTTTTTGATTTTCTGGAACAAAGAATAGCCTATGTTTGTCCCCGACATGTAAGGTAACTCACTGAAAGTGAATCATATTTCATCAAAATCGGTTAAAAGCATGGGCCGTGAAAAGCTAGCAGATAGAGAGACGAAGGCGGAATTGGCAAAGTCTCTCCTTTACTGCTGAAACTTGCATGCATGCAAATGCATGACGTGATTTCTAATACTATTGTGAAGAAAATATTTAAAAAATGACTTTATACTTTGACGTAAGATTTTTTACACCTTTGTTACCTGTTATCTCCCAAAGCCACTATGATCCAAAAAAACATCGAAACAAATGTTCCTCCCAGTGTTGGGGACAATACGCAGAGAAACTTTCAGCTTTTATAAAATGACGAAGGTCTGGCACGTGCTGTTTCTTAGTCCATACCAATTACAATCATAATATACCTAATATATTAGATATATATATAACATAAACATATACAAGATAGCCGATCTTTAAAACAAGAGTGAATAGGCATCTTCTAGGTAAACGCGTCCCATCTTACGGGTACGTACTATTATATCTTCTGTGCCCCGGGGCCACATCATCACTTTCCATCAGGTGTGATTGTGGTCAAGCGTGTGCCTATAATGAATAATAACAAAGACAGACAGACGGACAGATTTTCGCATTTATAATATGACTTAGTATATTATAATAATTATATCTTTATATTTAATATTATAATTTATACCTTTTTATTTTAGCCATCTGATGGTGTTCTGGTCCGCTGGGCGCACTTGGCTTGCCTTGTAGAATTCGCATTGGAGTTGCAACGAGTGCTCGCGGCCATCAATGAGCAATCGTTCAACCACTTCGTGCTGCGAATGGGCGTTAATCACGGCCCCATCACTGCTGGTGTGATAGGAGCCCGGAAACCGCACTATGACATATGGGGGAATACTGTCAATGTTGCATCGCGTATGGAGAGCACTGGCAAAGCTGGTTGTATACAGGTAAAGAATACAGGCTAATTTATCGACTCAGAACGCAGTACAAAAAGTCTGATAACCTCCTCGGTACAGTGGTGAGGGCTGTGGTTTTATAAGTCCCGGGTTTGATTCCCAGCAGGGGCAATTTGGGAACTTGTAGTCTCTGGGTCTGGTCTGGTGGGAGGCTAGTTACCACCCTACCGAAAAAACTGCGCCGCCATGTGATTTAGAGTTCCGGTACGATGCTGTGTAGAAACTGATTAGGGCGCACTGAATTTTGAAAGGTCGGCGGTTTAAATTCAAACCCCACCTGTTGCACTATTGTCGTACAAACTTTACGCTTGGTTAGAAGGGAAAGGGGAATATTGTTCATGATTAACGTGGCTACTATTTTTAATATAAAATAGACCGCTCCAATATAACATTCTGTACAATATCTTCTTGTAAATTGGTTGTGCATCAGGCGAAGGCTTCTGAAAATTTTCCCGAAAAATTTATATTTTTATTGAAAGGTAAAAATATAAGCAAGAACTTTACTAAATATATCTAAAATCTTTAAATCGTGCATTATTATAATTATACCTTCGTAATTGTGATTGTAAATATCTATTAACTTGTCTTATAAGAATTCCAACACGTTATAGGTAACTGAAGAAACTTGTGAGATCCTCCAGAGTTTTGGATATTGGTTCGAGCAGCGGGGTCTTGTTGCTGTCAAGGGAAAGGGGCAGTTGATGACGTATTACTTGCAGGGTAAACGGGAAGGAGTTGTTGGGTCGAATGATACGTCAAATGTAAGTAAACATGGAAAAATTGCTATAAAATGCTGTAAAACTTTTTAAAACTTACCTAGGTACTTATGTGTGCAATTTCCATGCCAGGTTACCTTTATTAAATCGCACAGTTTCTACTTTAATATAATTTAAGCAAGCAATCAGAGCTTGGAAATGCAGGAATGATATACTACTAGGTTGTTGGTTATTATTATGACTGAATATTATTATCTAAAAATTAAGAAAAGTATTATTTAGTAGGTACCTTATTTTTTATAACGGCACGTATTTACGAGTGAAAATAAATTTAAATTATATGTTTCAAGAAAACTGATTTTGAAATACTGAAATACCTAGTAGATATGTTATATGTTAACTTAGGCTTAAAACTAGGACTCTTGGTTCTTCACTCTTCTATTCTCATGCGTTTTTATCTGCTGCTTACTTACTCATCACTGAGCACGAATTATTATTATAGGCGCTCCTACCGCGGCGGTATGCTGCAATTTTTCAATTAGTTTATCTTTAAATTAAAATAGCGAGCATCACCTGATGTTAAGTGATTACCGCCACCCATGAACATTTGTAGCATCAGAGGAACCGTTGCCGGCCTTCTATATTATAGTTATCTTATTTGTAACTATTTATCGTCATTGGTTTGTAGAGTGGGCAAATAAGCCATTTTTATTCATAGAAAAATGGCTTATTCGCCAATTACCTGCCTAATGTTATGAATTATGATTTACGATTGCACCTATAGATACTACTTAGCATTAACCCAACCTTACCGATAACACGATTGTTGAAAACCATAATATGCCCTTAGCCTCTTAACATAGTAAATAATCCAAATATTATTTAATTACGTCTAACCCCGACCCAAATGCGGTTTAGATTGGATGAATCTAATACCTTGAACAGGACGCTTCTGTTTAGATTACCTATCTGTTGTAAACGAAGATTATAATGTTTTAAACTCAGCAGCATTGTACCTAATCCATTATTCTATTGTTAGTTATATTTCCTTCCACAAAAAAGAGGATCACTGAGGATATTAAGTTTAAAATAATTTTTTAATGTATAGTAAGTTTAAAATAACCCACATTTAGCTTAATGTTGTTAGTTTATATTAAGTAATTGTTAGTTAGCTGTTAAGTATTAAGTATAACAATAAATTAATGTTACGTGTAGGTACCTATCGACTGTCGACGGCACTGGTGTACGGAAAAACTTATTTAAAGTTTATGAATGCACCAAACTTGTTGTAACCTGCAAATATTCTTCTTTAATAAATAAATAAATACAAATACAAAATTAATATAGAGTATTTTATATATTATATGTATTTATATTTTTCATATATTATGTATATAATTATTTATGATAAGTATTATAATTGTATATAAGTTGATTTGGGTATTTATTATAAGATATTTATGTAGTTTATTAGATTCTAGTACCGTAGACCTATTCCACGTCTTGATACGCCTTACTCACAACCTTGAATGGGAAGCTGGAAGAAATCTCTGTTTAGAGATAAGCATTTCCGATGTAACTTAATTTATTATTACTTTGTAACTACAATTTTTGGTAGGTACATGAATAATAAAAATAAATAAATAAATAAAATCACCAATCATCATCATCAACCCAACACCGGCCCTCTACTGAGTCTCCTCTCAGAATGAGGGGGGCTTTGACCATAGTCCGCCACGGTAGCTAAGTGCGGATTGGTATAGACTTTACACACCTTTGAGAACATTATGGTGAACGCTCAGGCATGCAGGTTTCCTCACGATGTTTTCCTTCACCGTTTAAGCTAGCAATATTCAATTGTTTAAAACTATAAAACGATAAAAGTGATAAAATTGTTTGCTTCCAAAAGAGGTGCGTGCCAGGCATCGAACCAAGGCCGAAGACCAACATCTTAACCACAAAGCTATCCCCGCTCAATGTATCGTTGACATATTTTGTGCCTAACATATATTGTAACATAATACAATTATTGTCTTCTTACTACACAAGAATATAAAAGCTTAAAATTAAAAATATCGATTTTACTACAGAAATTCCCTTATGTTTGATTGACTATTATTTGACATCGATGATATTATTACTTAAAAGTGACTACATTACGCCACAAAACTTGCAAAACAAAGTTGGCAGCATAATAATTAATATTGTCACGCGCTCTTTAGCAAGTTAGAAAGCAACATGTAGGTACCTAGTTATATATTTTCCTTTACTACACATAAAAAAAAGATGTGATTACATGTTTATTAATAACATCAGTTACGCGGATGATATGGTGCTGCTTAGCCCATCGGTCTGCGCGCTGAGAGATTTGCTGCGGGTGTGCGAAGACTATGCTGAAAAGCATGGACTTAAATATAATGTAAAAAAAAGCATGCTCATGGTCTTTGCGGCGGGTAGCATTTCTCCCAGCTATGTACCTCCAGTGAGACTGTACGGTGCAGAGCTGGTTAGGGTGCCCAAGTTCACATACCTGGGTCATGTGGTTACAGCAGACATGAAAGATAATTGTGACATTGATAGGGAACGGAGGGCGTTGGCGGTTAGAGGGAATATGATAGCTCGCAGATTTGCACGTTGCACAAAAGAAGTTAAGGTCACTTTGTTCAAGTCCTTTTGTCAGAGCTTCTACACGTGCAGTCTGTGGGTTGACTATACCCAAAAATCTATAAACGCTCTCCGAGTCCAGTATAATAACATCTTCAGCCTCGGTACTGTAGCGCGTCCGGTATGTTTGCGGATAACTGTGTAGACGGCTTCTTCGCAATCATACGGAAAAGGATCGCCTCAATCAAAAGTAGGTTGGAGAGAAGTCCCAACATTATCCTGAAGGTGATAGCAGACAGACAGGACAGCGCTCTCAAAGCGCACTGGATGTCTGCATTAGTTAATAAGTATATTAATTATATTAACTAACATAGAATAAGTCTCTTACTAACATACATTATATTATAATATAGTTACTAACATAGGTTAAGATGGTTACTAACATAATATTGTGGGCTTTTGATGTCTGAGGAAATAAAGATTTATTTATTTATAATTCGTCCAAAGTAACAGTGGGAAAGACATTCTGTCAACTGTCATATGAAAAGTACGGTTAGCAAAGTAATTTGCATACCAACTTAAAAATCGTTTTTTAGGGTCCCGTAGTAAACAAGGAAGGTTTCGCCATATAAATATTAATCACGCCGACAAAGTGGGTGTGGGAACATAATTTTTCGATTTCTAGATCCGTTTGTAAAATATGATGTTTTAAAGAGTCAAGTCAATTTGGCTTATAAGAGGGGGGGGGGGGGGCTATAAGTCAAATTGTAGTTCATATATAGGAACGTGCAAAATTCACAGCAGTAGTTAATATAATCAATTTTAAAGGAAAACTATCATGGCTAAGTAGGGTTCACAGGTTAAGGAGTTATATCTGTTTTTCTAGGTTAAATAATAATTGCGACTACGGAACCCTGCGCTGCGCGTGGCCCGCCACGCACTTGGCCGGTTTTTTCTAGATTATATTTTAATTATATCGTTCAATATTGTATAAAAACCCAAAGCACTATTATTTAAGCAGGGATGATTGGCAAAGAAAGAGATAAATCAAGTGAAACGTATCGAAAATAAATAATAACACTGCATGCTAGGCCGGAACTTGCCCTGACGTACTCCGTGCGTCTCGATCGGCAAAGAGAGGTATTTGAAAATTAGGATGAGGTCAGTGGTAGTTATATTTTAGATCATATAAAAGTTCAAGTTCAATTTTTATAAGGAAAAGCAGCTGTGATGATTACAAATGTGATGACTCTGAGATTGATGCCGACATCAGTGGAATTCAAGGGCTAGGTACATTCGGATTAAATAATCTTCATTCGAGATTAATTCTTTTGTAAATATATATTTTTTTTGCTAACTGTATCACCTAATCGTATTATATTGACAGCTATAACGTCAAAATATGGCGGACACGATTTCCCATTCCTAGTTTGGACGCGTTATACTTTAGCTAAATTGCCAGGACCTTCTGTGAAAAACTAAAAGAAGAACAAGCTGTTACGATCCGGACAGTCTACCCGGACAGGCCGACTTGCTTCGGTCGCCCTATCCGGATAGGCAGTCCGGATTGTTATCGCAATTCTGCGTATGGAAGAAACTACACCGGAGACTGCTAAGCAAAAGATTGACGGCAAAAATTGATAAACCATACGTAATCTAACGATAAGTTACTAAGTAGGCTTGATTACATTATTTATTATTAATTTCGGCCGTTAATGAAAATAGTTTACTTACTTAGCCTGAATTTTGATTTTTGATTCTTTTGTATAAGCATGGTAGAAGATTTAAGTTTTAACATTGACTTTATATATTAACGAGTTTTAAAGAAAAAATATATGTTTAAACTTACTTAAGTTCAAGTTAGAATCATCTACTTATCTGTTTTCAAAAGGTGTTTACAATTCAATAAATGAAAGCGTCGAGAAAATATTTTTCAGGAAATATCCTATATAATAGTATGCGACAGCTCGAGATGGTAATCGGGGAGGGAACTTCCCGCACACCCACACAGCTCCCACGCTAACCCGGTGCGGGCGACCGCGGGCGAAGTGCAGGTGTGCGGGACGTGCCCCCACCTCATACCCCGATTGCCTTCTCAACCTGTCGCGGACTATACCCTCATTTTATGCAAATAATAATGGGTTTTTAGAAAGGTTTTGACAGTTTAATTGAAATCTGACTTATTCGTTAGTTAAAGTATACCTATTCGGTGTAGGTACAAATCAGCATGCCCCTAACAACGTTCTTAATTTATTTCAGCTTAAGTACTATCTTATTACAGATGGATGAAAACTGCGACGTGAATGCCAGAGATACTTTACTAGCGAACGGCGATGCTCCTATTGCTTCGCGCTCCTCTCAACAGCATACTGTTGAAGATGTAGACCATCCACTTCTTTCCTAAAATAAAATAATTTTAAGTAGGTAACTATTAAAACTTTATCGTTGCGATTAAGTTGCTGCATACTTACACTTAAGTTTTTTAGTACCTGTAAATGCAGTCGGCATAGATATCACAAAACTTAAGATAGGTAAAGCTCATACATAGCTATTTTGTGTACCTATTTTTAAAAATGAAGCAAATTCGTACACTTGTGTGTGTGACAGGAATTCTGCGCTTGGCGGCACAGACTACGTTCCTATATTATAGTGGCGCGATGTAAACGCACCTTTGGGCTGTGCTAAAACGACGCCTACGGCTTACGAGCATGCTTCAAAATATGGCAGTTTGTTACCAGTAGGTATATAGAAGTCGTTGCTATTTATTTGTAGTTTTATATTGCCTATGTACTACCTACTTATACATAATTATTATGTGCATATAAGATACATCTAAATAGCATCTAAATTAATTTAAGTTACTAATTAAATGTATCTGAGTTAGTTCGTTTAGTACCCTTATTATAAAAGCACTTTGTTAAAATCACTAATTGGTAAAATTAAGTTTAGACTTAGATCAAATATTCGTACATAACTTGGATAGAAGGGATAATTATATTATTGCCTAATTCACATATTAGGAAGTACACCATCGTAGTAACCTACCTATCTAGTGACTATTATTTAGTACTCGTAGTCACTTTTTACATATTTTGTTCGTTAAAATAAATTATTTAAGCACGGTAGATGCTTACTGTGAATTACTGACTCATAACAATTTCATAATTTTATTATAAGTATATTTAAAAATAACAATGACTAGAGAACATACCTAATCCTGCAATATTACTTAGATATTATATTAGGTAGGTACGTTACATAGGCATGTCTGGATATCGTAGATTTCAAAAAGGACCTATATCAGGCGTTATTTCATATATTTATAACTAAGATCAATCTGCTTATTTATTTATGCCATAACAATACGCATAGTTTACTTAATGAAATATGCAAGGTTTACTTTAGGAATAAATCTCAGCCGAATATTATGGTGTAGTCATACGCGTGCAAGGATACGCGAATTACAGTTACATAACATGCCTACCAACAGTTTGTAGATGAATCTGTAGTCGATGTTGCTGTTGCTTCATCTTCATATTCTTGTACGTGTCTTGTACTAAGTAGCGATATTGTGATATTTGAGTTAGTTGTATAGCTTTATTCGTATCGATGTCGCTTAGTTATTAGGCTTAGCATACATACTTAAATAATTATTTAGAGCGAGACAAGATAATTTAATTAGGGATTCAATACTATAGTAAAAACTTCTGTAGTTTTGCCTGGTAATTTTTAAGATTAGTATAGATATAACGATACATAATTAGTTTCTATTTCAATAATAATAATCATCCAAGTTTCATATATATCGTAGACTGTATTAGGTAGGTAAGTCTTTGTGTAGGAAAAATGTCTAGCTTGGAGTTTTCAAGTAGATTTATTTTTAATGTTAAAGTTTCTCGTGATATTATAGTTGTGTACCTACTCTAGTAATAGTTAAGACTTCTTAAACTGTTGAGTTTGTTTTCTTCTAAAAACGATATAACTTCCTGTGATTGTGACTACTAAGATATAATTTTATACATGTTCTAGCTCAAGTGTGTAAAGGTTTAACCTTTTGCGACTATGATACTAATGAATAAAGCAATATCTATTGAAGTTATTTTTATTCGTCGAACCTCCCGTGTCTATATACCTACGATATGTAATCGTATAACACCCGTAACTGTTTGCTATTTATGAACATGTTTTTTAATTTGTTTAAATAATGGCAATTTCGGAGTCTGAACATAACTCTCCAGTCAGATGCTTGTAAGCCGGAACATACTTACTGGCCTTCCAACATCTACGGATCTTACGGCCCTAAGTATCTAGTTAATCCATACTAATATTAGAAATGCGAAAGTGTGTATGTCTATCTGTTCAGTTTTCCGATCAATTTAACCGATGATGATAAAATTGGTGAGTAGGTACCTAGGTACTTAGATTTGATAACTTGCAGCTCAGAGGCTACTTTTTATACCGGAATCTAAATCCACGCGGACGGAGGTATTGAGCATCTTCGTGATCTAGTAATTAAATCTATAGTTATTAGTTACCTATTACTAAGTAAGTAATATAACTGCTTGCATATCTTGCTCATTCTTACTAACTTTTTGATATTTTTTGTAAACGAAGATAAGAAATCTAGGAAAATACAATTTCATTGTAACCGCAAAATTGACGTATCTATTATGTCGGTAGGTAAAGAAATAACAGCTTGATTGAGGAAGTTAAAGAAAATTATGCTATAGCATTACATAATCACTTTTATATTTTGTAGGTAAGTAGGTACCTACGTAAAAATAATTTACAATATAGATTAGTAATCTGTCAAAAACCACATCTCCATGGCTGCCATCATCATGAGGCATCCAGACTTATACAATGGATTGATTGTTATTTATATCTGGCGGGAATGGACTATGAGTCATATTTAATTGTTAACTATTTGAATCAACATATTTTGTGTCATGTTTAACATCTAGCTGATTTAATTGTTACGTTAATGATTTGTGACGTCACAGGAAGTATCATTTAGTTCAATCACTTTGCAATTTGTAAAATACTGGAAGTTAAATAATACCAACCTTTAAAATATGTCAGTTTTGCTGTCCTGTCAAATTAGTATAAAAAGCGTAGGTTTAATAAAAATGGCGGTCAATTGTGAGAATTAAGTCGAAGGCGCAAGCTATGCTTAAAAATACAGTGAAGTGAAATTGGAAACTGACTATTATTGAAGACCATCCCTATACTTCTGCAACAAATCACAATCTTGCCTTGCGATCAGAACGTATCGAAGTCTGTTCTAGTACGTCCCTATAATGGGACTACGAGTACATATTATGGTGGTATACTGTACACAAGTGGGACAAAGCGGTGGGACCACGGACCAATCTCGTTGTACGTTTGATGGTTCGTAGTATCTGAACTTCACCTCATAATTTTAGTTTGTACTTGTCCTAACTGCTGAACATACCTCAACATCGTTAGGAAAGGCTTACCGAATAAGCTTTTTACACCTGGTCCTGTGTCTTCCTCTAGCAGCCACTCAGACATCACCGGTCCATCGCGCTGGAACACTCGAACGCATGGACCGTTTAAGATGCCTACTAATTTCTTCGAAAAAGTGTTCCCGTGGTAATTTTTTCTATCGCATATCTATATAGAAACAAAAAACCAGACAAGTGCGAGTCGGACTCGCGCACGAAAGTTCTGCACCATTATCTATAAAAACCGGCCAAGTACTAGTCAGGCTCGCGCAACGGGGGTTCCGTACTACAGACGTATTTTTTCGATAATTCAAAAACTATGATGCATAAAAATCTGTTTTAGAATGCACAAGTGCCCTTCTACATGATACCCCACTTGATATAGTTATCTTACTTCGAAAATTGAAAATACTACTAACTACTAATTATTAATTCATGAGTTCATGACCACAATTTAATTTTTTTTGTGTGATGTAACCACAAATTCACGGTTTTCAGATTTTTTCCCTAATGTCTGCTATAAGACCTACCTACCTGCCAAATTTTTCTTTTTGGCAGGATTCTAAGTCAACGGGAAGTACCCTGTAGGTTTCTTGACAGACCGACAGACAGACAGACAGACAGACAGACAGACAGCAAAGTGATCCTATAAGGGTTCCGTTTTTCCTTTTGAGGTACAGAACACTAAAAACGGCAACAAAAATCAGGTCGGTTGTGTGGGAGCCCCTTTAAATATTTATTTTATTCTGTTTTTATAGCATTTGATGTTATAGCGGCAACATAAATACATCATCTGTGAAAATTTCAACTGTCTAACTATTCATGAGATACAGCCTGGACAGACGGATAGACAGACGGACGGACAGCGGAGTCTTAGTACCTAATAGGATCCCGTTTTACCCTTTGGGTACGAAACCCTTTTGACTTTGCCGCAGTCGGGTAAAAAAGCTATACGATTGTGCTCGTTGCCGTCGGGACAATAATTTTTTACTCATGAAAAGGTTCAGTTAACAATTTGACCTAGATAACACCCAGCACTCTTTTCTCCCCGAAATCAATTGACTCCGGCCTTGTCCTGGAAGTTCTGGTGCAAGTCGAGGTAAGCAGAGGCCACATAAGCCGTGAACCACATAAGCCATCTTAGTGAGTGTTCACAGACTTCACACCTAATACATATAACATCAGCCGCTGACTGCAAGTCTTCAGGCTGAGAACTATAGAGTGCACTTTGATTTTCCTCAGGCTTGTCATTGAGTTAAAATGAGACAGATTTATGTGAGAGATATACATCCACCTCGTTTTAACTCTGTCTACTTAAGCCTACATTAGTCTACTTATGTCAGAGTGCGCTCTATAGATCTCACTCTCAGTGTGAACGTGACATCAGTCTGGTCACAGTATGGCTATGCTGACAATAGATGTACCGGTACGCTGTAGCTACGTAGCTAGTCTGCGTCCGTGACTCGTAGTGGCGTAGTAGGTAAAATGCTGAGTCAGCGACTACGTATAGCGCAATAGTGTATTGTCGATTTGGTGGAAAAGTTAAATATGTATAGAAACACAGCAAACTGCATATAACGCTCCCTCACGGTGGGCGGCTGACAATACGTTAGACGTGGACGAACACTTACTCCGTGTCAGTTGCCCGCGCCTCAATTTCTTTGATGGGATAGTAGGCTAGGCGAGGGTGTTGATCACACGTCACTTCTAGGAGAATATGGATGAGGGGTTAGGAAGGAGAGAAATGGTTAATGTTTAAAGCAAAATAAAATTTGTTTAAGTACATAAACATATTATTACATAAGTAGTAAAATATTACTTTACTAGATACTTAATAGATTTTTCCCGCGACTTCCCTCGCGTGGATATAGATTTTCTCAAAATTCCGCGGGAATCTTCGATTTTCCGGGATAAAAAGTAACCTATATGTTAAGTCAGATTATAGCTATCACCATTCCAATTTTTAGCCCTATATCAGTTATTGTTATGAAGGAGTTACAAACATCGCAACTTTTGCATTTATAAAAATACTAGCTGATGCCTGCGACTTCGTCCACGTGGATTTAAGTTTATGAAAATCCCGTGGGAACTCTTTCATTTCCGGGATAAAAAGTAGCCTATGTCACTATCTAGGTATTTTACAATGCCCTTGCAAAAAAACACGTCGATCCGTTGCTCCATTGCGACGTGATTGAAGGAAAACCAACAAACCATCAAACAAACACACTTTCGCATTATTATATATACATATAATATGGGTAGTGACTAGCAAACCGCCCCGGCTTCGAACGGGTAGCTTCTTAAAGTTTTCATAAGAATCACTTTTTTGAAAATAAAATATAGCCTATTGTCACTCAGGAATAATGTAGCTTTGTACTGGTGAAAGAATTTTCAAAATTGGTTCAGACTTCCTACAAACAAACTTACAAACTGTACCTCTTTATAATATTAGTTTAGAAGTATAGATTACGAATAACGATGTAAGTTTAACATTTATTTTGTTTCTAATTTCGAAATATTTCCAAATACTGAAGTGACCCTTAATAATACCTAAGTATCACACATTTTTCCTAAAATTTTATTAGTAATGATGAGTAAGTACTTAATTGTAATTTTACAAATTTCATTTAATTGATTATTACGCTAGATGATACTTATTTAAAGTGAAATGATTAACTAATTAATCACATCCATAGTCATGCAATTTCAACAGCAGACTGGATTTATTTTATATAATAGTAATATAAACCAGACTCATTTGAAAGGAATGCTGCCGATTATGTTGATAAGCAATACACAATTTACCATTTGACACAGAGAGAAAACTCTAAAATAAAATATTCATGACTAGCTTATACCCGCGACTTCATCCGAATGGACTACACAAACCTGTAACCCCTATTTTATCCCCTGAGGGGTTGCATTTTCAAGAATCCTTTCTTAGTAGATGTCTTGTCTACGTCATAATAGCTAACCACATGCCACAGCCCGATCCGTCCAGTACCTAGGTGAGCTGTATGTTGATAGTTCAGTCTGTCAGTTTTTCCTTTTATATATTTAGACGAGCTTATTCCCGCGCCTTCGTCTGTGTGGACTACACACAAACCCCTATTTTACCCCCTGAGGGGTTAAATTTTCAAAAATCCTTTCTTAGCGGATGTCTATATGCATGCTAAATTTCAGCCCGATCAGTCAGTCAGTCACCTTTTCTTTTTATATATTTAGATGTAGATTTGAATAGACGTTACCTATATCTACTCGAAATACTTTAAGTAATAGGCCTTACCTAGGCCGTATACATAATCTAGCCTTTTCCTGCAGCTTTGGAAAATTTCAGGAAAGCTATATTCTGATTAACTAATGAGACTCAAGTAGAGTATACGGCTATAAGGTAAAAGCGTTTACCAAGCGGTCTCTGTTAAAACTTAAATAACCATAAAATAATTAAAAAAACAATTTTAATTTTGCCCTCAGCTTTTGCCGCTGTAACTAAATCATATCAAGGGGCTTATGGCAACATATTAAACTATTTATGGCAAACTTTTGAATTGCAAAAGTTTCATTTCAATGGGTCCAGTGGCTTTTGCATGAGGTGCAAGCAAAGGTACCTATAGTAGATATATATATATATATATATATATATATATATATATATATATTCAAAAAACTTTATAGTACGGAAAACAATCATATTATGCAAAATAAATACAACTGCTCTCGGTCATGTTTATGATTTCAGATATTTTTTGCATATATCATTATGATTATAGATACACAGATAGACTGTCAGCTTTGAGTGAGTTGACTATCAATGCTTACTACTATAAGAGTAACCGTAGTAGAGAATACTGCACCTGGAGATGCAGGTGATTCACAGCTGATGAGTGCAAAGGGTGTTGGCAGAAGTATGAGCGCCGTGGGCGAGAGGGGCGGGCGGGGCTCAGATTGAGGCCACTATTTAACCGCTCGGCGGCCGCGCAGCGACCTGTTGTGATCCCGTCATGGCGCGCTACGCCCGTGTCGCTCCTCTGGTCGCGTGTCTCTTATTTGCCTGCGGTGAGTCCTAACCTTTATCTTACGCCTCCAGGTGCCGTCTATTTCGCGACGTCACAGGTGACGCGATGTCACATCCGCGCATCTGCAAGTTAATATGGATGCATCATCAATATCTAGTGCAGCACATAAGTGAACAGTGAATTTGTATGAACTGACCGTCGCGAGATAGACAGTGTCTCTGCAAAGTTTACAATATGAATCCAGACCGAACGTGATCTCCTTGCATCAAATGACTTAAGAATGTAATCAAACTGCGAGCCATTCAAGGACAACCCTAAAGATACAACTATCGAGCCAGTTGTATGTGCATATTATACCGGTGTAGTGAATTTAATTGTATTGATAGTTTAATAGTGATTTGTTTTTATACGGTGCTATATATTAATATTTAATCAATGTTAATTCAGTAAATAAATTAACAGATGCTACGTGTTATCGACGTAACTTACAGGTTTTTAATGCAATAACCAGCTATGATGAATAAATTTAAAAGTCAAAATGAAGATTTATCTGCTCGTTTTTCTTTGTAAATATTTGCTTAGCATTGAGAGCAAATATTAACTTACTTTGTAAAAGCATTAAGTATTATTTGGCACTTAGTGCGACTGCGCATTGTGGTTGTGGAAAACTTTCACATTCAGTCTGTTGCGTTGCGGGTGCGCTGCTGACGTCAGTACGCTTAGTACGAGATTTTATGTCTCACCAACGTTGATAATATTCGAGTATCGAAAACCTTCCGCATTATAATAAACTGGATCTAAACTGCCTTGTTTTAAAGCTCAAGTTTGTCTACACACCTACAGCCAGCGCTCCAAGCGGAAAAGTTGCGAAATTTAAATCAGTCGCAATTTTCGACTTCAATTCAAGGCTTTTTAGGTCCATTTTACGTTGACGGTATTGTGTTTCGACTTTCGAATTCTAGCAATGTTTTGTGAGACGTAAAATCTTATACTAAACGTACTGAGGCGCGCTGCCGTGTCGAGTAATCGCGTAGCGGCGCTAGTAGCTCTGACTGCGTCCATAATGCTTTTTAAAATATTTTTTTCACGCTGTTTTTCCAGGATATAATGAAGCCTATGTCACTCTCTGGCTTCAATGATCCGTTTTTCCGTTGTAACGTGGTTGAAAGACAAAGTAATAAACCAACAAACATACACACTTTCCTATTTAAAATATTATGGGTAGTGTAGTAATAAACGAATAATATAAGTAGATATTTTAATATTATTAAGTAAATACATACCTACTCTATCAGACACTATGTATAAATCTTTGTGATGTTAGGAGTCAGTTGCATTATGCATACCTTTGTTTAATTAATATAAAAGATCATATTATACATTAACTTGGAGTAAAGTCAAGAGTCTTAGCAGATCCTCATTTAAAAAACGGCTACAAATTAAAACAAATTATCCTCATAGTAATCAACAATAAAAACTAAACATTTTCGCTAAGTTCTCAATTTTGTAACATTATGTCTTGATAGATTATTATATAAAATTACAAAACTAATTTTATAACTAGTTTCGCAGTTAAGGTCAAATATTTGACACAAATTGAGTCGAGGAATTTACATTTAAATTGACTGAAACGTATAGTTTTGCTAAAGGTACATAGAAAAGAGATATTACGATAGATTACTACTTAATACATAAATTTTGCATCATCTAACTGTATGAAATATTATGGTTCCAATGTTTTAGTTTTTAAAGGTTCCTTCTGAATGAAAAACGGAATCCTTGTAAGATCACTCATGAAAGTTATTTATGAAAATAGATGAAAACTGTTCACCCCCTCGTCCCTTATCTCTAAAACTAATGAGTCTAGAATAAAATGAAAAAATAGGCAAAATAGTTCTTTCAGCTCACAGAAAAGTTTATAAGCAGGAAATGGTCTTAAAATAACATGGTGAATGTCTCAATATTGTGTGTACAAACTTACATATTCATCGTACACATCGCACTTGTCTGGTTTTTTTTGGTTTATGTATTGCTATGCTGTATATATTATGTAGGTACCTACGCAACACCATTAAAAATTGTTTGTTGACCTATTGCACATCTGAATGAGGTCGAAGTTCAAATACCAATACTTAATAACCAAAACTTTGAACCAAAGAAACAATGATCTGTTATACCTATACATCGTGTGCATATAATATTTATTATCAAGAACTACGTGGCAAATATAGAAAATACCTGTTTTACCTTTGTTGTAAAAAATATTGATAACTTTAAAACATTTATAAATACATACATGTAATAGATAGCAAAACAAACAAACTAATATCAAAAATTTTTGTAAAGATTTTATTCAAATTATGTAACACGGTGTTTGCTAGAGTGCAAATAATTAAGACTGACTGATTGACTGACTGACTAACTACTGACTGATCTATCAACGTACAGCTCGAACTATTACACGGATCAGGCTAAAATTTGGCGCATTTTGACGCAGACATCCGCTAAGAAAGAATATTTGAAAATACATCCTCTAAGGGGGTAAAATAAGGGTTTGAAAATTGTGTAGTCCACGCGGACAAAGTCGCGGGCATAAGCTAGTAAGCTATAAAAGGAACCTAGCAGTAGGTATACCTAATACATCAATTTTTGTACTCAATTTAACCAAAACTTATCTACTGTTTAGAATTTTAGAATACAAGTGCAAAAAGTCTCTTACAAATTGCACGGTCTATTTGATGTCTTAAATGTAAATCTATATAAGTAAATCGAATAAATTCAAGTTCTACTGGCGCACTATACAGGTTGGAAACGTTAAGTGTGCGCAGGTGATTATTTTTATTTTCACAACTTATGAGTTACTAGCTGACGATGACGTGCCCGTGGATTTAGGTTTTTAAGATCGATCCCATGGGAACTCTTTGATTTTCCAGGATAAAAAGTAATGTCACTCTCTAGGTTTGTAACTATAACCATGCAAAAAAATTATCGTTGATCCGTTGCTCTGATCGCATTTATAATACAATTAATGATTCTAAAACTTGTTACTACGTGATAAAAAATTGCATTAAAAATTTAGATGAAATTAACGCAATTGGTCGATATTTTAATTTGAAGTGCTCTCGTAAATGAAAAAATAAGTTTCGTGGACGATTTTTTTTTCAGTATCAAAACATTTGATATTATGAGAACTAATACATATCGGTTCCTTAATCTAAGATGTTATCTGAGGGACGAAATGACGTTAAAATCTTGTAAACGTTCTTTTATGGTCGAAGTTTTTTAATTGTGCCCCATCATAATTATTATAAATTAAAAAGTGAACAAATCTAACATAATAACTGTATAAAATATAACACGAAAACAAATTTAAGCAAAAAAGCAAAAATAAAAACCAGCCAAGTGCGAGTCGGCCTCGGACATTGAGGGTTCTGTGCCTTGGAACACGTCGTGTTTATGATAATTTTGCTGCTAAATATAGCTCCAACTGCATAAATAGCGTAAATTTGTAATCGCGGAAATAAAACTTATGTGATATGTCTACGATTTTTGTCAACGAGAACTACAATATCTACCCAATAAGTTTTGATTCATTTGCGAGTGTATTTGAAGATACACATATAAGATAAGATGAAGATGAATAAATGAAGATACATAGAGTGTGTATTTTTTTTATTGCATTGACTTAGAAGCTTCATTTTTACAGCCGCAAGGGACCGTAAACTAAGTATTTTATATCACGCTTTCCTGAGAGAATAGGTCTTGACAGACTGACAGACGGACAACAAAGTGATAATATAGATTTTTACTTTTGAGTTACGGAACCCTAATAATATTATTAAAGCATGAACTTTTAACGATAATGTATAGGTACTCTTTACGTCGAGCCTTAAAGTCTAAACTGTGTTCTAAAAATCGTTATGTTTGAGCTTTCCCTTCATTCGAGTTTGATAAAATACAGTAGGTAGTAGTAGTACCTACAGTTACAACAAAAATGAAAATTAGTTATTTATATTAGTTTTCAATATTAATTTAACAAAGCATATAATGTACCTATTTTATGCAATTATTACTTTGACCTGACACCAATTTAGATGACTTTAGAGTTTAGATTTTTAATTTTTTTTAAATATGACGTGATATTGCACAAAATTGATGCATAAATTATAAATTAACATATTTTTATACCTTATGGTTGCTTACCATGCCTATCCTCATCATCATCCATCATCAACCACCATCCATCACAACCAAAATATTCTGACTGATTCAGTCAGAATATTTTAAAATTATTGAACATGTTTTATATGGGTCCCTTGACCTGCAATAAAATGATCTTATTTATTTATTATTTATAATCACCGTGAACCGATCGACATTAGTTGCTGGGCATAGGTAGAGAATTCCACACGCGCTAGTCTTAACGCGATTTGCATCCAGCGGCTCTCTACGACTCGTTTATTGTCATATTTTGTCTACCTAGTGGGGAATCTGAAATGCTCATTTTTTTGATTAAACAAAATTGCTCAATTATCATATCGGTGCATCAAAAATATTTCAGGTACCTACCCACTATAATAATATGAAGATTTTTATAAATAAAAATAGTAACATCAACATGATATTGGTTCTGTTAGTTACTTACTACCTACTATCAAATCACTAACGGTCTAAGGTAAAAATTATCCAAACTAGTTTCTGTTGTGATTTGTGAACTTGTCATAATTTATTCTGGGCAGCTTAGTGATGCCCAAAACAGGAGATTATTTAGAGATAAAAATACCAATCTCAATGCAGAATTATAACTTCACTGTCTGTTTATTGCGCTTGTCAAGTTTTTACGATTCCAATGAGCATTTTTTGTTAAGAATGTACATCATATTTATTCATCCAAAATCAAAACCTGTCAAATAATCACTGTACATAAAGAACTTAGTGTATAGCAAACAAAAAGTCCAAATGATCATTTTGGATAAACTATAAAAGAATATTATGAATGGTTGGTAACAAGTATTAGGTATATCGCTGTGATTGGTATATTCTGATAGGTATTCAGTATAAATCTTATAAGTAGGAATGTCTAGTTTTATTTATTATGTATTTTTTATTTCATAATCAAGTTGCTCCGTAGTTGTTGAGTATGCAAATCAGAGCAGTTTTCTAAATTTTCGATGCAAGTGGCAAGAATACCAATTAAGTTATCGCTTGTAAAACTTTCTCTTTAAGCACCAATTTTTTGTTTTCGAATAATTTACTGAAAGTATTAGGTAGACCATAGATTACCTAAATAGGTATAGTATAGGTATAGGAACCTAGGTATTAAATTGTGCGTGTCCAGTCCATGCAAGTTGATCATAAAGCATGTTGCATTATCTTTGTCTATCGAAGTGTCTGCGAGTATTAAAAAGAAAAAGAGAAGAGAGACCAGTAGAATCGCATTATTTTCATAGGCTACTAAGCTCATGGTTCTTTGCAACAAAAGCTACGATGAAACTTTGAATTCTCGCACATCATCGTGAAAAGGAAGCCTAGTAGGATAGGTAAATTGTAAATTTGTAAAGCATGATTGTTCTGAGTGTTGAATGTTGATAAAAAAATTTAGCCTCGTTGGATTTTAACACACCGTGAGAATGCATTGCGTACTACAACAAAATGAATAATAACTGCATTTGGTATCGTGTCATCGAAATCACATTATCACAATTCTCACGCTCTAGCTTTACTGTTAACTATACCTACTACTTGCGGCTATGACTGATAAGATACCTTTATGTAATAAAACAGCTCAGCCCAGCTTCGTTGATGTTTTAACTTGCATTCTTTTCCTAATTCTGTTAAGAACTCTTTACTGGAGCAATACCTCTATTATTATTTATTAATATTATTTATACCTACTTAGAGCAAGCACTCATAAAAATTATTCAGTTAAATACTTCAACACAACAAATTATACTTTTTAGGGTTCCGTAGTAAACAAGGAACCCTTATAGTTTCGCCATGTCCGTCCGTCTGTCTGTCCGTTCGTCGTCGGTTAATCTCAGAGACTATTAGTGCTAGAACTCTGTAATTTGGCATGGGTTTAAATATTAATCACGCCGACAAAGTGCTGAAATAAAATTTTGATAAATATTTTTTTAGAGTAGCTCCCCTACATGTAAAGTGGGGATGGTTTTTTTTCTCGTCTACCCTCTAGTGTGGGGTATCGTTGAATAGGTCTTTTAAAAATACTGTGGGTGTGGGAACATCATATTTCGATTTCTAGATCCGTTTGTAAAATATGATGTTTTAAAGTGCTAATTTTTATTAGACTCAAGTGTCCCCCCCCCCCCCCTCTATCAGCCAAATGGTAGTATATAGGAAAATGAAAAAATTCACAGCAGTAGTATATATAATCAATTTTAAAGGAAAACTATCATGGCTAAGTAGGGTTCACAGGTTAAGGAGTTATATCTGTTGTTCGAGGATTGTGACTACGGAACCCTGCACTGCGCGTGGCCCGCCACGCACTTGGCCGGTTTTTAATAATTCATAGCACTTATTGCCTTCTATGTAACTCGTAGAATCTGGAAATAAAGTGAATAATGAGAATGTCTGAATTTTGCGTGTTAGCCTTCAAAAATGAGAACAGTCACACACGTAATATTTCGTCATTTCCCCGTTATCATCGGGCCTATTTTGACAAAGGATATTAATATAAGGAAAAGTACTCTATGTGGCTTTATACTGATACGTATTCAATATTCGGACAGCGTACAGGGCCGTCGTCCTCGGTGCGCCACTCGCACCGCATAACAGTGCGTTTGTGCTCCAACCTAGGCAGTAGACATTGAACGAAAGTTACATTAATCCTATTAATATTATAGTTATAAATGCGGCAGTGTGTTTATTTGTTGGTATGTCACAATCACGTCGCAACGGAACAACGGATCGACGTGAATTTTTGCATATATATATTATATATATAGATAGATAGATAGAAATACTTTATTGTACACAAAATGCAGTATTTTGTGGCTCATAAATTTTATTGTGATGGAAAATGTATACAGGGTATGACCTAAGTACAGTTAATAATTTTACTTCAATCTTTTTTCCTGCAATATTTATCAAGAAAAGCTTATGAATTTTGACAAAATATGTTACTAAGATTTTATGGTTTGGATTTTAAGATAATATGAGTAATAAAATAAACAAGTGTATAAAACTCTACATAATTAGGTATTAAAACACTCGTGCGACACTATTAAAACACTCGCCTGCGGCTTGGTACTACTTTAATATTGTACTAAATTTATATTTATGAACTCAAAATTTTGTCTTCTTTCATTTAACATCCCACTCGATACGTTAACAAAAAAATCAGAGATTCACTTTTTTGGATACAGTAACATTTGCCATTTGTTAGAATAAAAGGTAGCTAATGGCACCCAGATCGTAATAACGACTCGATTGAGACCTCTTTTATCAAAATCTTTACAGTAGTTTAGGCCCTACGGTGGAACATACATAAATACGAACATACATGTATAACATCCATACTTACATACATACATACATTCATAGACTACTAAAGTCATAACCCTTCCTTTTGGGTTTGCTGTAGTCGGGTAAACATTAATGAGTAAGATAAATCGAACGCTTAGCAGAAGCATCCATATAAAAGACATCAACGCGTTCCACTTTACTTTTATTACACGTATTTCGTAACTCATTCCGAATATTTTCTTATGTTTATACAAGTTTTCTGTAATATACCTACACATTTTTTATTAATATTGCAAAATAAACCTTTTTTAACGAGTGCGTCAAAAAAAAGCCAAATATTTTTGATGATTATGATACGTAACATGGAAGAAAATCGACACATTTTTGTGTAATTTCCTTTGTGCCGCTTTCAAGCTACTGAAAGTGCATTGTGCTAATTTGACTCTTAAAAATCATTTCATCTGACCAAGTCTATCTAGCCTAACGCAATAGAGACTCGTGGAAGATCCGGGTTGAGGAGCATAAATCTTTTGTTTCAGTGGTGACAGTTATTTATAATATTTATACGTAATAATTTTATCATACCTGCTAGATCAGCGAAAATAAAGTTATTGTTATTTGTAAAACTATTAATTCCGAAAAATATAATTTAAGTAATATTGTTTTTTTTAATGATTGAGAGAAGAAGCAAGTTAGTGCCTACTTAATAGTACTAATAAGCGTGAAACACACAAACACAAGTTGGTTCACTGGTACCAAATGCAAGTTGAATAATTTCTTTTATGAGTTTATTCAGTGACTACGCATTACCTATAATATTGCAGCAAATCAGTGTTCATAATGTAATTTGCTAACAAGTTATATGGCTTAGCTAGGTACTTACTTACTATAAAAAAGCAATATATAGAATAATTTATAGCTTTATTGCTTTAAGATACCTACATTTGACCTTAATTTGACATTGTTTGATTGAATACCACTTTAGCCTATAGGTAATATTTAGAATGATTCTAAGCGAGAAAAAATCTATGCATATTCTAGAATGACGGTCGACATTGGCTACGGAGTTTTGTATTTCCTGTTTACATTTCCAAGGCTGTCTTATATGTTTGTTAAAAGTAATTATTATAATAAGGACTGTACTTTCAATAAAAGCATTCTCCTCTTGATATTGAAAATGTAATTTTATCATTTCAATTATGAGGCATAATTAAACAAATCACTAAGAAAGGTGTGAGGAACATTTTTAATAAAGGTGGCAAAAATAGTGGAGTACTTTTCGCTCTCGCAAGCGAACAATTTACTATCTAATATTGCGAGGGCCCAGTTTCCTTGTGTTACGTTCTTCGATCGCATATACTCACACAAGCTAACGCACCTATTCGCACATAATATTACCTATTTTATATAATCTCTTTAAGTAGGTACATACCTACCTATTACTAAAGTATAAAACGCGTCATATTTCATCTAAACACCAAATTGATAAAAACACTGAAGCCCGAAAATAGTAATAATAAGAATTATTTTCAAATTAATGGCGACTAGAAATTCTAATTCTATCTTTCTTGTTTCTATTCAAAAAGTAATGTCTTGTACATATTTAAATTAAAAAAACTGGTTTGTATATTTAAAACAGGCAAATTTCCATGATTTCCTGATTCATAATTAGCGGTCAAGCGAATCAACTATTCCGTGACCTTTTCAAATTATAATAATTTCAACACAACGCGCGTACAAAAGCATCAAATACCATGCATAATGTAACAATTTGATATATTCAGAAGAACTTAGAAAGAGTCGTCCTTGTCGCTGGCATTTTGAAGCGAGTCAAATGTCACGTGCGCTCACCTCACCTTTGACTTTTCTAACATCTCCAAGTGACATTTTAGTTTAATGTGAGTTTTAAAAAACTGCGAAGCATTTGCAAATACAGCAGAATATAATAAACACGAATAAGCGTAACTTTTATTTTTAGTGCGTATTAGTAAATAATTATTAATCCTTTAATCTAAGTTATTAATGTAGTGCCATCTTTCCCAATGTTATATTATTAATTTAGGTAAAATGTAGTGGTATGGGTTAAAAATAATGAATAATATTTTATAGCGGTGGCCGATGGACACCGTTGGCGGCGACAAGCCGATGACTCCAAGAAAGACGACAACCAGGAGCTAGAGTTATGCAAGGACAAGGACGCTGGCGAATGGTTCCGGCTGGTGTCTGGCGACGGCGACAACTGTCGTGACGTAATCCAGTGTACTGCCTCGGTAAGTGCAATAATTACTACTTTTAAATACATATAATAATATTTTAAATACAATATGTATGTATGTACATAAATATTATCTTTTTTTTAAAAACGTCCTATTTGTATTAATGCGACACCTACAATGATCATCTATGATTGAAACACCTTTTTACATTGTACTAAATGTATGTAATTAGTCTTCTTGTCGAGAGGTTTAGCGTAGCGTACAACATAAATATTTATGTATCTCGTGACTTACCGACCTTGCTTATATTCAGATTAATCTGTAATGTCAATCTAATTGCAATGTAGTGTGTAGTGCAATGTAATATGTGCAGCTGACTTCTCCCTAAGACAATATTTAACTAAGTAAATGTAATAAAACATCAAACTTTAAAATCAACTTAGTCCATACTAATATTATGTGCACTCATCCGTGAAATCACGGATTCCGTAAAAATACGAATTGAATGAGTACGTATTTGTATGACGGTCACTTCGAAGAATCACGGATATGAACCGAACGAAAACGCGAATACGGATGAGTGCACAAACGTCCATAGACTACTTTTTATCCCAGAAAATCAGAGAGTTTTATAAATCTAAATCCAAGCCAACAGAGTTGCAGACATCATTTCTATTAGATATTATTTTTAATAGTTTGTCATCGGAAAAAAAAGTTGTAGTGAGTAGCATTGAATGAAGCGGAAAAGGAATTTGAGTGAACTTAAAAAAATATGAAAGATCATGCCTTTTTGTTTTGTTCCAAACAGGGCATACAAGCTATCCGTTGTCCAGCCGGTTTGTTCTTTGACATTGAGAAGCAAACTTGCGACTGGAAAGATGCCGTGAAAAATTGCAAGCTAAAGAGCAAGGAACGCAAAGTGAAACCACTCTTGTATACTGAGGAACCACTATGTCAAGATGGCTTCTTGGCTTGCGGAGACTCCACTTGTATCGAGCGTGGATTGTTCTGTAATGGCGATAAAGATTGTGTCGATGGATCTGATGAAAATTCTTGTGGTAAGTGATTTTAACTGATATGAATCGAATTGTACATTAACTCTACGTATTATTTTTAAAGGATCTAATCTTGAAATATTTGTATTACTGAACTTGAACAGCTGCAAATAAAAACTAGCTTATGAGGCGTAACGAACGACTTGCCTGAAATACCAATCACTTGGCCTAAAAAACATCTCAATGCTGTGTCGTAACGCACCTTAACCAAATGGGTTGTTATTTTATTTACATTTTAATGAATACGTTAACATTTTAAATATTTATGCAACGTATTCCAAGAATTTAATCTTAGCGAAATTAATTATCGCCTATGCAAACTACAAATTGTATTCAAAGAAGTAGGTAGGTAGGTATTTGTTTATACTCGACGTGGCTTTTTATACTGGCTGGAGTATAAGCTACAGTCATGCTATTCATAGTCATATATATATAATATATCATTGTTAAATTATTAAATTTTATAATTTCATAATATCCTTAATGTTTCTTTCTAAGCCTTCAAAACATTATAAACTTAATAGTAATAAACGAAATAAGTATATTTTTTTTCTTTGAGTAACACAACGACCCAGTCGAGCAAAGCCAATGTTTTGTAATCGCTTCAATTTTAGTTGCAAATTTTAATAGGCATGTTAATTTACGTAAATGTACCTACTAGTAGATGGACAGAAATTTATAACGATTTATTTCAGGTATCAACATTCGTCATAGGCATATCTTCTTATCTATATATATATAAAAGGAAAAGGTGACTGACTGACTGAATGACTGACTGACTGATCTATCAACGCACAACTCAAACTACTGGACGGATCGGGCTGAAATTTGGCATGCAGATAGCTATTATGACGTAGGCATCCGCTAAGAAAGGATTTTTGAAAATTCAACTCCTAAGGGGGTGAAATTGGGTTTTGAAATTTTGTAGTCCACGCGGACGAAGTCGCGAGCATAAGCTAGTCTATATATAAAAATGAATCGCTGAATGTGTTGCTGATCGCAAATCTCGAAAACAGCTGAACCGATTTCGCTAATTCTTTTTTTATAATACTCCTTGAAGTACGAGGATGGTTCTTACGGAGAGCAAAATTTTAAAAAAATCCTGAAAAAGAATCGACTGTTAGGCGGTACGAAGTTCGCCGGCGGGGCAGTTAGTTTCTTATAAAAAAGTGAAATCAAGTGTCAGTATGGATTTGACTAAGCGAAAGTAGGTACCCATACTGGTTCCGTGTCTCACCTCTAGACCTGCGTGTCTCTAATAGCTCTATAGTCTATATTCGCAGTAGCTAGTAGTAGCAGCATTTATCATAAACATGTATGTTCTATAAAAAGAACATTATTATATTATAGAGGTGCCTCGCACTACATTTTTTTTGGGTGGGTGTACAATAAAGCATATTTTCATTCATTCATTCATTACGAGTATAATAAGAAATTGTATCTCCTTGAATATCACATCAAAATAGTGGTTCATCACTAAATATAAAGTAGATAATTTCAACGGCATCTATTAAACTGATATTTTCTCTTTGTTTTAGATATTGACAATGATCCTAACAGGGCTCCACCATGCGACACTTCGCAGTGTGTATTACCCGACTGTTTCTGCTCGGAAGACGGCACCGTGATCCCTGGAGACTTACCTGCCAAAGATGTGCCTCAGATGATTACCATCACTTTTGATGACGCCATCAACAATAATAACATCGAACTCTACAAAGAAATTTTCAATGGAAAACGTAAAAATCCAAACGGTTGTGATATCAAGGCCACATACTTTGTTTCACACAAATACACGAACTATTCAGCCGTGCAAGAAACGCACAGAAAGGGACACGAAATCGCCGTACACTCGATCACGTAAGTTTCTATTTTATTACATTTTGATTTTAGGGCCGACAACTACTTACTGTTGTAGTATGCTGTGATGCTTAATATTTCAATTGTTTATAGGCACAATGACGATGAACGTTTCTGGAGCAACGCCTCCATTGATGATTGGGGTAAAGAAATGGCTGGCATGAGAGTTATCACCGAAAAATTCGCAAACATTACCGATAACAGCGTCGTGGGTGTCCGTGCCCCTTATCTACGTGTGGGAGGCAATAATCAATTTACCATGATGGAAGAACAAGCTTTCCTGTACGACAGTTCTATTACAGCTCCTCTGTCTAATCCGCCTCTATGGCCTTACACTATGTACTTCCGCATGCCTCATCGCTGCCACGGCAATTTGCAAAGCTGCCCAACTAGGAGCCACGCCGTCTGGGAGATGGTAATGAACGAACTCGACCGCCGTGAAGATCCTTCCAATGACGAATACTTGCCCGGATGTGCCATGGTCGACTCTTGCTCAAATATCCTTACTGGTGACCAGTTCTATAATTTCCTGAATCATAACTTTGACCGTCACTACGATCAGAACAAAGCTCCTCTCGGTCTTTACTTCCACGCAGCGTGGTTGAAGAATAATCCCGAATTCTTAGAAGCTTTCTTGTATTGGATTGATGAAATCCTACAAACTCACAATGATGTATATTTCGTAACAATGACACAAGTAATCCAATGGATACAAAACCCACGTACTATTTCCGAACTCAAGAACTTTGAACCATGGAGGGAAAAGTGCTCCGTAGAGGCTGACCCGGCTTGTTGGGTACCTCATTCATGTAAGTTGATATCGAAGGAGGTTCCCGGTGAAACCATCAATTTACAAACGTGTGTCAGGTGCCCAGTCAACTACCCCTGGCTCAATGACCCCACGGGTGATGGTCATTACTAGATGAGATCTCGCGCCTCACCTGGTGCAAATTAGTTTATATAAAAAAATTGCAATTCATTATTGCAAGGACTGTATATTCGGGGTTCAAATAAAATGCCAACTTTATTTAGTGTTGACATGTTCGTTGACGAATGTGTCCGTGTAATTAGAAAATGTACTGGGTTAAAATCCCGTCTGTAGTCTAAGTACCTACCTAAATATTTGTAATATAGACTCACATGATATTTAATAGGTCTGTTTTAATACTTTATGTGATTTTTTTTACTTAAGTCTGTTGGATAAAATTAAAAATAAAAATAAAACATGTGCTTGTTTTTTATTGTGATACAATGCTTAAAAATATCTTTATATATAAAATTCAAAGTCCTGACTGACTGACTGACATATATATCAACGCACAGCCTAAACCGCTGGTCCTAGAGACATGAAATTTGGAGGGTTTGTTCTTTGTAAAGAGTAAGTATCCACTAAGAATGGACATTTTGAAATTCCACCCCTAAGTGGGTTAAATGGGGGACGGAAGTTTGTATGAAAGTCTGTTATTTTTGAAGTTACATCGATGAAAATTGGTATTTAAGCTTTCGGTTAAAAATAAAAAATACGTATTTCACGATTTTTGGAAATTCTACTACCGAGAGGGTTAAATAGGGGATGGAAGTTTATATGAAAGTCCGTCCTTTTTCAAGTTATTTGCATGAAAATTGGTATTTGGGTTTTCGGCAACAAATGAAGAAATATGTATTTCAGAATTTTTGGAAATTCAACCCCCACCTCGATTTTCTAAATTCCACCCGAGCGAAGCCGGGGCGGGTCAGCTAGTATCTAATAATTGTCATAGCAAACAAACCATTTCTTTCGATCTAAGGCGAAAATTAATGCCATTAACATTACAAAAGCTATACCTACAATAAACACAGCTTAAACAAGTAGATAATCTTCTGTTCTTTCTTACATAATATGCTTAGTTATGTTAATGTTCTAGCAGAGTGAACTATTAGTTCTAAGTAGACAAGTGCTAGGCAGATCGGTTTCGGCAGTTGGCGTCGAGGTTATCAAAAAACGCTCTCCTTGAACGTTTCACTCGCGTCATTCGGAGCCTTACTAAGTATTATTTTTGACCTAAAATAACAACCTGTGACCAAATCGGTACCATAGGCAACAAGAGCCGAGTTCGTTTCCGCTGTAGCGGAACCGAGATGGTGTGTTTTCGATCAATCACATTATAGAGATATGACGTAATAAAATTACCACGTCTTCCAAGAATTACCTGATTAGCCAGGCCTCCCCTGATCCCCTTCACTCCATTTCAGTGGAGGATTCCTTATGGTAACCCGGTTTGCTGAAAAATTTGAAGGACAATTTGATACTGAGAAATAATTGCATGCTGATACATATATGGCAATTATGATAAACATACCCATAAAAATATTCTAACTTTTCTACAGAATTATTGTACTTACGGATAATAGGTCCTACAAGAAGCCAAGAAGTAAGTACGATTAGTCAACGTTTAAGCTGTTGTGACTTGTGTTGTGAGTGATATTCATTATAAACGACTAAAACTCACGAAAAATTATCAGAGTAAGTATGCCCAACTGACTAGTTTTGATTTTCAAACCCATAAGTCCTTACTCATACTTAAGCGGGGCCGACGCGAAGCATACTTAATTAAGGGGTGCTCCGTTAATTTCACAAGAATTTAAGTTTATAAGAAGTAGGTTAGTAGGTTATACTCGTAATTTAATCTAAAGCAAATTAACTTGCTTATATAATTGATAGATAAACATTCCAATTTGGACCGTTGTTCTGTACGACTCATAACGATCTTGGCTTTGTTAAAGGATCACATCATCGTCACAAATAAATACTCAAAATAACTGAATGTATACCTACTCATTGCTATTCATTTACCGTCCACATAAGCTACGTAAGTATCTACTATTAGAGTGGCAAGAATTTCTGCAAAATAAAAATGTTAGAATATGAATAAATACGCTGAAAACACTCACTCTAGACGAAAGGCTAAAAGTACATTTTTACATAGAAATGAGATGGTATAGGACCCAGAGTATAGGTATTATATATGTCAGATTATGATTTTTGGCGGTGATAGCCTCCTAGTTGTTAAGACGTTGGCCTCTTATTCGGGAGGTCGGCGGTTTGGTCCTGGGCACGTACCCTTAACTTTTCGGAGATATGTGCGTTTTAAGCAATTAAACATCACTTGCATTACCGGTGAAGGAAAATATCGTGAGGAAACCTGCATGCCTGGGAGTTAGTGAGCAGACGATGGGTTGATGACGATGATGATGATACGATTTTTAGTTTAATGAGATATATTTTTAAGTTTTATGTTTAAACTTCACTATTTGAATTTAAGTGAGTTTGTATTGTAACTGACTTACTTGAAATAAATAATTTTTTATCACTATGTTCATTGTTTGTTTTCAATTCCGTGGCTTTAATGTTAGTCGGTCAATTTCGGAAAAGCTGCATCAATCTGGTTCATTGCTACAATGTCTATTGTTGTGATAGGCTGAATTTATTATCTACATTCTAAAGTTTAAACTTTAAACGACTTTGAGACGGTACTTTGAGAAATCATAATACCACTGCGCTAATATGATATGGAGGATAGTATGGTAAATATGTGATAGTATGGTTGGTATGCGATCGACGATGGCATGGTATGGTGATGCTGCAACCAGGACAGTCTGCAGACTTTTCAACTGCTCGACTGCAGATGATTGGACTTTTTGATTCGGTCTCTATGAGTAAGTACAGTTGGTACAGTTGGCGGGCAGGTCTCTCTGGAGACCTAAATCTGCTAATGGTGCAAAATGATGATTTTTTATATACATAGTGAGTAAATTAACAAGCGGTTCACCGCCGCCCATGAACATTTGGAGAACCAGAAGAACTGCCAATACTGGCTTTTCAGGACTTTGTTGATCCACCCTTTGGATAACCCCAAGTTGAAATCTAGTGGGAACACCGTTGAACGGAATTGGTTCCACATTTTGCATGAAATCAGCCCTATTATATGTAGGCCATCGAGTTTATTTTAAACTATTCAATGTTTAATTTTATATAAAGTTTAATCTTTCCCAACATAAACATAAAATGCATTTTATATGCATAGGTACCTACTTATAATGATATTTAATTTTTCTTCAGCTAGGTTAGGTACCTAGTTGACGATTAAAAAATCAGCGGCAAATCAAGCAATACTTACTAAATACTTAAATCATTTAATTTTATACTTCAAAGGCTCATTAAAAATCATGTAAGTTATAGGCTGCATGTATTTACAATCGCGTAGTATTAAGGTAGTTTGTTGCGGAAATTAGATTCCGGTTAATAATATCCAAGAACTTGTAAATAGGTAACAGCCGTTGTGTATTTCCGTATTCCATGATATATTACTGAATTATTTATCCACACTTTGAAAGTGCGAGTGTCAGTGTCTTGGATACTATGCCCATTAATGATCACTTGGATGGTATATTTTTGTTAATGCTTTTGCGAAGGTGCGAAACGTGCGCTATGGAGGCAACAGCACAACGGCGGCTTATCATGACATCACCATCGGCATGCAGCCGTAGTCGAGGATGCACATTGATTTCTTGAAAACGCTTTTAATTCTTATCGATCCTACTTCAAGAGACTTTAGTTTATTTTTGTTCTTTGTAAATAAGTGTGTAACTTTGAAATAAATAAAAGATCAGGCAGAGTGAAAGCATATTCTCACACATGCATAGGTAGGTATATTTCTGTAAGTGTAAGCATAAGCTGTGATAGCATAGTGGTTAGGACGTCTAATCGGAGGTCAGGGGTTCGATCCCGGGCACGCACCTCTAACTTTTCGGAGTTATGTGCGTTTTAATTAATTAAATATCACTTGCTTTAACGGTGAAGGAAAACATCGTGAGGAAACCTGCATGCCTGAGAGTTCTCCATAATGTTCTCAAAGGTGTGTGAAGTCTACCAATCCGCACATGGCCAGCGTCGTAGACTATGGCCAAAACCCCTCTCACTCTGAGAGGAGACCCATAAATGCAATGGAGAATAAAATCATTAAATGAATGGATTATCAAAAAACCAGCAACCAGCACTTTTTTGATACATGAAAAGTATTTAATATGGTATACCTACCCGTAGATATACCTCAGTAATTTTAAAACAAGACAATAGGTGCAAAACGCCACCAACACACCGCCCTCCCTTAGCTGACACATTGGCCTCGGTGGGTGGCTCGTTGCACATCATCACCTTCGATCCGGCCATCTGTATATATAAGAATACCGTCATCACAGCAAACTTTCCATTTGGTGTTGCAATGCGCAGTGTAAATGGAAACAAAATAAGGACAATGAAAATCAATAGAATTGTTGTTGGTAGGTATATAAATAGAGAGTTAGCAGTGTGTACTGAAACCACTAATATAATATCAGCAAGTATAGTCATGCAGAGAGTCACAGTACGGCCTGTGATAGTGAAAGCAGTGAAAGTCATCAGGTGGAGTTTGCGCTGTCGTAGCAGCCTTTATTTCTGTTCTTACACTTCTTAAAATAACATTCTCTTGCGTAATCATAACATAAGTCATGATAAAGAATATCATTAGTTTCTGATGATTTAAATTGTTTGTTTATTTTTTGTTATTTTACAAATACCTATTGAACATATCTATATGTATCTATTTTAATCCTTTACAATACATACACACAAAGTAATTGTTCACATAATTGCTCAAAAATTAAGTTTACATAAACATAATGTACTTATAAAGCTTATTTTGGTGTATCTGTATATAGTAGGTATAGATATAAAATATTGGTCTAATAAAACAGGTTATATATCAAGTTAAGTTTAGTATTCATATGATATGTTTTCCTTATTCGTTAAGCTCTTGTCCAAGAAAAATAAGACACGATCACGTCTTAAATCTTTTGTAATAAGTTCTCCGAAATAAACTTAACAAAGTTTGTTTAACATTTATTTATGCAAAATTGATTTGAAATGAAAAAACAATATTTATAATTACTACTTACCTTATCCATTCGATTTGTTTTAATTTCTGTTTAGAAGTTAACATCTTAATATTGCAATCTCAACAATACAGGGACTTTGGTTGTTGGCCTTATTCATACAGACTTAGAAATACGTAGTAGGTATATCTTAACATTATGTATAATATCGATAGGTATACATTGGTGTGCATGCATTGTCGCAAGTGAAAGGAAATATCTTGAAGGATCCTTGACTCTTGCGCGCCTACTCGCCGCCGCGTCGCGCTTCGTCAGTACCTTTGCTTTTGACGTCTCATGTTCTGCGCATCTCATTAGATACCTAAGTATATTTATGTACACGTAGTCAGTAAGAAAAAATTCCACAGCGCTTTATTTCAAGGATAAGTAAGTAAAATCGTAAAATTAATATAAAGTAAATAATTCTTGAAAACTTTAAGGTTAAAAGGACTTAGACCTTCTCAATATTGAAGTTGTACAGTACGCAGCCGAATGTAATGTACATCGACCTTTAGCGGATTTGTAAAACATTGTCTCTGTCGTTGAGACCGACAAATCATCATATAGGTATGAGTGACAGAGACTACGCTCTACAAAGCCAAAATGTCATTTTAAAGGCCGATGTACATTACTTTCTGCCGCGTACTGTAAGTATTTATTTATTTTATTTATATTTTTTAATCATATTAATCATATTACGCGCTATCTGCGACTAGTGAGACCAAAATTTACTTAATGCAAATCGCAATTAAATCACAGAACCAATCACAAGCGGCGTATTAGTTAATCCTTGTTAGTCAAAAAATATAATGTAATTTTAATAATTTTAATTTTATAATTTTAATTCTAAAAATCTTTCATAAAGTGCGATCAACTTCATAGTTTCCATCTTGTACCTAATAGCTGTAAAATGTGTACCTAATTCAAATTACATTGCTTAAAACTTATACATGTATAACTGTAATAATAATAATATGTTCATTGGAAAAATAAAAATATATCTCATAAGACCTTTAATAGTACGAAGTGACTGATACCTTCAACTTCCAGAAATGGCAAAAACTACTTTACTTCCTGAATTCCAGAACAACTTCCGGAATAGCTCCTACATTTTCACTGGATGTATCTACCTACTTCCTTATTTGTACATAAAATTTAATTAACCAGCATATTTCCCATTACTTACTCGTAACTGAAATAAAATATATTTACATATTTCTACCAAGATTATAAGACGAATCTTATGATACCTCAGTGGCTAAAATGGGTTCGATCGTTTAGGTTTTATGTCAAACAGAAACGTATGACATAAATCTTCTTATATATTCTAATCAAAGAATTTGTATGTACTACTAATAAAAGGAAAATCTGACTGACTGACTGACTGACTGATCTATCGACGCACAACTCAAACTACGGATGGATCGGGTTGTAGTTTGGCATGCAGATAGGTATTATGACGTAGACATCCACCAAGAAAGAGTTTTTGAAACTTCAACCCCTACAAGGGTAAAATAGGGATTTGAACTTTGAAAATTGTGTAGTCCACGCGGACGAAGTTGCGGGAATAAGCTAGTGATATTCTGTGCAAACAAATATACACTTAACTTCTGGTGTGATCTGATGATCTTAATTAATGTGAATATCTGTGAACAAAATTATTATTGACACAAAAGAGTGGCTTCCTGTCTATAAATTATATTTAGGCGTTCTAATCATTCACACTTTCACACGATGTGTTTCATACCTATGTTGCATAACTTAATGTTTTGGAAGATTTACTTCGTAAACTATCGATTGCTAATTTCATACCAATATGCAGTTGTTACGTGCACATCTGTATATCTAATAGGTATAAAATGGATACTTGACACACATATCTGCCATGTAAGATGCACACCGCTATTTATGTCTATAATTCTTAACCAACATAAATTGTAAAAATAATAATTATTACATTGTTAGGATTTCTATTTTATTGACGTAAAGTTTTTCTCTTTGAGTTACGAGTAGAATATTCCGGTGGCCCATAACTTAATGTTTTAATGTTAAAAATTGTCTTAATGTTTTTACCTAAATATACAATTAAAAACCCCATTTATAATAATCTAACACTAATATCATGTCCTTTTCTTTTAATGTGACACACTCGCTAGTAATTCTAATTTGTTGATTATACCTATACATGTTTTCTATGTCAAATTTAATATTCACTTGACCTTTATATATCAAAAGTAGGTAGCTAATTATAAATTTTATTATATGTCACTAGTTTCAATATCATTAAATTATGCTTAAATTAAACAGTGGTTTAAAATGTTTAGCATATTAACAAATATAGAAAATGGAACTAGCAACACAAAAAATATTAGTTTCCTTAAATATACATATTTAATAAAACAGCCTATGTCATAAATTAATGTATATACTGTTACGGGAGTATACCTACTAAGATTATGGACCCTTATTAAAATTAACCTACCTATTCTGAAATAAAAGATGATCGCCAAATCTATATTATTTTGTAATCAAAGATTTTTCTGGAATCGTCTCAAGCATCGGAGCAACGCAACGCTCGCGCGGAGCCCGCAGAATCGGCGAGCTTGCATCGCGTTGAACTCTTTTGTATGGACTATGGAGTACTTATCTAAAATGTTGACCTCTGGCTCTAAAACTACTCATTCCAATTATTGTATTTTATTGTTGAGTTATTTAATTTAGCTAAGTACTTGTATGAAATAGGAAATTAAAAAAATAATAGTTTTATGACACAAAGCTTTAAAAGAGAACTCATATTAGGATTCCTCATAGGAAGATTAGGTAATTATTTAGGTAATTGCTTACGTTTTCGCGAAATTATTCATACATATTTTTAACTTTAAGTTTAATTTTTACCTTTCCAATACTTTATATTTTGATAATCTCAATTAGTCACACGTTTGGTGTTATTTGCTAATATATTTATTATGATTGTATAGCAAAAAAACGTGACAAAATTCAGAAGGTCCGTCAAGGAGTGTCACACCACTACAACAAGATCGAAAAATATGCTGTCATGTAGGGCTACCTCATAATATTACAGAGTGTCGCTCTAGTATGTAGTATAATCGATTAGCCATGATCATAGTACGACCTAACCGATTTTGACGAAATTTGGTATAGGGTTAGTAAAAAAAGTAAAGTGGAAAAGTACCACGTGTTTTTATTCCGGAAAATATAAGAATTTTTACAAGGGTTTTCAAAAACCTTTTAGGTCGCAGACATCATCTAGTATGAATATATTTTTATATAATATCTTAACAGTGGTGATAGCCGACTGGTTAAGACGTCGGCCTCAAATTCGGGAGATCTCAAATATGTAGGTTTTAAACAACTAAGTACAGAGATGTATTTATCACTTGCTTTAACGGTGAAGGAAAACATCGTGAGGAAACCAGCATACCTGAAAGTTCAAAGTCAAAGTCAAAGTCAAATGATTTATTCAAAATAGGTAATAAATTACTCTTATTGATGGTCTGGTATGGTGTTCTCCATAATGTTCTCAAAGGTGTGTGAAGTCTGCCAATCTGCACTTGGTCAGCATGCCAAACCCTTCTCTTTCTGAGAGGAGACCCGTGCTCAGAAGTGAGCCGGCGTGGCGATGGGTTGATGATTATGATGATTGATGAATATCTTAACAGTATGGTGAAGTTGAAACAACTAAGTGCTAACCCTACAACAACCGACTTCCGTGTCGGTGGCACGCCACGCCGAGACGCCGCCGCCAGCTCCTCCGTCTCCTTTGGACCTCGGCACTTACCTATATATTATGTTACATAACCTGATAGACCCGGATATAATGCCACAAGGCCACCAATCTTCACGCAAATATTTTGTTGCAATTTATAGCTGTTATTCTTACCAATTAATTACTAAATTGTTGCTTGTTGCCTGTACTGCCGTCTACGTCAAGAAGAAGAAGAACTACTTATTAAATATAAGTATTAGGTACGGATTATAATTCAATTTAAGAAGATGACAATTTAGGACTATGTTCGTTTTTATAAATTCTATACATTATTTTGTTTTGACAAATGCGGTTTTTACTTATTTTTTGGGGTTCTGTACCTCAAAAGTAAAAAGGAACCCTTATAGGATCATATCTATCTGTCTGTCCATCTGTCTGTTGTGTCTGTCATTAAAACTTAAAGGGTACTTCCCGTTGACCTAGAATCATGAAATTTGGTAGGTGGGTAGGTCTTATAGCACAAGTAAAGGAATAAATCTGAAAACCGTGAATTTGTGGTTACAACAAAATTAGTATTTTAAATTTTCAAAGTAAGATAACTATACCAAGTGGGATATCATATGAAAGGGCTTTACCTGTGCATTCTAAAACAGATTTTAATTTATTATTATGCAGAATAGTTTTTGATTTATCGTGCAAAATGTCGAAAAAATACGACTGTAGTACAGAACCCTCAGTGCGCGAGTCTTACTAGCACTTGGCCGGTTTATTTTTTCGTGTATATTTCATTTTTAGGGGTCCGTAGTAAATAAGGAACCCTTATAGTTTCGCCATGTCCGTCGGTCTGTCCGTCCGTCCGTTCGTCCGTCCCTCCGTCCGTCCTCGGTTACTCTCAGAGACTATTAGTGCTAGAAATCTGTAATTTGGCATAGGTATAAATATTAATCACGCCGACAAAGTGGTGAAATAAAATTTTGATAAATATTTTTTGTAGGGTAGCTCCCCTACATGTAAAGTTGGGATGATTTTTTTTCTCGTCTACCCCATAGTGTGGGGTATCGTTGAATAGGTCTTTTAAAAATACTGTGGGTGTGGGAATATGACTTTTCGATTTCTAGATCCGTTTGTAAAATATGATGTTTTAAAGTGCTAATGTGATGTGCTAAGTGTCGTCGTCGTCGCCCCCCCCCCTCTATCAGCCAAATGGTAGTACATTAAAATCACAGCAGTAGTATATATATATTCAATTTTAAAGGAAAACTATCATGGCTAAGTAGGGTTCACTTCACAGGTTAAGGAGTTATATATGTATATATCTGTTTTTCGAGGATTGTGACTACGGAACCCCACACTGCGCGTCGTCCGCCACGCACTTGGCCGGTTTTTAAATCTCTGAGAAGGCTATAGAAAAATAGATATGACGTTCCAAAAATTGTCACTTAGTGATTAAGATAACCGAAAATATGCTAAAAAATTAGTAAAAGTTACCAGCTTGTAAAATTTTATAGGTGTAGAAACAAATTCGCCCTTTTAGTTTATGCTTACTAAAATTTATCGACCTTCAAACAGATAATTTTAAGAATTAATTATGTAAATTAAGATTACAGTTTCGGATCTTCTCTCCGTTTATTGATGACATTGACATAAATTTTACAAAACAGGTTCGAAATTCGAATGCCTAAAATCGAAAGTGATACCACAATAAATACTCTGATAAGGTAAATTATTCATATTTATAGGAGTAGGAAATATTGGACCTGTTTATAAAGCTTTTTTTTCTTTTCGTATTTTTGTTTGCTATTTAGGGTTTGTTATAACATCACATAGCCTATGACACTTGGGACGCCAAGAAAAGCTAACGGCATCTTATTCACCAAAATTGAATGAGTAGTTTGGCAAGTGTAAGGGAACCGATGCACAATTATTATACCTAGCTGCCAAACGCTATTTTCTAGTCGGTCGGTCGTAATCGGGTTAAAAATATAATTGATACTTAAACTATGTATGTAGGTATACCTAATAATATATTGGATACACATATGAAAATAATATATTCATTACACACTAGCGAGTCCATACCATTAGGTATGTTCTCGAATGTTATGGAAAATATTAGTCATACATCTCGAGACCACTTATAATTTTTAAATTTAACTAACTAACTGTAAGAAAGAAACTGTGTGTAAACTGTCATTAGTATTAGACCTGTTAATTTAGTTTAGTTTAGAGATTGTGTACTAGAGAATCAGCCCCATTGTCAGGAAAACGTGATTTGATTTAGGTAGTATTGACAGATTTACGTTACTCCGGTGGCACGTGAAATATCTGTGACCTTTTCCATGATAATCTTTGTTTGATTGACATTAGAAACAAAAAGTAGAATTCGCATGAATTAATTATACGAGCTATTGTACTGTACCAAGAATAATGAAATTAATTGAAATGTAACACATTACTAACGAGCAAGTTTTGCCGCAATATTAACGAATTACTCGGGTTGTAATTAGCTAAAATCCTAATCATCATTATTAAGATTTCGGAGCATTGTCTCGGGTCACCGTGTGCTTATTAAAAGCTGCGGCAATGGAGTGATGACTTATATCGACGGGAGGTACAGTGCGTACAGGACAGGCGGAGTTTATCGGCTGGTTCGAGCGCGACCTGCCTGGTTATATAAATAGGTGAAGAGGGGCAGCAAGCACCTCTTGCACTTTCTTGTAGAGCGCGACGCACCGGCCAGTCTACGCCGAGCGCCATGGCTCGACACCCGTACCTGTGTCTGGGGGTGCTACTACTCACCTATTCTGGTGAGTACATAATAGATATTTTATGATTAGGTACCAACTGTCATTATTTATCTAAGTATTTTTTTGAAATTGATAAACAAATTTTCAATGTATAGTTTATTACGTTTATAAATTTTACAACTGTTGCATATTTTGTTTAAAAATATGATGGAAGAAAATAATTTTTATTTAAAATACCTTTAAACCAAAAATAGCAAAAAAGCTTTATAGTTATAGAATAGGTACAAAATCAAATTAATTGGTAAATGTACACATAATTAAATATTTTATTTCTTTGTTGCGCAACTAGTTACCTCACATTATTTTAAAATATTGTAAATTAGCTTATTATTATAACAAACTTACGTAAAAAGATCTTTAAAGCCGTATAAGAATGAACACCGGTTCCTTACGTGGCTGGCGTTGACCTCGATTTCTTTTTAACGTTTTACCTTTCAATGCCGTCATCGGGTTGCTTATTGAGGCAATATAAAATAGAATTGAAGTTGTTTTGCATTTATTATTTAATTATATTCGCATATGCTTGAATCAATTATTTTATTCGTCAATGTTTCTTAAAAAATCACGAATCTTGCTACGAGCTATATGCACCTACTATATTCTATGCCGAAATGAAACGGTACTACATTCTTTCACTCGCGTGTGGTAATCGTGGTTAACGTTAAGCTGCGTTACTCAATAAGCGTGTTAAGTTGGTATAATGTTATGCCTTCATTAATGTATACCTACTTAAACTATCTTGTAGTTACACTTATTGCAATTCTGTAACTAATTTGAAACAAAACTATCAAATTGTTTCCTTGAACGTTCATTGTAACTATAGATGGTTGCCAAATTTGATATTTCAGCAATTTTTAAAGTTCTTCGTAAATCCTACGGCAGCACCAAAGGGAAGGATTATGATTTAGGCAGTTTTTGTATGTATGTATGTATTTATGGATGTGATGATATGATGGATGTTAAAACTTACATCCAAAAAGTAAGGGTCTCTGAATTTTTTTGCTATCGAGTGGGATGTTAAATGAAAGCTAGAACAAAATTCTCAGTTCATAAATATATAAATATAAACCCTGCCAAGCGACAGGAAAGCAATTTTACTATATTTCAGCGTTTATTAAGAGGAGTAATCGAGCTTTATTTTTGAACTTTTTCTTGTTTCGTCTAGTTATCGATGCAACGCGAGTGAAGCGTCAGGAGGATGATGGTGGAGAGGACGCGACTCCTGAACAGCTTTGCGATGGCCGCCCCGCCGATGAATACTTCCGATTAAGCACCGAAAATGACTGCCGTGAAGTAGTCAGGTAAAGTATTTTATACATCAAGATTTAAGTATAACAGAGTGACGATAAGTCTTTTGTTTCTACTTGGTGAATTTGCACTTACTTGTCCATCTGTTTGTCTGTCTTTGGCATAGTTTTATTACTTTTGATAAGTAGTTCTGAAATAATAATCAATAACAAATATATTTTCATCTCACTCGCTCGGAAATAATCCGTTTGGCTTTTTAAATCTGAGTGGAAAGTGGTAATTTTGCTCGCTAGCACGCAAAGTACGAGTTAAAATTCGAACGTGACGAACTGTGGTCTATGGTTGCGAACTTACTTAATTTTTTCTTTCTAATAAAAATACCATATAATGAAACGTTCAGAAACGCGGTTCGTCCTTAAAGTCTTTACTATTATTATTATTTACTAAATTGTTAAATGACCCGTACGATTTTTTATTTTTATTAAATTAAAAAATTCATTTCTATTTTTATTTCGGTAATTAAATTCAACATAATCTGTTTCAGTTTTATTGATAAACATATTTTTTACAGGAAATCTAAGTTTGGGCTTCGGATTCGGTTTAGATTACAAAAGTACCGAAAATACATGCGTAGATTTTAGTGTACGTTCACAGTCCTCCATTAGTTTACAATTTCACTGGATTTATTATAAAACTAGCTTATGTTCGCGACTACGTGCGCGTGGACTGCACAAATTTCAAAACCCTATTTCACCCTCTTAGGTGTTGTATTTTCAAAAATCCTTTCTTAGCAAATGCCTACGTCATAATAGCTATCTGCATGCCAAATTTCAGCCTGATCCGTCTAGTAGTTTGAGCTGTCCGTTGATAGATATTCAGTCAGTCAGTCACCTATTCTTTTTATATATTTAGATAACGATGCTAACAATTATCAATTGAAGGCTAGTTGTTACTTGTAGTAGAAAATAATAAAATAATGCATTCGTTTGTTAGGTATGCAAGAACTTGATATTCCAGCCAGTGAACGGAACGGTCACCAACGTGCCTTGAATATTAGTCATAGTTATATTGCCATTTTAGACTAAATAACAATTTAAATGGATCGGTTTTTTGTAGCCTTTCCTTTATATTCGTTGTAGTAGGTAGGTACATATAAATTGAAACAAAAAAAACGTGTTATAATATAACTAAGTATAAAATATTAGAATGTCAAGATTTATCAGTGGTTTAATTTGAAAACTGGATTATTATTATGTTTCAAGGTTACATTTAAAAATAATTAGAGTAGTGCTGCCGCACACTGAGCCAGCGGTGGTGACGAATAATGGCCGCCACAAGTTGCAAACGAGATTTTTCCCACATTTTGTAAAGCATTGACGAACGAAACAGAGCGTTCGAGTAACCGCATCCAAGTCACAAGCTGCGGGAGTGATCAGCGCTCGCTACTTGTTGCCACGTCTTGTTGCTCGCATCCCGCGCACTTTAGACCACAGTTGCCGACTTCTCCCCGCCGCCCGCCCATCCTATCTTGTCAGTCCGGAAATGGTCGATGGATTCTAACCACCAGTGGCTGCAACTGAACGCTACATCCAGCCTCCAGATGGCTGTGACTGGTGGCTGCGTTTAGCGGCTTAACACTAGTGGTCGCGTTTATCGGCCGCTACTAGTAGCCCAGTGGGCGGCAGGTCCTTAAATAAGCCATCGTGCTGAAAACAAGGCTGTGTACAGGTGTGACGCAGGAGCTGAAAATGGCGTGACGAGGCTCGCTACAGTGCGCTGCCCCGGCGGACTGGCGTTCGATATCGAGCGTCAAACCTGTGATTGGAAACCTCATGTTAAGAATTGCGATCAAATAGAAAGTAAGTTCTGTCGACTACAGGGAGTGGTCGTGCAAAGGGCATCCGGTTGGCATTATCATGTCAATTTTGAACTGCTCACTAGCCTTTGTACGTCCGCTTCCACTTTGAAATATTTATTAAATATTTTGTTATTCTTATCGGCACAGGTGCACTAGGTCAGGTCTTAAACAGATCACGTGCCCGTCGGGACTCCATTTCGATCTCGATAAACAAACCTGCGACTGGAAGGGTAAAGTGACCAACTGTGACAAACTTGAGAGTAAGTGCGAAAAAAATTATTCGCGAGTAGCGAGCAATAGAGCTTGGGTGAGAGGGCCGCGTCGCACTGTAGATTTGGTATAATGCATGAGGCCCCGGACAAGCCAACAGTCCGAGACAGGACAATAATGCACTAGTTACGCATTAACAAACTATACATACGAGCACCATTTATAGTGTTTTATCCCGTTTTATTATACAATATCCACACATTTTTTTCCGATAGGTACCTACAATGTTAGTACTCCCATGTACTATGTCAATAAAAACACTCTGATAGTGTACACATATTTGCATACCAACCAATGTTTTATATACTTCACCACTCTTTCACAAGTCAAGAAAAATACTTCACTTTCACTGCATAGTACCTACTTGATTATTTCAAACACATTCTTTTTAAATCTAATGAACATTAAAATATCTATTCATTTCTTCAAACACCTACCTATTTTCTTGACGCAAAGCTTGACCTAACAAAGATACCTGACTAACAATGCCTTTTAAAAACTCGTTACTAATATTTTTTTTCAATTTTACTTGAAATAACGAATAAATACGGTATAATGTTTGCATTTGTATCATACACCTTTTGCTTTTATCGAAACTAACTCACTTGATTACAAACCTTACATTAAACGTTATTTAAAATGCATGGCAACCATGAAACATTTTTTTTATACAATAGTTTTAACTGTATTAACTTAAGTACTTTTTGTTTTAACTCTCCGTTATATTCTAAGTTCATGTAACAAATTTGGGTAAACTGTTCATTTTCCATATTTTTTCCTACTTAAGATTAAATTTAACAATACTATTGACCTTCTTTGATTTAAAAAAATCTTATGGTCCATTATTTTTCATCTCTTTATCCTGTTCATTGTCAAATCTTTTTCTTCTGTGGAAAAGCTAGTTTCTAATTAATTATTAACGACTTTGTGTCTATTCAGTCACTAATAAGTAATATACTTTGGACTTAGCTAAATTTCAGACAATTTGAGCTAAGTCTCTTTTTCTAATTAATTTTATCTTTAACTTGATCATTTTTTCATCCTCAGCCGAATCTTTTCATTCTGTCTCTCTTCTTTAAATTCCAACACATATACGAAAAATATTTTTACACTGACGAAGCATCAGAACTATGTTGGTCACTTTATAATGTTTACTCCTGTATTTAATTAACTTGTTATGTTTCACAGACGCTTTTTATTGATTTTACCGCACTCTAAACATTTTATAGATGTGCTAGGAGAACATTAAGGAATTAGTATGTTTAGTGTATGCCTAATGTAATTTCCTCATTCACAGAGCCCCGCAAAATAATGCCTATCTTGAAGACTGATGAACCTATTTGCCCTGAAGGCAAACTGGCATGCGGTAGTGGAGATTGTATGGAAAAAGAACTTTTTTGCAATGGAAAACCTGACTGCAAGGACGAGTCTGATGAAAATGCTTGTAGTAAGTAATTTAATACGAAACCTGTTAAATAAAACGTTTATGATTTATGTAGGAAACTTACTTTTCTACCGAAATATTTTGCACTTACCTACTTATCTAAAAATAATAGGTAATTAACTAAATATAATAGAGTAGATTTTATTCAAATAAACTTTTACAAGTGCTTTTGAATCGTCAAAAAAATTTACCACTGGTTCGGAATGCCATTCCTACCGAAAAGAACAAGCAAGAAACTCGACGGTTGCTCTTTTCAAATGTTCAATTTACAATAATATTATGCTATATTGTTTATGCGATTGCAGCCACGAGCACTGCCGGAACGTGTAAAATGAACACTTTTCATTATATATAATTGAAGAAAATGTACATTATACTTATATTCGTATCATTTACATAATCTTCGATTGTGTAATATTATACTTTTTTAGGAGCACACAATACTTAAGTATAGTTTATTAATAAATAGGTATATGATTAGAAACGAACATTTCATTAGTCATAGCTCAAAGTTTAATAAATAATTATTTTTCAAAGTTATTGTAGGTACCTATAAAACGATATTTACTTAATGTAATGAAAATAGGTTACCTACTTACAAACTTTATTGGAATCAAATTGGCGAAGCTTCAATGTTATTACCATTTTACAGCGGTCGAGCTAGACCCCAATAGAGCCCCGGACTGCGACACCAACCAGTGCCGGCTGCCCGACTGCTTCTGCTCCGCTGATGGCACTCGCATTCCCGGCGCGCTTGAGCCCAATCAAGTACCACAGATGGTGACCATTACTTTCAACGGCGCTGTCAACGTGGACAACATCGACTTATATGAACAAATATTTAATGGAAATCATTTTAATCCTAATGGCTGCCAAATTCGTGGAACATTCTTTGTCTCGCACAAGTACACAAACTATGCAGCAGTGCAAGAGTTACATCGCAAAGGACATGAGATTTCTGTTTTCTCTTTAACACACAAAGATGATCCGCAATACTGGTCCAGTGGAAGCTACGACGACTGGTTAGCCGAAATGGCTGGAGGTCGTCTTATTATTGAACGTTTCGCGAACATAACTGATGCCTCTATTATTGGCGTCAGAGCACCCTACTTGCGAGTTGGGGGTAACAAGCAATTCGAAATGATGGCCGATCAGTACTTTGTATATGATGCTTCCATAACTGCTCCCCTAAGCCGCGTTCCCATTTGGCCCTACACGCTATATTTCCGCATGCCACACAAATGTAACGGCAACGCGCACAATTGCCCATCAAGAAGTCACCCAGTATGGGAGATGGTAATGAATGAACTAGACCGAAGAGACGATCCCACTTTTGATGAATCTCTGCCAGGTTGTCACGTGGTCGATTCTTGTTCAAACATCCAAACCGGCGAACAGTTCGCGAGACTCCTGCGTCACAACTTCAACCGCCACTACACAACCAACCGTGCCCCTCTCGGTCTACACTTCCACGCCTCATGGCTTAAATCTAAGAAAGAATTCAGAGATGAGCTCATCAAGTTCATCGAAGAAATGTTGGAGAAGAACGATGTATATTTCACCTCTCTTATTCAAGTTATCCAGTGGATGCAGAACCCGACTGAGCTTTCACAGCTCAGAGATTTCCAAGAGTGGAAACAAGACAAGTGTGACATCAAAGGACAACCATTCTGCTCCTTGCCGAATGCCTGTCCCTTAACGACGCGGGAGTTACCAGGGGAGACACTACGTCTGTTTACTTGCATGGAATGCCCCAATAATTACCCATGGATACTAGATCCCACGGGAGAGGGATTCAGTGTAAGGAAGTGATCTCTTTAAGTAAAATTTAAAAGACTGTACACATGTAAATAATACTCAATAATATTAATAGTTACAATATTGTGACTGTGTGGCAGGGACGACCGATGTCAACCCATATAATGTTTGTTAGCGTTATAATTAATGTTTTATTTAAGCCAGAAATTATAGTTGACGTTTTGGGCTATAGAATATTATAATAGTTTGCCACCGTTTCACACTATACGCAAAGATGGTTAATAATCTTAATGTTTCACTGTGTTATTTAGATTATTACAATCTTAACTATGAACAAAAATAAATAAGTATAAATTGGAACACTGTGTTTAATTTATTTTATCTACACCCATGCTTTAAATTCTCTATAAAAGATTCTGAAACAGTTAGCATGTGATCCTACTATTATCACACTCTGCTTTGCCTCGTGTGATAAACCGACATTCGTGTTTTAACATAACACCCCTTCTTATACAACATCAGTTGCATAAATAACTATTATCTACTTACTTGTAGGTATTCGCGAGTGATCAAATCGACTCGCTTTCCAAAATCAAAAGACCTTACTTTGAATATTGAAAATACTAATTTTTAGTTCATGACCATAATTTAATATTTTTTTTGTGTGATGTAACCACAAATTCACGGTTTTCAGATTTTTCCCCTAATGTCTTCTATAAAACCTACCTATTTCATGATTCTAGGTCAACAGGAAGTACCCTGTAAGTTTCTTGACAGACCGACAGACAGACAGACAAACAAAGTGATCCTCTAAGGGTTCCGTTTTTTTTATGAGGTACGGAACCCTAAAAATGTGTTCACGAAAAATTAATCTACTAAATCACATATAGATGGCGCAGTGTACATCTATATGTGATTTAGGAACATTATCTTGCAGTGTTCTAACTTCTACCCCATGTAGTACTCTTAGTGATCTGTGGTGACCATAGATTATCTACTATATACTAGAGATAGATGTGCGACTCTAGATTTCTTTTTCAAACTTACGCGTGTGCTCACATCTAGAGGGCACTAAAAGCGCGCTAGGCGTGCGAGAGCGCGAAAATTTAAATGCTATTTAAATGTACTTTACTAGAATATTTTATATTTTTGAACATGTTTTAAAAAAACATCAATAATTCCATTAACGTTTGTTTAAAACATGTTTAAAAATATATATTACAAGACTGACTCTTTAAGATACTAAATTATAAAACACTATAGAAATAAAATAAAAAGGTTTTAAGGTTTTGTAAAATATTTTATTTTCATAAATTCGTACCGTAGTGGCACCAATAATCGACAAGGACCAATAATCGACAATTTTTTCTTTAACCGTCGAAAATAAGGACAGACAACGAGTTTTTTAATTTGGCAACACTGTATCATAGGCAAAGTACTTCCTACTGTCATCCAGTAAAATGTCACGGAAATCCGCCATTTTATTTAAAAATGTCGAATTAAAAACTAAGTGGAGACCGATCGTCTGTAAAAAATCAAGATTTGTTAAAGAAATGGTTAAGAGGGTGAGTCCAAACTTTTGACAATTGTTTTAATACTATGAAAGTTATTTGAATGAAACTTTATTTTATGGATTTCTATAAATATCCTTTTAATGGGGCCGATTCTCTAGTACACAATCTCTAAACTAAACTAAATTAACAGGTCTAAATCTAGTGCTTTCCTTTTCCGCAAGCAACATTATGAAAGGGATAGCAATAGATTTAGACGTGATATTTTAGTTTAGTTTAGAGATTGTGTACAAAGGAATTAGCCACAATGATTGTGTAGATAAACTATTTGAGGTCATAATAATTTTGTCAAAACAGCCGGTGTCGAACACTAGTTCCTGTAAACTACCTTTCTCCAATAATCGACATATGTCGATAATAATTATTTTTGACGTTTATTTAATTGTTAATGCAATCTAGCTCTTTTTTCTTTCCTTGTTGATTTAATATTTGAAAGCAATTGATCAGTGTTTAACTACCAGTAATCGACAAAGTGTCGATGACTGGATATAAATGTGTCGATAGTTGGTTTCACAGATGGCCCCGAGAAAAGATTACACCTGCTGATAGAATTTCGAATTGAGAAGAAGCAATTGAGGCCTTAAAAAGTAAGAAAAGCAGCAGTTAAAAAAGTGGGCTCGAATTATGCTACACGATAAAGTCAGAGGGAATACTCCAATTTGTTGCACAGTGGAACCGAGCACAGACCTATCAAAAACAGAAGAGGATATATTAATGAGATGGCTATTAGCATTATCTGAAAGACATTCCAATGACAAAAGACAATTAATTGGACAGTGTGCAGAAAGCAAAGCGTGGAAACAATATTATGAAAAAAAAGAGAAAGAATGGATAAAAGTAAATCCAGGAAGAAAAAAAGAGAGATCTAAGCAGAGAATAGCTAAATAGGAAAATATAAGACTAAATTATTGAAGATAAAAGAAACAAGTCTAAATTTAAATCCCAAAGAAAAAAAGAACTCGAGAAGAATTGACGTCTGAACTCTGAAGACACTAATTTGGCAGATGATGAAGGACCAGAAATAAAGAATGTAACAAAAGAAATACGTCTAGAGAAATCCAGCTACAAACCACAATTACCGCTATTCGACTATAAAACGGATAATTTACCTAAAAACAAACTGTTTTCTTTGCAAGCCAGGAGATTGAAGAAAAGTAAGAATTTACTTCCAGGAAAGATCGTAATAGTAAAGTACGAAGGTGAATATTTTCCAGGGAAAGTGGAAGATGTGCAAAAAGATAAATATGAAATAAGTACAATAATTCCGACAAAAGGAAATACATTTCGATGGCCTAATTAACACCCCAAATAAAATATTGTACAGTCGTGAAGAGATCATTGAAATATTAAGCCTGTATGTCTCAACAAAAGAGGTTTTTACAGAATATTGAAAATGGATAAATATTTGCCCGATATGTATACTTAATACGATCTTTAAAATATTATAATAAATAAATACACTTACCCAAATATATTTTAATTTTTTATTTGTTTGTCAAGATAACTTCGGGATACGTAAAATTATAAAATAAATAAATTAAAAAGTAAGTAGTTAATCGAAGTACCTAACATTAATCCAATGATCCGATGGAAGAAGCCGATGTCGATTATTAGGTGTCGTTTACTGGTGACTGTCGATTACTGGGTGTCGACTACTGGAACTTCGATGTCGATAACTGGAGATTTTTAATATTTTTGATTATTTGGCTTTTTCTTTCAATCTATAGCTTTTCAGTTAATAAAAAGCTAATATATATTTTCTTAAAGATATATTTTATTATTTGCACTCCTAGTTATTGCTCTAAGTGTTAAACATTTATTTTTAAATTGTGATGAAAATACACAACCTCCTTAAAGTGTCGATTATTGGTGCCACTACGGTAACTAGGTACATAAAATACATACCCAAATTCAAGACCCACGAGATTGTGAAATAGGTAACGCTCAAATCCAAAATTTTTGGTTATTTACTTTTCATAACTTTCATATTACTACCACAACTGGTGTATTTCAACGATCTTCAAACTGGTGATTGCAAATTTGATAATTCGTAACTATATATTATTTCATTATCAGTCTTGCTTTCTAAATGTTGTCCTACTATCTCTTTTCATTGTTTAAATGGTTTCAAGGAGAGGAGTAGCCAGGTTTTGGAAAGCCATGCAAACATCTGAAAAAGTAATAACGTAAAATATGCATTAGTCTATACTTACTTATTGTACTTAATTAGTTGATAGCTGATACCTATAATATAAAAATAACTTAGTCAATAAAGTTCAAAACAAATGTTGTAAGTACACTTAATTACAAAACAAAAAAATTACAGAAATAGTAGTTAATAATCCATAGCAATATGATAAATGCAAAAGTGTGTCAACCTGTCTGTATGCTAGCTTTTTACAGTAAATTTGTGTAACCGTTTATGATGAAAGTTAGTACAGAGATAACTTGCATCCAGGTAAGGACATAGGCTTCTTTTGTCACGGAAAACTCAAACAGTTCCCATGGGATTCCCAAAAACCCTAAATTCACGTAGACAAAGTGGTGGTCATCATCTGTTTGGTACAGAGATAGCTTGCATCAGACGGTTGTAACTTGTAGGCCACATTTATCCCGGAAAATTGGACTTCTCACGGAATTTCTAAAATAGTTTTTTCGAGCGGACGAAATTGCAGGAACTATATACCTAGTATCATGATAAAATACCTAATGTGCTAATGGTGCCTTAATGGTGGATAGAGTTTGACTCATTGAAGTAATTTTGAGTTAGATTACGAGTAAGCTGATTTTATACTTACCGAATTAGTCACATCCAGACACACATCGAGATCTCCGTGGCATTTTTCTGCACAAATATATTCACAGAAAAATCATTTCACAAAGCAAAAACAAGTCCGTAATCCGTAGATCGTTCAGGCATGAATCGAGTCACTAAATCAATCCTTAGAATATAGTTATCGAGGTGGTGAAAGGAAATACAGACTACAGAGTCCTGTTATTAAAGCAGGGTCAGATAAATTTAACAGAAATATAAATATTTACTACAGCACACGAAAACATGAAAACTAGGTTATAATTTATTAACGTCATTAAAATTACACCAATGTGCCCGCCATCTATTGACGTCTTTTGTAAACTGTTCTCTATTTGTTTAGCCGTGCTCGCGCTTAGATGGCACCACAAGCGATTTTCAATTTGCGATTTTTTAATGTTCTAGAGTTGCACCCCTATGGTGGTGACCATCCACCAGCCATCTTACTACGAATCGTAGATAGAGTAATAAAGGTAGATACAAGACAGTTTGCTTTCTCATTCACACTAAAAAGAGAGCACAGATAAAGTTACTAATGTGATTAACAGAGACGCAGCTAACCTATTTTTGTCCCTTATCGTGTAACTGGATTTTTTCAAGAATACATGCAACTTACATACAAGGCATGCAACTTTAGTTACGAAACAAACTTCGAGAATTCGTGGCGTAATTGTATTTCTCATGTTATTTACTTGTTTTCACATAAAAAACGTTTAATACAAATATTGTTGATCGGTTAATACAAATATTGACTACTAAACAATTATTCATCGTTACATCGTGCTATCTCTAACTCATACCTACGCGGTTACACAGTACTTAAATCTACCTATTAACTATTCTATCTACGCTCTGAATAAATACCAGGATCCTATTATGTTATTGTCTCAGTTATTGTGGTGGTGATTATATTATCTCAGATTAAGAATCAAGGATTATATACGACAGATATGTCTTGTTCTGAGTTGTATACTTTTTGCACGGTCTGTGATACCATGTGAAAAACGTAGTGATCACCGGATAAAAGGTAGGTAGTGCATAGAGTAAAGTAATACACTGAGGGCCGGTTGTTTCAAACCATTGGTCTTCGTAAGATACGTTCGTTAAAATTTAACAGTTACAGACGAACTTTAACATCTGTTAATTTTGGAGCGTTGCTTCATTGTAAAAAAAACAGTTCGTCATTGTTATTCGGGTTGCCTGTAAGCGAAAGCCTAGTTTGGCCTAATGTCTTATGGGGAATATTTTTAGTAGTAGCAACATTGATGAAAACAATGTCATTCGAGCATTCTGTCACCGATTCTGTCAAGTTTGACAACTTTGATAAGGGTTATTTAATTCGCGGTATTTATTAATTTTTGTGTTTTTCGAAAAAATTGAGACTTTTTCACCAAAGTAAGTTATTATTTGGTATAATATTGCATCAATTGTATATGTACAAAGTATATTTCATTGAGAGATAGTTGAAAGTGACATGAATTTACGTGACTCAATTACTTTCAGAGAACGTTCATTAAACTTTTCAAAAGAAGAGAAGGCGCGGTTCAAGAACTTGATAGATAAATACCAAGCTGTATTGTTCAACAAAAAAACAGATAATTGTAACAATGTGCAAAAAAAGAAGGCATGGAACGCCATACATGCGGAGTTTAATGCCCTGTCAGAGAACCCACGAACCCTTAAACAGCTCCAAGCTAAATTTGATAATATGAAGCGGAATGCTCGTAAAGTATGTTGTCTTAAACCTGTTGTAAACAAGACAAGATCAGACATTTTATATTGTAGGTACTTTATAGCATATTTACTTTATGTATTGATTTTTAGGATGCAAGCAAACAGAGGCAAGAGAGGTTTAAAACAGGGGGTGGTCCGCCTCCACCTCCTGCTGATGCAGACACAGACTGGCTAAGGTCAGTTATGCCAGTATCAATGGATGGGCTGGCTAGCACAATTGATGATGATTCTCAAGTAAGGAAATTCTATTTCACTGCTCTTTTATAAAAACTTATAATCCTTACTAACACTATAAATACCTGATGTTGTATGTGTTTATTTCTCTTTTCACTGCTCATTTGCAAGATTGATTTTGACTATTTTCACTTTAGAGATAACTTACATCACAGAAAATAAGATAAGTACTTTTATCTGGGCAAAACTAGAGATATTAGAAACCTAAAAGCAGTGAAAGATGATGCAGGCAAAAATTAATTCTTATAAAAATTATAGATACTGGTGTATAAAGGATACTAAAATATAATTTGTTTCTATTTACTATTTACAGATTGGTGTCCAAAAAACTGAAGATATACCTGAAGTTTCAATATTAAATAAGGAAATAAAAAGGAAAGGAAAGGAAAGGAAGAGGAAAATCGCTTCATACGTATCCGTGGAATTTCGACTACGTAGGTACAGGTGCAGACCTTGGCGATGCCTTGCAATACGTCAGTAGAAAGGTGAAGGATTTTAAAAAATCTAAACCCACGCGGTCGAAGTCGCGGGTATCAGCTAGTATATTGCTATCCATGCTGAAAAGGATAGCACTAGATTTTCCCTTTAGGTACTTGTGCTATAAGACATTGCTATTCTGCCAAAATTCATGATACTAGGTTTATGGAAAGTACCCTAGTTTTGATTCCGGGGTCATGACAGTGAAGTGATTCTATAAGAAAAGAAAGTAAAATGATAAAATAAAACAATTTGTGTGTTTAATTAAGTATTTAATTAAGTAAAAATTATTGTGTTTACTTTAGTTTTAATTTAAAAATGTTTTTTTTAATATTTCAGTAGTTAAAATGAATATTGTAAGTACTTAAGTGTAATTCAGTTAATAAATGCTTATTATTTTTGTCAAATTGGTTATTTGTCCACCAAAAGAATGCAATTAGTAAGAAACCTATATACTAAAAATACTGAATGTTAGTATAGGTCCATGATATTAGTCCATCACCATATTTCACATCCATAGGTAAAGTTATAAACCTGCAAAATATAATTATATAATTCATAGCAGGTATGGTTTTAAAGCATAACCCGAATCTCCGAGAAGTCACAGCCCGTTGAACTCCCCGGACTCAATTCTATATTTAATATTGGAACTATTGAATATATGGCTATCATGTGCGGATCCTGGCCATCTTGCAACTATATTCCTTATACATAACTCCGCATCTCCAATGACTTGAACATTAAAGGAGAATACGCCCTTCCTGTTTCTAAAGTCTTCAGCATTATCACCACCTAAATTGAATAAATTTTATATTAGGTAGGTAATTAAAGTCAATGGAAAGTTATGAATTTTTAAAATTGTATAAGTACCTAATGAAAATGTAGAGAACATGAAAGGCAGGTATGAGTACCATGTTACTAACCTGGAGATAAAATATTTATGTGGGTGCAATCAATGGCACCTATTACTTTCGGAAAGCTGGCTATGTCACAAAACTTTGTAACAACGTTTTGCATTTCTTGTTCAGTCCTTGGCATATATATGTACTGGGGGCGTAATTTTGCAATAGCAAGTGTTACTCTATGTATTATTCTACACACTGTCGTTTTATGAAGCCCAGCCATATCACCAACACATCTCATAAAGGATCCTGAGGCATAATATTGGAGGGTAACAAGGACCTGATCTATTGGTTTTACTGCGCGATTTCTGAAACAATGTTAAAATGTAGTAGATAGGTACCTTAGGTAGGTAGGTTATATCGTGATTTGAAAGGAATAAAGAAATTACAAGCTGGTAGGTAAGTACCTATACAATACAACAGAATAGGTTAGGTATAAGTTTACAAAAATTAACTTACTTATCCGTATCTCTTTTTATTTCACTTTCTATTAAATTCGTTATGAATATTGCAACTTCCTTCGAAACTCGGAATCTATCTATAAATTCATCTTCTTCGAATAATTCATAATTGAAAATTCGCTTTTTAAAAACTTTTTTCTTTCTTAGTACTTCTCTTTCATTTTCGAAAAAACTACCATTGAAAGTATTGAATAAAGATTCCATAGTTTATAAATTAATAGAAAATAAGCCGCTTGTATGAAGTACAGTACGAAGTTACGAACTGATTTGACGATCACCAATGGCTCCAGCACTGGTTAACGTAAACGTAACTTTTTAACGATCGTTAGCGCAAGCAAATGGTGAAGCAACGCTTTTTTTGATTAACGTTCGTTAGCGCCATATTTAAATGTTACGTGTCCGTCAAAATTGGTTGAAACAACCGGCCCTGAGTGATTATATTCTCTTTGACCATGCGATACGAAACGTAAAAATCATAAAAGGTAAAAATTATGTGCTCAAAGCTCACAGCAAAGTACTAATAAAAATAAATAAATGCGAGTTGTTGTGACTTTGGACATTGCTATGTGTGTATTTAAAAATTCTACAGTCAAACATTCTTTGATACATAATATTATTTAGTTCCACAGATTAATAGAAGATAAGATATAACGATTACTTTCTTTGCTGTTTATTGTGTGTTTATTATAACCTAGTAACAGTATGGAATCTCAAATTGTTAATAAATTTAAGCAACTCGATGCCTATGCTAAAACATTAGAAGACTTCAGAGTGAAAACTGCAACTGGCGCTATTAGTAAGTTTATAATATTATGTGTTTGTATGTATGTAATATTATATTATGAATTAAAGTACCTATTTCTTACTAAAAATGTTTTTTTTAGTTACTGTTATGGGTGCATCAATAATGGTTCTACTTATCCTTTCTGAATTGCACACATACATGTCACCTAATATTTCAGAAGAGCTATTTGTAGACACATCAAGGGGACACAAATTGAGAATTAACTTTGATATCATTGTACCTAGAATATCATGTGATTGTAAGTAAAAGTTTCAAATTAGATGTTCTTACTTAATGAAGGTAAAAAGTAAAACCCCCATTACTACACCTAACAGCAATCATGCTTAGCTAGCCTTAACGACAAAAGCTTCTAACAAGCAACTGAGATAGTGGAAGGGAACATAGGGTGTCAATAAATAAACTAGTTTCTCTCCTAATTACTGGCTGCCCATGATTGTGCATATAATGTACCTATGTAGAGTATGCCAGGCTCTTGTGGAGAATTTCTCTCCAGAAACAGCTTTGAACATAAAGTTTGCTGGTTGTGTATCACTTTCTTTTTTAAATGTTGTGTAAAACTTATTGTTAATATTTTCAGATTTAGTGTTAGATGCGATGGATTCTTCTGGGGAGCAGCACCTTCAAATGGACCATAACATACATAAACGAAGATTAAACTTAGATGGGGTACCAATAGAGGAACCAAAAAAAGAAGAAATAGCTCTTTCCTCAACCGTTAGTTTTAAATAATAAGATGAAATAAAAATTTAAATTATGTTACAAACTTACCTATTTAGAATTTTTCTATTCTAGGTAAAGCAGAATTCATCTGAACTAGCAAAAATTACATGTGGTAGTTGTTACGGTGCTGCCTTTAATGAAACACAGTAAGATATACACATATACAAGCTCTATTAATTGGAATGTATTTTATATAAATAGCTTCTGGTCAAATAATATACATATCTTGAATGGCTGTTTGAACACAAGTAATTTTGAATTTTATCACACGACTGAATAAAATTGTAGGTGCTGTAATACATGTGAAGATGTTAAAGAAGCATATAGACTTAAACGTTGGGCATTACCTGATTTAGCAACAATAGAACAATGTAAAGATGATGATTCATTGGAACGAACTAACCTTGCTCTGAAAGAAGGATGTCAAATTTATGGATACATGGAAGTCAACAGGGTATTTATTCAAATTGTCTCAACAGCCCCAAGTGGTTGTTTAATAAAAAGCAATACCCATTCTTCCACTAGTGGTGAGTAAAGAAATAATAATATTCTACCGCAAGCTTTCAAAATATAGTCTTTAATGCAAACTGAATCTACTATACTTTAGGTAACCGGCATACCTCATTAACTATCTGTACACCAGGATAAGAACAAAAAGTAATACCTGTGACCTGTGACATCTGAAATGAGTTTTTAACCATTTGAGTTAGTCGTAAGGTATCTTAATGTATTATGTGTATGTTTTATAATGTAAATTTTTATTTTATTGTAATTTGTAAATGTGTATATGGGTTTTTTTATGCCTGAAAATAAAAAACTATTATTATATTATTATTATTATTATTAACTAAGTAGCCCAGAACAATAACTTTTCACCTCAACTCAACAATCTTGTCTGTCTTACCCCTAGTTTTTTTTATAAAGGGCAAAACCAGAAGCTCTTCAGAAGAAATCTTCTGGTGTAGCCCATTAAAAAAAAAAACAGTTGAGCTAAAATAAATACAAAATTCTTCCATTACAAAATTAAACCTTATCAGCTTGCATTAATGAACAAATTTTAATAGTTAATATTTTGCTGCAGAATATCATTATTTTTTTAACTCGCAACAAGGGGTAGGATATTAAAAGTAAAACAAGCTGTGATAGCCTAGTGGTTAGGACATCCGTATTATAATCGAAGGTCGGGAGTTCGATCCCGGGCATTCAAACTGAGTTATGTGCGTTTTAAGTAATTAAATATCACTTGCTTTAACTGTGATGGAAAACATCGTGAGGCAAGCTGCATGCCTGAGTTCTCCATAATGTTCTCAAAGGTGTGGAAGTCTACCAACCTGCACATGTCCAGCGTGGTAGACTATGGTCGAAACTCTTTTCACTTTGAGAGACGACCTATGCTCTGTAGTGAGCTGGTGATGGGCTGATCATGATGATGAATGATGATTAAAAGTAAAAAAAATTGAAAACTGAAACTTGATATGTTATGGCCATGGAGTAAGTACTCAAAGCATTTGTGAGGATTGCCTAGGCAAATCATGATGTGCCAGCAATTCAGCTATGGACTATAACATGTCATGTACCTACTACAGTCACTTTTTAATATTTTAGGTTGGTGGAAGTTTTCACATAGCTCCAGGCAAAAGTTTTACTATAAATCATATACATGTACATGATGTTCAACCCTTTTCCTCATCAGTGTTCAACACAACACATATAATAAGACATCTATCATTTGGAACTGATATTGAAGGGGGTAACACTGCTCCTTTAGATGGAATACAGGGTTTGGCTAAAGAAGGTATGGTTATATTATCTGAGTAAAAATGATTTTAATAATTTTTCACTAATATTTTTTTCCTTAGACCTAAGAATATAGGAAGCTTCCAACCTAAGGAGGATATCTCCCCATAGAGAGAAACGTCACCAAATCCAAAAATGGCGATTTTTTTTATTGATACCACATCAACTCTTCACATTTTTCTGCAAATTTCTGTCCATCTATAAGTTATAGCTACCTACAATAAATTAATATTTGGTTTTAGCTAGTGCAAAAACATGTCTTGTTAATATGTTGGACCTTAAAGTTTAGGGAACATGTACCTAAGTAAATTATTTTTTCCTTTGCATCCATTTATCCTCCTTTGCATCCAATCACATAGTGGAGATTCTTAGGATAGTAATAGATGGCTTCCTACATTTTCTACCATAAGACTCCAAGACGGGTTTATTGATTAATTATTATCAGCTGTGCTAGTGATAAATGATAATAACAGATGGAATAAGATGGCTTAACCAGACCATCTTCCAGGCACAGAGAAAGTGAAAAGACCAGATTCAGACCTCCAAAGCCAGTAATCCATCCCAGACTTATGTCAATGTTGCATAACCAGCACATCAAATTATGAGTGACTTGCTTATGCCCATGACTTTGTCCGTGTAGATGAGGGTTGAGTTTTCAAAAACCCTTAGCTGATGTCTACATCAAAATAGATATTCTGTATGCCAAATTGCAGCTTGATCCGTCCAGTAGTTGAGCTGTGCATTGATAGATCAGTCAGTCAGTCAGCTTTTCATTTTATATATTTAGATTAGCACAGATTTCTGGTTATGTGTACAGAATCATGGTATATGACCACACAAACTAACAAGTACTGAGCAAGTACTGAAAATGTTTACCTCGCTACAAGATCTACAGCGACCAAATAATTGATCAGCTTAGTATGATATGTTATGCCTATAATTTGTTACAAGGAAAATGTTTCAAGTACATACTTCATTTTCCTTACAAACGAAATTTATTTAAAATTTTAGACAGTGGCACTACATAAAAAATATTATATACAAGTTGGGCGACTATATCAACAGCGGATACCAGTTCCTATGGCCATAAATGTACCAAAAGTACCTCCACCTTGAAGCATTACTTTTCCAACTGAATGAACCAGCTCCCTGCCTCTTGCTCCATATCTGTGAACACCCAGAATTATTTTAAAAACATTACTTACCTATTTCGGTTACAAATAATATTATTTCAATATCTTCTAACTATTTTTCTATTTGCTTTGCATTTATCATTTTTAACTAGGTACTTAAATCTTGTGGTTTCAAGAAATAGTTTAAGTATAAACGCTTACCTAAGTGCTGTAAATCCACCAAATAAGCCACCGCTTGCCATCCCCACACAAAATCCTATCATAAAACCCATCTTCATTTTATCAAAACATGATGGGCCTTGACTTTGGTAAACACCTCCGGGCACTGGCATTTTATGCCCTTTGTAATTAAATATAAAATAATTTAATAAATTCTGTGCCAATTAAAAATAAAATAGGCTAATTTTTAATTTATTATAAAAATATAGCCGCAACTAGGTTAGCGAAAATAGTGACAGCACGACAGTGACAATTTGTCAGTTGACACTTGACAGCAACAGTATTGAAGGACAGGAACTCAGGAAGGACAGAGATAGATGATAATCTTTAATAATCAGTGTTGCTAACTACTTTCCAAAACATGCAATAAACCAACCAAATTAGCATGAAAAATAGCGGCTAATTCAAAAAAGGTCGGCAATGTTTTGAAATTGGTTGCACCTTGTGTCACAGTGTTACACACCGAGGTGCTTCCGGGGTGTGACTCAACGGGAATAACCTCGGAAAATCAAGAAATCTCACGGGATTCTTATAGACCCATCCGTTTAACCGATTTATATTCATGTCCATTACTAATATCATAAATGCGAAAGTGTGTCTGTCTGCTAGCTTTTCACGGTCCAACAGTTTTTAGAGTTAGCTTACATCCCGGAAAAGGATATAGGCTACTTTTTATCCCGGAAAATCAAGAGTTACCACGGGATTATTAAAGACCCATCGTTTAACCGATTTATATGTACAGAGGTAGCTTACAACCCGGAAAATACAGGCAACTTCCTATCCCGAAAAATCAAAGAGTTCCCAAAACCGAACTCCACGCGGACGAAGTTGCGGACATCATCTACTTTTATAATACATCGATGATGATAACTGACAATGAGCATACACCTTGTATTCTGATTGGAATACTACACTACTTACACTTATTTTGATTTTTTTTCAGGTGCTGTTATGTTTCAGTATTATTTAAAAATAGTTCCCACAATGTACGTTAAATTAGATAATACAGTTCTTCACACAAACCAGTTCTCAGTAACACGGCATCAAAAGCATGTATCAAATGTGAATACGGAATCTGGTATGCCAGGTGCATTCTTTAGTTATGAATTATCACCCTTGATGGTTAAATATACAGAAAAGGAAAGGTTTGTGAAACAAAATGTATTTATTAATGGTTTTTTTTAATATATATTTATTTTATATTATAATTTCATAACTTGGATTTATTTTATATTGCAGGTCAGTAGGCCATTTTGCAACAAATATATGTGCAATAGTAGGAGGAGTGTTCACTGTTGCTGGTATTTTTGACACTCTTTTGTATCATTCACTTAATGCTTTTCAACACAAAGTTGTTTTGGGTAAAGCAGGCTAAAAACAGGCGCTACAAAGTTTTTAGAAACAGGTTGAAGTCATCAATATGGCATTTACCATGATTTCTACAAAATTCTAGATCAGTACCTTCATACAACGAAGTGATCGGTACATAATTCTCTTTATTGCGATCATACTGTGCTCTTCCCAAACTTATTAGGAACAAATGTCTTTGTTTTATCCTGAAACTTCTGCATAGAAGCACATTTGGATGATGTAATATAATACTGTGCTGTATTTTAATAACATTGTGAATGTAATTGAACCTATCTAGCAAAGATTTTTGATCTGAAACAAAAACAATAAATATTTTAAGCAAGTTCAACATGCTCTATCAATCAACATTGTTAAAAAATCCAAATTCTTTATAGCTTAACCAATTTTGATCAAGCAATAAGTATGTAAAGCTAGTAGTGGTTGTAGCATAATAAGCACTCAAAAAAAATAAAGTTATTTTTTTTATGGTAAGTAGCTACATCAAAGATTTAGATAGGTACTTTTTAAAACAAACAATAATAATCTCAAAAGAAAAATTGACCACTTGCTTAGTGGTAAGAAAATAGTGGCAGTGTAAATGAAGGGATACCTACTGCATAGTTTTGATTTTTGGCAAAAGTATTCTACTTTGCGTCCTAGAATGCATTTACGAAAAACACTACCTTATTTTATAATTAATTTTTTTCGTCATTTTAATAAGTACCAATATTTCCTATAAATCGCCCATCAACTCACAAAGTTTGAAGAATTACTAAAACCCGCAAGTCTTCAAAACATGGTTTAACAGATAACTTTACCGGTAAACAGTATCATACAGCACCATGACCATTTTCCCATTTACATCGCACATTGCATTTAAGTACCTACACACGTTTTAAAAGTAGGTAGGTACCTACCTATAGCAGATCTATATGGTACTTATAGTCCGCGTCAGGTTGAGATGGCAGTCGAAGTATGAGGCGGGGGGACACCCGGCGGCAGTCCGCACGTCACCCGCCTGAGTCGCAGTCGCCGTGAGTGTGCGTTACCTCCCCAATTGCGATCTCAACCTGTCGCGTACTATATACTATATGTGTATGCTATATCCTCAATTCAGTTTTGGCAAGCGCTGTCAGATAATCTCTGTTAGACCAATCTGTATGTTCTTTAGTGAGTTAATAACCAAATTGTAAAAAAAATGTTTATGTATCATGTATGTAAGTATTTAAGTTAAATAGCATTTGCATAGGATAATAAACTTTACTCAATTTGTTTAAAACTTACTTATCATCCATATTTTTGGTGTCCTTAGAATCAAATACTTTACGTCAATATCTGTGAAACCCATTTCTTCCTTAATTACAAAAGAATTAGTGTTTATGTGGTGTAAATTGTATGTGATAATTTTAGGTTGATTTGTTGCAAGCTGCCTTATTTCTTTACCTTCTAAGGTAAACTTTTGTTGAAAATACCCCAATCGTTTATCAATCCTTAAAGTACTGTAAAATAAAAACATTTCCACTGAATCATTTTATAAACTTATAAGTATGAAAAAACTATTAAGCCAGTGGCAAAAAAGGCCATGTATAGTCCGCGAGAGGTCGAGATAGCAATCGGGATGTGACGCGCCCCATACACCTACACAGCCCCGCGCTAACCCGGTGCGGACGAACGCGGGTTACGTGAGGGTGTGCAGGGCGTCCCCCCAACCTCATACTCGGCAGGAAAGGCATTCCGAACCAGTGGTAGATGCATCCGACTATTCGTAAGCACTTGTAAGTTTATACGAATAAAAAAGTTCATTTTTTCATTTTCATTCATTTCATACCACGATTGCCATCTCAACCTGTCGACGACTACTATGCATTTCAAAAGAGAAAAGTATGTACTTATATTACTACTACTAGTACTATATGTACTATACTATGTATAGTACTATATGTACTTTTATTTTAATAGTATAGTCATAATGGCCAGATAAGAGCTAATAGCAATAAAACTTTTAAACAATAGTGTTTTATATTTTGGACAGTCATAAGTCCTAATAAGTGGAAGTAAAATTCAACCTAAAGGACCACTTGCTTTAAAGCTAAAGATCTATTATATTTCCTTCAAACAATGGATTCATAGGGCTGTCAAATAAATGTATATTTTAAACAGCCACTATCATAGCTATATATAAGGTAAATAATAAAACAAATAGTAATAACAATCGAAGTAATGTACAAAAATAATCTATCACTTTTATTTCAAAACATTAGACTAAATAGTTTTTACTATTTGTTTACACTGAAAATTTAAATAAATCCGACCCGGTTAAATAAATAAATAAATTCAAAAGTAAACGCGTCCCATCTTAGGCCACATCATCACTGTCCATCAGGTGTGATTGTCGACAAGCGTTTGCCTCTAATGAATAAAAAATAAAAATAAACTACATAATAATTTTCGCACGCGTGGTCATTTTGTCAGTTGTACAAAAAGACTGGTTGCCTGGTTGGGATATCAGTTTGTTACAACCCTGTGGTCAATTTTTTTTATAATTCTCCTACAAGTATTATTGACATCATTTGACATTAAACCTTACTGCAAACTCTTACATTAGCTTTTTGAATGTGTAAGTACTAACTTGTGATCTTTTAGAATATTAATTTATCTAATTAGTAAACTTTTATTGCTTTTAGCTCTATCTGGCGGGCTCGACTAATACCTATAGTGTAATTATTTGTCTTAAATTCAAGAGTTCTATAGGTACATTGGGGCCGATTCTCTTGTATACGATCTCTAAACTAAACTAAATTAACAGGTCTAAATCTAGTGCTGTCCTTTTCCGCCAGCAACATTATGAAAAGGATAGCAATAGATTTAGACGTGTTATTTTAGTTTAGTTTAGAAATTGTGTACAATGGAATTAGCCACATTATCAAACTAAGAATAGGAACTTGTGACTTTTCGCCATCATATGACATCTTAGCTGGCTGTTGAAGCGCCTACAACATTTTCCGGCACTAATTCGTCGACTCCTAATTTTAACGTTCACTTATTTAGTTAATTGTTTCTTCATAGTATTTTTGTTATTGCATATAGATAAATTAGTCACTTTTACAACTCATGTTTAATATTTTGGAATCAAACCATGGCACCAATTCTAAGCACAACCTAATTTTAGAGTATTCGCGCCCTCTTCTTACTATTGTAATATGAAAAGGACAGAAGCAGTTTGACATTTCTAAATTTAATTTTTAGATGGTAAAACTCGTGATTTTAGCACGCACTCGCGAACCTACCGTTTAAATTTGTATTGTGCACTAAAATTTAGAGTCTTTAAATGTGAAAGTCATGTTCCGTTCCTTTTTTAGCATTAGTAAAAAGAAAAGGATGCAGATACTCTAAATTTAGTTTAGAGAGAGACTAGAGAATCGGGGCCATTAATAATCTAAAATCACACATTTATTATCTTTTCCAAATGTCAGTTCATGCAACATAATATTTTTATAACCACCCGCAATTTTCTATAGATTTTTGTATCGATTGACGTTTTCATAAATTCCTTTGTTCTTCATCTGCTTGTTAAAAACTAACCAACGGTCTGCGCTCAATAAATCATTTTACAACTGCAAGAAAAATCTTTAAATTGTCATCCACACATCTACACTGGCAATATAATATTTTTAATAAACCATACTTTTTGATCACAGGTCAGAGGTCACTGAAGTTCCTATTTTTATTTTGATCTCATTGTATGTACCAACCTACTTATTATTATATTTTTTAAACAATACATAATAGTAAAGTTTTACCTAAACATCAACCAGAAAGGATTTCTTGTTATAATTCGTTTTATTTGATCTGCGCTAAAATGTTTTGATTTCAAGTAGTTAACTCTCACTTGAAGGTCTTCCACTGGTTCACACAGGATAAGAGGGTTTTTGGTTATAAACTGCCCAATGTTTTCTTCATCAACATAATCTTTTAAAAAAAGAATATGATTCTTCATATCATTGTTAAAATCTAGTTTAAGTATTTTACTTGCAATATGTGGCCTCTTTTCAATTTTACTAAGATTCACATTTAGATGAAGCAAATTTTGTAATGTTTGAGAGCTGTTTACGTAGGCTGATAAATTAAATGACTCCTGAAAGTAGGGCTCAATTTCAGACACATCCTCCAAAGAGTGCAATGTTTTGTCTACTTGTTTTCCTTTATCATCGTAAAAGTTCACTAAATTACTAACACTTCTAATTGACTTCACATTACTTATAAAACATCTATTCAAAGCATAGCACAAATTCATGATTATTTATTTGCTACTATTACTTTATTACTATTAAAATATAATAATTGTCACCATATTAATTTTAATTACCTATCTCCCGTAGATAGAGTAATAAAGGTAGATGCAGGAACGTTTGCTTTCTCATTCACACTAAAAAGAGCAAAGTTACTAATGTGATAAACAGAGACGCAGCTAACCTATTTTTTGTCCCTTATCGTGTAACCGGTTTTTTTCAAGGACTACAACTTTAGTTGCAAAACAAACTTTGAGAATTCGTGGCGTAATTGTATTTCTCATTAGTTATTTACTTGTTTTCACATAAAAAACATTTAATACAAATATTGTTGATTGCTTAATACAAATATTGACAACTAAACAATGGTAATTAAAATTGTCGTGGTATTCATCGTTACGTCGTGCTATTGCTATCTCATACGCAATTTACACAGAACTTCAATCTACCTTTATTACTCTATCTACGCGAACGAACAACTGTCGTGGGAACATCGAAGACTCAGACTAAGTATTAAGGAGAATTGGCATTAAATCGCCTGTAAAACGTAGTGATTATATTCTCTTTGTTCGCCTGCACATAGTACATTGAATATAGGGGTATTCGCCTGCCTGGTTGAGCCCGTTTACCTTTTTCTTTATTCATTTCATCACCTATATTTATTACATATGGTGCTGCTGCTCTGCTTATCTACAATTTACCGAGTCTTCAATGCTCATTGCCCACACCAACGTATTGTAGGTAGTGGTTACCAGTTGTTACATTCACGTTGTTGCCTACGTTAAATTATATCGTGCTACATAAAGGTATATAACTTTTAACTTTGTATTTTGCCTAAAAATGATAACAAATCTATTACAATATGTCATGCAATAATTTAATATTACCTATTAAATAGGTTGGATAATAAATACTCTGTCAGCACTTAAAAACTTTCACCTTCATATTGTGTATTACGCACCATATGGATAATTATTATGTAAAATGGTTTAACTTTATTTCAATTTATAACAATTTTAGTTAAAGTTTTTAGGATCATATTTTTTTAGCCACTATGTACATGCAGATAGCTATTATAACGTAGGCATCCGCTAAGAAAGAATTTTTGAAAGTTCAACCCCTGAGGTGGTGAAATAGGGGTTTGAAAGTTGTGTAGTCCACGCGGACGAAGTCGCGAGCATAAGCTAGTTCCAATATATAATTTTTACACTCAAGGGTCCTGAAATATAATAGACGTTTGCCAAAGAAAAAAGGTTTAGGTACAAGGTACATTAATATATAATGTATCTAAACCTTCCTCTTGAAATGTTTGATAAGTAACTTTAATATATATAGAATTTATAGATAAGTATATAATATTGCAACTGAATGTAAGAGTCTGAGCCAAAGCAAAGTCAAAGTATGCTACATACATCTTGATGATGTCTGTAACTTTGTGGATTTAGGTTTTTGAAAACCCCATGGGAGCTCTTTGATATTCCAGGATAAAAAGTATAATCTCCAGCATGGAAGCTATCTCTGTACAAAATAAAAGACGCCTGCAGCTTCCTCATCTGGATATAGGTTCTTTAAGAATCATGTCGGAACTCTTTGATTTTCCGAGACTAAAATCTATCTCTGTACCAAATTTTGTCAAAATCCTATGGATAACAGGAATAGGTGATAAGCTAACAGATGCAATTTCATATTTATTTTATAATATTACACGGTGCCGGATTACCCGGGGTCCACACCCCCGGTAATCCGGCACCGCCTGTAATCCGACATGACAATCTTTGCTAATGCATTGATGATCGAACACGTTATAACGTGTATGCACCATCACTATTGTGCTCGACGCGTAGGGTTTTGACGTCGTCGTTTTGACTCTGATTGCTTAGTTTGAGTTTGAAGTTTGAAGAAGATAGCGGTGTCGTCTAGTGTGTGTTCATTGTTTACTGTTTACTCATTATGTATTAGGTATGTATTCGTACCTAGTAATATTGTCACAAGCTCATAAGTGAAAGCACAAAACACTGACAATTAAAGAAAAATGTGATATTTTAGACCGCCTTAATCGTATTGTATTTGTCGGATCACAAGATACCCATTTTGTAAAAAAATCTGGACTATAGGGGGTCTTAGGCAGTACTCTATAATCCGACAAATTCGATAGTCCGACACTGCCCTGCAAAGTGTTTGTCGGATTACTGGGGGTCCACTGTATTATGGTTTATATAATGTACTAGATGATGCCTATGATAATTTATGGTTACATCACAAAAATAATGAATTTCGCACACTAGCAGTAACAGATATAGTAACATATATTAATGTGTTAATATCATTATGGAACTTAAAAAAAATTTATTTAAATGATATGCAGCTATGATCATAGCATATTTTTCTTATTTATTTTTTGTAATGTTTGATTGATCAAAAGAATTAAGTTAAGATTGAGATTTTTTGTTTGACAGGTAAACCACTAGAATGGATACTTCTATGACCGGAAACAAAATCAGACAAACTTTTATTGATTTCTTTATAACTAAAGGGCACAAGTATGTCCATTCTTCTTCGACAATTCCACATGATGACCCTACTTTATTGTTTGCAAATGCAGGAATGAATCAGTTTAAACCAATATTTTTGGGATCTGTTGATCCCAACTCTGATATGGCCCAATATGTAAGAGTTGTCAACACTCAAAAATGTATAAGGGCTGGAGGAAAGCATAATGACTTAGATGATGTAGGAAAAGATGTCTATCATCACACCTTTTTCGAAATGATGGGTAATTGGTCCTTCGGCGACTATTTTAAGAAAGAAATTTGTTCTTGGGCTTGGGAACTACTTACTGAAGTTTACAAGTTATCAGGAGACCGGTTATATGTAACATACTTTGGGGGTGACGAATCCTCTGGATTAGAACCAGATTTGGAGTGCAAAAATATATGGATTAATTTAGGTGTACCTGAATCTCATATTCTGCCAGGTAGTATGAAAGACAACTTTTGGGAGATGGGTGAAACAGGACCTTGTGGCCCATGTTCTGAATTGCATTATGATCGAATTGGCGGACGAAATGCTTCACATCTTGTTAACATAGATGATCCTGATGTTCTTGAAATTTGGAATTTGGTGTTCATACAATTCAATAGAGAAATGGATGGATCATTGAAGCTTCTCCCAAAGAAACATATCGATTGTGGCTTAGGACTAGAGAGATTAGTTTCTGTAATTCAAAATAAAAGAGCAAACTATGACACAGATTTCTTTATGCCTATATTTCAAGTCATACAAGAGGGTACGAAAATAAGACCTTATAGTGGTAAAGTTGGTTCTGATGATACAGATGGAATTGATATGGCATATAGAGTGTTGGCTGACCATGCAAGAACCTTAACCATCGCTTTATCTGATGGTGGACATCCTGATAACACAGGAAGAGGCTATGTATTAAGAAGGATTTTAAGAAGAGCTGTTCGTTTTGCCTCAGAAAAACTAAATGCAAAGCCTGGATTTTTTGGATCTTTAGTTAATACTGTTGTAAAATTACTGGGTGATGTGTTCCCTGAAATTACAAAAGATCCCGAATCGATAATTCAGATTATAAATGATGAGGAAGTTCAATTTTTAAAAACTCTAACCAGAGGTAGAAATTTGCTTAACAGGACCATTGAAAAACTTGGTGACTCGAAAACAGTTCCCGGTGATGTTGCTTGGAGGATGTATGATACATATGGTTTTCCGATTGATCTAACTCAATTAATGTGTGAGGAAAAAGGATTAACAATTGATATGGAAGCTTATGAAAGAGCTAAAAAAGAATCTCAGTTAACATCTCAAGGAAAGAGTGTTGGACTTGAGGACTTACTAGCCTTAGACATTCATGCAATCAGTCATTTACAAGAGACTGGCGTACCTGTAACAGATGACTCGTCAAAATATAACTATACTCCATCTTCTACAGCAAAAGATGCTGAATATAAATTTGCACCATGTATAGGAACAGTTTTGGCATTACGACAAAATAAAGAGTTTGTGAATGAGGTTACCAGTGGCCAAGAATGTGGTGTTATTTTGGATCGCACAAGTTTTTATGCAGAACAGGGAGGGCAAATATTTGATGAAGGATATATGGTTAAAACTGACGATGAAAGTGTTGAATTTACAGTAAATAATGTACAAGTCAGAGGTGGATATATTCTCCATACAGGTAAAGTTGAAGGTACACTTAAAGTTGGAGACAAAGTTGTGTTGAATATAGACACAGAAAGACGTCGTTTGGTTATGAATAATCATACTGGAACTCATATCTTAAATAATGTCTTGAGAAAAGTTCTCGGAAATGATTCTGATCAACGTGGCTCTCTTGTTATGCCAGATCGTTTAAGATTCGATTTTACTAATAAAGGTCCTATGACTGTTAAACAGATAAAAGATACGGAGGACCAGATCAAATCAATTATTAATGATAACAAATGTGTTTATGCTAAACACATTGGCTTAAGTGCAGCTAAAAAAATTAATGGCCTTCGTGCCATGTTTGATGAACACTATCCAGACCCAGTTCGTGTCCTTTCAGTTGGCATACCTGTTGATGAATTGGAAAATAATCCTGATGGCACAGCTGGATTTGAAACATCTGTTGAATTATGTGGTGGTTCACACTTGCACCAAACTGGTCATATTGGAGATTATGTTATTGTTAGTGAGGAAGGTATAGCTAAAGGTATACGAAGAATTGTAGCAGTAACTGGTCCAGAAGCTACGAAAGCCCTTAATAAAATGAGTATCCTTGAAAATGAAGTTAACAATATTGCTAATTTTATCAAAGATCAAGGTGATAATCTTAATCATAAAGATATTGTTAAGAAAATCGTAGAACTTACTAATGACGTATCTCACGCTCAAATAGCTTATTGGAAAAAAGAAGAATTAAGAACAATGCTTAAAAATTTAAAGAAACAACTAGACGATAAAGAAAGAGCTGCTAAAGCAATGACGATCAATTTAGTGATTGAGAAAGCCAAGGAATTATGTCTACAAGAAAATTCTTCAGAAATTATTGTATGTGAATTAAAAGCATATAATAACACAAAAGCCTTAGATGGTGCTTTAAAGCAAGTGAAGCAGCTACAACCTAACTCAGCTGCTATGTTCTTTTCCGTTGATGATGATTCCAATAAAATATTTTGTTTAGCAGCTGTGCCTAAAAATCTTATTGACAAAGGTTTACTGGCATCTGAATGGGTTCAATCTATTGTGTCAATCATTGGTGGGAAAGGCGGCGGAAAAGCAGAGTCTGCCCAAGCTTCTGGAGCTAACCCAAAAGGGTTGTATGAAGCCATTAAAGTGGCACGCAATTTTGCTGAAAACAAATTAGCATTAGTTTGAAGTAGTATAACTACAAAAGCGACTTTTCTAATTATCAGGTTGTATTGCATAAGTTAGATTGAAGCATTTTATTCATTGGTTACTATACTAATTATGCTTGTAAAATAATTTTTAAATATATTTCTTTTCTTTGGTCTTCTTTTTCTCATTTCTGTTTCCCCTTAAAAATACAGTACAAAAAATTTCAAAGTAGGTTGTACAGGAATTATGCTTACAATTCGATGCAATCAAAATTTATTCATTCATACCAATGACATTCTAATAAGCATGGACACATCGTGGCATACAACACAAGAGCCCAAACATGGCACACGTTTCTAAATTCACCCTATTTAGCTTCTACTGCCCCATTTATACATTCCCGCTAACATTCAAGTCCTGTAAACTAACCTCAGTGATTAAGCCGCAATGTAAATCGATTAAGCACTCTAGGCTGAATAAGGTGATTTTAGAAGCAAACTTGAACAAAAAATGGAATGGAGTAGTGTAGCACTATTAATTTTTGTTATTTCTTTGAGAGATTTTTCGTTTTTGTAAATATGAAACTATTATACTATATCTATTCTATATCTGCTCGTGATGATTCACTGACTGACTGACTGACTCATTTGATCACCTTCATACACCTTGATACACTTCTGTAAAATTTTGTGGTTTTTTTTTACCGATGGTTTCGTATAGAGGACAAAAAATGATTCGGAGGAAAAATATGGATAGAGCTGATGATTGAGGATTTCGGTGAGGAGCACGGCCAGGGTATTGAAGATAGGTGGGGGGTGCTCGAACAAATGTCACTCAGAACTTCATCCAATTGACAGGGAGCTGAAAAATAAAACCAAATAAAGATAAACAATATTACCTTCGAAGCATGTAATATGTTTTTCTTAACTGGGAAAACTTGCAAGTTTTTTTATTCACTACAAGCTAGCCCTAGATTGCAATCATACCTGGAAGAAAGTGATGATACAGTCTACGATAGTAGCGGGCTAACTTGTAGGGGTGGGGTAAAATCCACACCCGTTATAGATGTTTCTATATGGCATCGTACCGGAACGTTAAATCGCTTGGCGGTAGAGTGGTAAGTAGCCACGGCCAAAGGCCTCCCACCAGCCGACCAAAACCAATTAAGAAAATCTCAATCGGCCCAGCCGGGAATCGAACCCGGGACCCTCGTCATACAAATCCACCGCGCTACCACTGCGCACCGGAGGTCGTCAAAAGATAATAAAATAAATGTGATACAATAATGGCCAATAGATTTTACATTGAACAAAAAAAGCTACTCCACAGTTTTGTTTTTCCGACATTCGTGACGCGCCCTTAAATCTGTCTCTTTCCGATGTGCGTGAGAGAAAGGAATGGGAACATTGTAAATAATTTTAGATATTTCTAGTGTTTTCAATGGTTTTACTAAGTATTTTACACTTTTTCGCATGTTATCTTACGTAAATAAAATTAACTTACCGGTGGTAAGTCACACCATCTCTTTTCTGCGTTGTTAACGTATTATTTCGGCACTTTTTGATCGCGCATTTAGGCATCTTGACAGCTTTGCAGTCAACATGCGACTAATGAAGAAAGTGTGCTTACACCGAGTTTAAGCACACTTACTTGGTCCCTTGTTATGCGCGCCAGTGCGATGTCCTTGCTTATTAGAATGTCATTGATTCATACATACATCTTTACTTCATTATCATCTTAACCCAAATTCAGCCCGCTACTCTCAGAATAAGTACCCTTAAATGCGAAATTGTGTTTGTTTGTCCTTCAATCACGTCGAATGAAGCAACGAAATAAAGTGATTTTTGGCATGGGTATTGAGTTAAAGACCTGGAGAGTGCCATAGGCTACTTTTTATCCCGGAAAGTGAAAGAGTTGTCAAGGGATTTTTAAAACCTAAATTCACGCGAACGAAGTCGCGGGTATCAGCTCTAGTATTAAATAATTTTTCTCAAACATGCATGGTAATATTGTCATTATTTTCGAAAAAAGAACACGCGAAGTATCGAATTTTCGGACAAAGAAAATCAAATCCATTGCAGGAGCGTTTTTGAATTTGGAACATTATAACGCTCCTGCAATGTTGTATGAAACGGCGTGCTGGGGTTATTAAATAATCTTTGATCGGTGGCCCTAGCGCGGTTGTTTGACAGCTACAATGTCACGATCGCAATCATCTCTGATTGGTTAATGCTCGCTCACTATTGGCCACAATGCATTGTCGCACAAATTCAGCCAATCAGAACAATTGAGATTGTAATAATGATTGATGCAGGTTTTAGACAATCGCCCTAACAGTAGGGCGGGCGGGATGCAGGTTTTAGACAATCGCCCTAACAGTAGGGCGGTTGTCTAAAACCTGCATCAATCATTATTACAATCTCAATTCTGATTTGGAACCACGAGGCCAGCAGATAAAGTCTCAAAATTGACGCCTCTTTTTTTGCGTCGGGGGTTAAAATATACATAAAACTATAATGATTTTATTTTTAAGGACTTTTATTGAACTTTATAGACGAACTTTATAAATATAGTTCAAACAAAATATATCTTATATAACTGGCATAATATACTAAAAATATCTACATAATAAAATTATTGTTTAAACAAAATATTCATACAAGTATTTGGTTGGTCTTTTTACGACGGCTCCATTGAGTAATTCGTTCATGGTGTCGGTGCAATTTAAAATTAATGTGATAATAACAGCGATATAAATGTTCCACTAGATGGGGTGCTGCATAGCATGTCCCAACGAACATTACATAGGTGTCTGTACCCCTGTCAGCCGTAATCCTCTTTAGACTCAGTCCGTTTGTAAAACTAGACCGATTTCGAACCCCTATTTAACCCACTAGGGGTTTGGATTTTCAAAAATGGTCTCTTAGTGGATGTCTACGTCATTGTAGCTATCTGTATGCTAAATTTCAGCCCGATCCGTCCAGTGGTTTATGCTGTGCGTTAATATCAGTCAGTCAGCTTTCCTTTTATATATATAGATTTGAGTAGGTATAGTTGGCTTTAGTACTTATAGTCTGTTCTGGTTCATAGAAACGGACTGTGTCTAATTGGCAGGAGTCACACAGAGGTCCGTTGGAACATGTTACTATGAAATGTCTATGGAACATTTATATCGCTTGATAATAATTTACATTATTCTACTAGTGCTATCAGCAAATTTATTTACTCCTGACCGAAACCCTCGGTTTCCTCGATAGCGTAATTTAATTTCTCGCACAATTGTTCGTAACTTTTATAAGGCGGTAGGTCGAGTCGGTTGAAGCAGGTGTGCGAGCGCGGCAGCCACGTGTCCTTGCCGACCTGCAAATACAACTACGTTACAACGTATGTGTAAAAATAAAGTTACAAATTAACGATTTTCGGATTTTTCCTTTACTTATACTGGGGAGTTGATAATCTACTTTCAAAGGCCCATGTTACTATGGAACTGCTTAAGCAGATCTTCAAGTCAAAGTGAAATGGTTTATTAAAAAAAAAACAGACTTCAATAACCACCAACACTAAAAAGTGAAAAATAATTTAATTTATTACCCAAAATATTATGTATACAAGAGTTATTGTAGTTCAATAGCAATATTTTTTGGAGCCGGTGCCAATTAGAAGCACGAACCGTCTATCTACTCTTCATAGTGTTTTGCTACTCCACATTGGCACTGACTCCGAAAAATATATTATATCTTGTATACTTACATAATATTATATTGGGTAATAAATTAAATTACTTTTTACTTTTTAGTGTTGGTGGTTATTGATGTCGGTTTTTATTTTTTTGTGAAAAAATTTTATTTCACAATTTTTAGTGGCCCCATTGTACTAAAATATGATATACCTGGTTAAAAACCTACTGTTTACTAAGCTGTTACACGGATCGCGAGCAATTTACTCTTATCTATTGAGGAGTACTGTTCTCCATCTCCGAAGATATTCACCAAAAGTAAAAAAGACCTAAGATTTGAGCAGATAATAATTAATGAGTTAAAGAATTGAAACTAGAAAAGAGTAATGGTGACAGAACGCCGCCCTGAGGCATACCAGCAGTAATATCGCACCAAGACGAATGAGTTTCCTCAATGCGAATACGCTGCCGACGATCTCAACGGTAACTATGAAACCAGTCAGTTGCTGAGGAAAATGTGTTAAGAGAACGCAACATAATTTACATACTCACAAGTATTATGGTTAACGGTATTAAAAGCGTTGCTGAAATCGAGTTAGGTCAATACTGAGTTATTGATGATTATCCATGCCTCAGCGCATGTCAGCTGTAAATTTAATCACCACAGTAGCCATATGCCTAGAACGGAAACCGGAAATTGGTAGTGTCTGTTTAGGAAGAGGCTGATGGTGGATTAACTTTTGAAAGAAATTGAACGGAAATCAGATAAATACGCTTGCGTATTTAACTGATTGACCTTTTTCGGAGGCATAACATGTGTTTTCTTCAGGCATCAGAGGGCGCCGTGATAGATTTGGTTCAGATTTGTGAGATAACAGGAATATCAACATCTAGGAGAGGAATAATCATATGCCGTTGCTACCAACAGCATTAGAAGAGCTGGACAATATGTTCTTCTTAACATCCCAAGCAGAAAACTGACTAAAATTGAACGGAGAAGAAGAAAAATAATTGTCGAAAGAGAATGAATGAACAGTTTGCAATTTATCATAAGAGTTCAGAGGACGAGAGAAATATTGATTCAAAAGATCAATGTAAATGATATACCAACTCCAACAGAGACAGACTCAAGAAATTTCCAGACTCTGGAAGAGTCGCCGTTCTCGCCCAATGTATGAATATGGCGTCGCTGTGCGTGTATTGCAGCGATTCCTAATAACTGTCTGTGATACTCTTCTGATGGATGGCACATAAGCTAGGATTTCCGTGCACCTTTCTTAAGAATTTGGTCTTTTAAATGTTGTAAAAGCCAAGGAGCAGGTATGTAAATGCTTAATGGGCTTAATTGGTGCAAGAATATCATGAAGTTGAGTCAGTGAGGAAATGCAGATTCAACTACTGCTAGTCATTCATATTTCATTCTCGATTATTGTTGATTTCTGGCTATTCCAGGCATTTTATAGGCACTGACCTTTATTCCGTATCAAATCAGATTTTGATTGGACTAGTGCACAAGCTCAAAAAAGGTAATTTATTTATTGTCATGAACTTACCTTTTCTATACAAAAACGTTGTGGTCCATTAGAACCCATGAGTTCAGCAAAACCACCCACGGGCACACGACAGGTTCCCGTTACAAACTGCAGCAGCCTGGCCCGCTTTTCGTTGTCCATTTGTCGTACAAACTAAAAAATATTATAATATTTAAATTAATAATAAATAGGCTAGTTGACACTTTTTTTAAGTAGGTCTTAATATTTGTCCTATTAGATCAAAAAAATTAACACTATATTTTTTTGCGCCCCAAAACCCGTAAAACTTTAATTTAAAAATATTTTTTTCATAGACAGGTGAAAACACTGTCGGCCATGTTTGGCCGATAGATTGTCTGTGCTCTGACGTCATGCATTTGTAAACAACAGCATAACCTCCCAAAGTTTAATAAACATGACTTCTATACTAGTTTACATGAAAAATATAGTAATTATCGTTATTGTATCATCCGAGAATGTAAAAACGCATCGATAGAGACCACAGGAAAGTTGTGGATTAGAGTGTCCAGTGAAATAAATATACGTACCTAACACGCGAAGACTTGCTTAAAAGGATCCTATATCACTAACGACTGCAACCCAAATTTATTTTTGCAAAGATCACTTTCTTGTAAGTCTTACTTAATAACTTATTCAATTTATAAAGAGAAAACGATAATTTTTTACGTTTACTATGAGTTTTTAGAAATATATAAAAACTAGCTTATGCTCGTGACTTCGCCCGCGTGGACTTCATAAATTTCAAACCCCCATTTAACCCACTCAGGGGTGGAATTTCAAAAAATCCTTTCCTAGTGGATACCTTCTCTTTACCTACAAAGAAAACACCCACCAAATTTCATGTATCTAGGACCAGCTGTTTAGATGTTTAGGCTGTGCGTTGATATATAAGTTAGTCAGGACTTGAAATTTTATATATATGGATACTACGTTAGTCAATAGGGATGACATTTCTTTGTTTACATATTTAATGACGTCACATCATGGCTGACAGTGTTTTCTGAGTTTCAAATAAAAATAAAAACTGTATTTTTTTAAATTGGATTTATATATCCATCCTGCGTTTTTAATAATTGTTATTGATATATTTCGTTGTCTTAAGCAAAATACTATAATAAATAATCATTTATTGGACGAAATTAGATATGAGTCAAGTAGCCTATTGCTTATGTAAAGATCAAAGTAAAAATTTTGAATTTATCAATTCCAGGACATGTACATACACGGTAGATGGTGTTGCGCTGCCAATCCTCCACATCCACCTCCTGCATGCCGCATAGCATCAGCTCTAATTCGCGCTCGTCGTGCACGGATGTACACACCAGACACGTACCTGCCAGAACCGACCTGCTTGCTGGTGCGCGTGTAGTAGCGGCAGATGGTGTTGCGCTGCCAGTCCTCCACGTCCACCTCCTGCATGCTGCACAGCATCAGCTCCAGTTCGCACTCGCCGTGCACAGACGCACACACCAGACACGTACCTGCCAGAACCAGGCGACCTGCTTGCTGGTGCGCGTGTAGTAGCGGCAGATGGTTGCGCTGCCAGTCCTCCACGTTCACCTCCTGCATGCTGCACAGCATCAGCTTCAGTTCGCGCTCGCCGTGCACAGACGCACACACCAGACACGTACCTGCCAGAACCAGGCGACCTGCTTGCTGGTGCGCGTGTAGTGGCGGTAGATGGTGTTGCGCTGCCAGTCCTCCACGTCCACCTCCTGCATGCCGCACAGCATCAGCTCCAGTTCGCGCTCGTCGAAGTATTTCAACCATTCCAACGGCACCACCTGTACAGGGCAATGGTTATGTGGACAGAATTGTACTTTATGAACTTTAGTAAACCGGTTGTTGTAAATTGGTGCAAAGATATCTATCTTGTTTTATTCATCTCTGAGAAGCAGACATTCGAATTTTGTTCCCTTGGACACAACTGTATACGCTATACAGTTACGTGTATTCTAAGCGGCGCTCCGTAGCATTATGTAGAGCCCCTCCTGATACACTTAGCGCCTCCCACTCATGTCGTAGACTTGTTGATATTAGGTAGTAGTCATTTACGGACCGTGTTCTGTACATTTACTGCACACTATACAGGGACAGGTCTAATGTTATGATGCACAACTATCATTATCGTTAACCGATAGATGTCTAGATATGTGAGGGCTCCAATTCTCGCTGCCCCATTTGATCTGTGAATTAAAAAGTGATTCGGAATTATCACTTCTTCTTGGGGGTTGTCAGCTACATTCGTTAACGTTTGTAAGTTGACAATGTGTTCGGATCAGCCTGAATCTAGCGGCTCCCTGCGTCTCGTCGTTGTCTGTCCACCTAGTGGGAGTCTCCAACATTGCGCTTTCCAGTGCAAGATCGCTGTTCTAGCACCTTGGGACCCCAGCGTAGACGTTTGGGTCCCAAGGTGCTAGAACAACGATCTTGGCAAAGGGCTATAGTACGTACATTTTAAGATCTCACGCGCCATTTTAGCTCTATGCGTTAGCTGTTATGCCAAAAGTATGGTTCACCTTTAAATTAAGAACGATTGCCCATTGCCACTTCAGCTTCGAACAACTTATACATTAAAAAATCAAGCATGTACTTATACCTCGTTAAAACCGTCTAGGAAGGCATTAGTTTGTTCCTCAATTCCTCGCGTCATGCGCCATTGCGTAACTAATTGCAAGTATTGTTCTTTGTTGGCCTGGAAAGTAGTAATCAAATATTAATATTGCATACTGATTAGTACAGTGTTAAGAATTTGATATAGGGACCGCATTTTATTAATTTGATAATAGGCTCAAAATGGCTCAAAGACTTTTCCGATGTTGTCCGTCAACTTAGAGAACACATTTTATTTTATTCCTTGGGCTCTTCATAATCAAAAGAATTAACAACGGAGTTTAGGTGTATGAGGTGAAAAGGTCCCAAAAGGATAAAACAGATTTTCAACAACTATACAAAGTTTCTACTCAATCAGACGAAGGTTTGCTAACACATATATAACGTAGGTAATGATATTAAGTCATGAACGACATAATATTATAATGACTGCAACTCGTGTATCTGAGTCGAAATATTAATAATTTAAAATTCATACTGGCACCGATTCTCTTTCTCTGAACTAAATTTAGAGTATCTGCATCCTTTTCTTTTAAACAATGCTAAAAAGGGACAGAACATGAACTTTACATTTAAAGACTCTAAATTTTAGTGCACGCTACAAATTTAAACAGTAGGCTCGCGACTGTGCGCTAAAATCACGGGTTTACCATCTAAAAATAAAATTTAAAACTGTCAAACTGCGTCTGTCCTTTTCATATTACATTAGTAAGAAGAGTATGCGGATACTCTAAAATTAGGTTGTGCTCAGAATCAGTACCATTGAGCGGTTTAAATTTTGCGTTGATAGATCAGTCAGTCAGTTGGGAGAAGTCGATTGTTACGTATAGAATGTAATATAGAAACTTACTTCTGTGACCCGGTCCTTATCTCCTGCCGGTTTCAGCTCGTGATGTATGACTTGCCCTAATACTTCGAAGTCCACGCTAAACCACATTTCGAGGCCACACTCGTCAATGTTATTGTCTTTGATCCAAACCAAGGAGTTATAAAATTCAGGATCGATCGATTCAATGTCTTTCATTGTCAATTTTTTATTTAACATTCTTTTATAGAAGGGCATCGTGAACCCGGAATAAATGAATCTGCCGTGGTACAGAGCCATCGCGATAAACCTGCCTATGAACTTGAAGTACAGGAGGTGGTCTGGGTTGACGTAACTGGCTGGATTTATTTGCAGGCTGTAATTGTTTTTGTTCGCGTACTCGAACAGACAGTACATGGGATTGAGCACTTCGTGTGAAAGGAGGAAGAACCATTCCCGGCTGACGCCTCCATAATCTAAACCCTCTTCCCCGCGGAATATTATGTACAGTCTTCTTCGCAGCTCGTATGCAGGTAGCCTCATGATCTGAAACAAACATTACTTTAGATCATAATACAATACATTTAGTCTTTTTTAACTTTCCCTCTTTAAAGATTTTTTATTCACTATAGGCACACGCTTGACCAAATTCACATCTGTTAAAAAAGTGATGATGTGGCCTAAGGCCGAGGCCGCACCGCACTGGCGATAAACCAGCGAATCGCGGCTACGTCGCGTAATGACCGGCCGCACTGGTTAGATTCCGGCGGCGATTGAGTTTGCGTGATTGGTGGCCGCACTAACGTTGCGCGTCACTGCACGACAAACAGACTTTTTAACAAAAAGGGGGGAGTTGTGTTTTCTTCCTATGTACACCAAAATCTCCGCGATTTTCGAACCGATTTACTTTTTAAAAGAGATTTTTCTTATAGAGAAATGTAGAGAGTATTCGAGAGTTTTAACCTAAAAAACCTAATGACAAAACAAATTATTTAATTAAAGCGCGATTGCTATCGCAACATTTAATTTTGACCAGTTCAATTCCTTCAAAATGGCCCCCTCGCAACAAATCGTATGACATCGAATGAGTCCAATATAGATTTTTAAAACTATCTTCATTAATTTTTTTATCATTACTGACAACTCCAATATTTAAAAAAAAAAAATAGCCTAACACTCTATTTCGAACGTATTTACTTGGTGATAGGAGTCCTCGAACAGCGTCTGCCGCGCTAGCGTGATTTTGATGTGGCTGGGCAGCGCGTTGCTCTGGCACAGGTAGCGGAACTGGCTGAGCTTCCAGCGGAACGAGCGCTCGTAGGCGCGCGGCACGCCGTAGGCGCCCTGCACGCCCTGCGGCGCGCCGGGCCGCGGGTCCTGGAACGTGGTGGTGCGCGTATTGTGGTCCACGAAGTAGCGCGTGCCCTCCTCCGTGAAGCGACTCTCCCAGCCCGGCGGCAGCGCCTCTTCCAGCGCGCTGATCTCCTGCCCCTGCAACCGAAATGCAATACTCGTATAGCGACATGGCCGAAGAGACTACACGACGCAACCGCTACCGCAGAGTGGTGTGTGCCGTACAGTGATCGTAACACAAGTAGTCCAACCTGACGGTCAACATAGCAGTCTGTGCATGTCATAGATTAAATACACCTGGCTCAGATCGGTTTTTAAGATTCCGTACCTCAAAAGGAAAAGGAAACGCTTATAGGATCACAATGCGTAGTCATACGTCTCGTTTTCAGATTGGACTACAGCAACGCCTCTGCAGTCCGATCCCAAGCTAATCTGAATGCTTCTATAATCTGAACGACACTCCCGGAGAAAATGCTTTTGCATAAATTAAGGGATAAGGCATTTTTCATGTCGCTAAATATGACTTGTCAAAGCTCTATATTGGAATTCTTTAAAAAGTGTGATTAAAACATTTAATTCTTACTAAGTAATTATATTTATTTTGTTATAAATAAATAAATAAATAATCTTTTATTTCAGACCAGTAGTCCATATTTAAATTTACAACTATATATTTACTAGAGTTAGTGTGTTAGTAACAATATTTCCTTATAGTTATGTTAGTAATGTTAGTGCTTATTGATTTAAATAAAGTGGCCTAACGTGGCAGCTCTAGGCGCCCGGTGGCCACTGCCACCCAGTGCTTAATTATTGGGCAGCCTATCCTATCTTTAATTGCACCCAGAATGCTGTTGGAACTGCTACGAAGACGCTGTAGGAGGGAGGCCATCTTTTTACGGATGATGGCATGAAAGCCATCAGTCCTGGCCTCCGTGAACATTAAATCTAACACTTAGTTATACTATCTTATCTAGTTCGGTTGTTCGCAATTCGAACATCCGAACAGGATATAAGTTTTGTGCACAGTATAAAGAGAGAAGTCCGACGCCTTTGCTCTCATGGTAAATGACGACTACGACAACCCATCAACATAGGGCCCAAACTACGTAGCTAACCTCTGTTTGTAATATACCTGAGTGCGCGGGTCCTCCCACTGCGTGGTGCGGTTCTTGTGGTTGACGTAGTAGACGCGGCCGTCGGGCTGCACGCGGCGCTCCCAGCCCGCCGGCAGCGCGCCCGGCGCGTCCTCGCCCGCCACGGTCGCTCCCGCCGCCGCGCTCGCCGCACCCGCAGCCACCGTGCCCGCGACCGGGACCGAAATGCTGTTTACTATAGAATTACATGCAATCAATGATAATATATAAAAGAAGGAGATATGTTAGATACAATGCAAATTAGAGACACCAGGCTCAGTTTTTTATGCTTTTTGTTTGGCCAGGCTCAGTTTTTATGTTTGGCTGTGATCTACAAGTGTGTCATTATTTATGTTCACTTACTTACATAACCTTTCCAGTCAACTTTTCTGTTATGAACCGATAAGGTGTGGAATGCTCTTCCAGTGTCTCTTATCAGCTTATTAAGCATGATTGTCCCAAGCGCAAGCCCACGTTCCAATAAAAAAAACTTTTCTTTGTGTTTTTAGGTAAAGAAATAGTGTCAGTGGGAACCTGAGGGAGGCGGGTCGTGGTCGCTGGCGGGCTGCGCGGGCGGCGGCGGCGGGTACAGGAAGCGCTGGTTGCCCTGCGCGACCACGTGGCGCCGCTCGCCGCGCCAGTGCTGGAAGCGCGCCAGGCGCTCGGTGTCGGGGCGCTGCCACGTGGTGGTGCGCGTGTTGTGGTCCACGTAGTACACGCGGCCGCGCGCGTCGCGCCGCACCTCCCAGCCCGGCGGCAGCGGCTGCGGCCGCTCCCACGACGTGGAGCGCGTGTTGTGGTCCACGTAGTACCTGCGCCGCCCACCGTGCATCACGATTAAACTTCTTTACGTGCGGTGGTATTACATTACTGAGTTAATAAAAACTGTTGGACTCGCATCTACATATTTTTATAAACGCAGACACTAAAGTGTATCTAAAGTGTGTCTATACTAAAGCGCTGCGCTGGCTGTATTAAATACAACTCTTAAGAGACTATCTACTCTTGATATTTTTTTCAAATATCAAATAAAACATTTATTCATTTTACATTACTTTTAATGAAGTAAATATTTAGCAAAAGCCCAAAGCTGATATAGCGTGTAGAAACAAAAAGTCTCAAATCGGGTGAATTGTGTTAGTGCAATTCTCACCGTCGCCCGTAGACGTCATATCGCATCTCCCAGCCGGGCGGCAGCGGCTCCTCGGGCGCAGCGGCGGCCGCGGCGACGGAGGGCGCGGGCGCGGCGCTCGCGGGCGCGTGCGGTTCGGCGTCCTGCCGCGACGGGCCCGCGCCGCTCTCCGGCGCGACTGCTGCGCCGTTGCTCAGCGGAGGCGGACCCGGCGGTGGCTGTGTAAACACCGCCAGACGATATAATCACAGAGTACTTATTACAGATGGATCATTCCGTAAACAAGGATAGCGACTCTCGTTACGACGCAATTTAATAAACGCCTTTCTTTCCGAAGAGATCACGAGTGTCATGGGAAGAGTGCGCCGCCGTAGGTATATTTCTCGTGTACGTAACTAAGTGAACCCGGCCAGATATAGCATTATTTTTGTTAGTACTTACCTTTGCATATCACGTCAACATTGACATACTATCAGACGCCAACAATCGACTATTGAGACACTATCATGACCAGAGCAAAATGGTCCTAAAGATGAATGAATTTAAGTCTTTTTTCGGTATTACACATGTTTGTTTTACGAGGTTTCCGCAGTTTATCCTTATCTGCAGAAAACTTAGGCTATTTATAGAGCAACAAATTAAATCAGATTTCCTAGGAATTTCCTCATATTATTAGGCAATTTAACTAACAATAGTAATAAGTAAAATGTTTATAAAGAAAACAATGAACAGCTTTAAATGACCTTACAGATAGACCATGCCCCCAATTGTGTAAGAATAACCATTTCATAGCTATCGCAATCGTCAATAATTTTCTGCCCTTTGATTGGCTGTGAAAAAATGTAAACAGCGAATCAACCAATCAAAGGGCAGAATTTCTCGACGATTGCGATAGCGATGAAATGGTTATTTTTACACAATCGGAGGGCATGTCCTGGATTGACATATTGTAGATTGTAGAGTACTTTTAGTTCCAGTGAGAAATTAAAAAACTGGTCAAGTGCATGTTAGAACATGTAGGTATAAGTTACTGTTCCGTAGCCATGGCAGTTGTAATAGCAACTTTGGCGGTTATTATTTCTTAAACAGTGGTTTTTTCGAAACACTGCCCAAATAGCCTCATAATGTACCCATATAACAAGATATATAATATAACTCGAGGAATAAACCAATTTTTTAATTTTAAATAAAATGTATGACACAGACAGATGGACTGGAGGAAAATATAATATTATGGTTTCCTAATTTAATTTACTGAGGGTCCCTAAAAAGACTACTCCCTACAGCTATTTCAAAAAACCTTACAAGACAGAATTTTTAGAAATATTTTATAAACATAAAATCCAGACTCACTCTTAAATTTCGGGGATGCCCCATAGATCTCAATGTTTCTACATTGTTTCTTAATCTAATTCGAGCTCTGACACCTTCAGTAAGAGAACATCGGGAGGTGGCAGACTCTCCAAGCACTTCATGGGATTGACTCAAAATAGCTGGATCTATTCTTAAACCATCGAGCAGTAGCACAAGTTCAGCAGCTTTCACTTCAGTGTTTGCAGTAGTTGCACTGTCTGAAGATACTGTTTTCATCAAATCTGTGACAAAAAAAAAGCTTTATAGATATGAAATTCGAAGTAAAGTAATAAACGTTAAAAGTGCTCTTCACTGTCACTTCAAGTCGAGACTGAGAGCATGCTAGTGCAATGAACATTTACGGGCAGGACATACTCAAGAGCAAGATGCGTGATGTGTAACCAATGTGAAATAAAATTTGGTATTACGTTGTTTTTTGCGAATTAATCAATATATTTAACAAACAAAACACATTTCAAATTATTATTGACATGGTTTGTTTACGCAGGAAGTTGCCTCAAAATTTAAAATAGATGTGTATCTATTGTTTTAGGGCATAGATAATATATAGATATAGAAAGAAATCGATATCTGGTTTAGTATTAAATCTAGAACAACAAATAATGGAATGATAGGTGTTTGTATGGAGAAGCGCGTAAGAAATGTATTAATCTTAAGTCCTAAAATATGTCTTTTATTACCTATACTCAGCTCCACATTTTCACATTTTCCATTAAAATATAAAAGAATTTTCAATAGGTTTACTCTTTTTTCACCAATAACGTTGTCTTTCCTGAAACTATGGTGATCGGCCAAACGGAACAATATTTGTGACAATGGTGTGACCAGCACTGTAAAGTCTTCCTTCCATTTTGGATGTAAAGTGTTTTTCAGGACCTCAGTTCTTCTTGAAATTTTGTCATCTATTATCACTTGTAAATAAGGATTGGGTTTTAAAAATCCAGAATTTCGAATGTTTGCTGATTCAACTGAAATGGCAACATAGATTTTATATAATAAAATTTTAATAGTCACTCAGTAGGTATACAGTAAACTACCCTTGCCTGTCACTTTACACAATTACTCAAGCCAACAATGTATAGTATGCGACAGGTTTAGATGGCAATCGGGGTATGAGGCGGGTAGACGGCCCGCACACCCACACGTCACCCGTGCTCACCAGTACCGTGTTAGCACGTGGGCTGTGCGGGTGTGCAGGGCGTTCCCTCCCCGATCGCCATCTCAACCTGTCGCATACTATACTTTGGAATTTTCTCTGAAAACCAAAGAAATATAGAGACTAAGCAAATAAAGAAAATATTATCATATTATGTTTTTTTTTCTTATAAAATAAATAAAGAAAACATTATCATATTATGTTTTCTTTGTTATTGTTTCTTGATTCATGTGTTACTCTGTGCATAATAAATAACAAGTTGACCCACACCAACCTGTTCCATAAACAAATATGAATGTGTTATATTATATACACATGGCACAATATAAACCTTTTTTTGTAAAAAAAATCTGAATGATAATGAAACTTTCAAAAGGCTCGGAACATTTTTGAGACTTTTTTCACACTATGCATATATGCATGGAACTCAAAGATCTTCGTTCAGCCCACCAATGCACCAAAAACACCTTTACATAAAAATTCAACACCTTGACAACCCTCAAGAACTATCAGTCAGAGAGACATGTTCAAGAAACTGAAAATGTTCAATACCTTGACCCCCTCTGAGAACTGGTAAAAAGTTGCCCACCAAATAAAAAACTTTTACAATTTTTGGACAAGACTTTTTGTCATACTATGCATATACATAAGGCTTGAAGAAACCATTCATTCATCCATTCATTTTAAAAAATGGTCTCCCTAAAACTAAATATGTTCAAAACCTTTAGCCCTTCTGCGAACTGGTAAAAATACACCCATAAAAAATTCTAATAGCCTTCAAAACATATTAGTCAGAAAGCTTTGGAGCTAGAACTAGTTATATTAAAGCCTTGAAACCTTTGATAAACTAATGAAAAAGGATGGCCACCAAATAAAAACTTTCTATATAAAATACCTATTACTAATTGATAAGTCAACCTGTTTGTATTGGATTTGGATATTCCTTCTAAAGAGAAAGTATGAAAACTCAGGAATTTAGAAATTGGTGCAAGAGGTGAACAGATAAAAATATAAAATCAAAACCCAAGTTATAGTCCTATATTATAGGTATCAAGAAATGATTGAGCGATAAAATGTCTACGTTTGATGCCCATAAACACAAACCTCTTCAGTGGTCTGTGCACCATACAGTTAGTTACTCATGTTACAAAACAAATTAAAGTAAAAATTGTGTTTAGTACTAAACCAATATGAAAGTTCTAACAAGTTGTAATTAGATTCAAGTACCTTCTTAATGAGACCAAACACAATTATTTTACAATTGAAACTGTTATGTGTCTTTATAAGTATCTAGTAGGTATACGCACAACAGACGGAAATGTTTAAGTGCAGAAACCAGCCCAGAATGCAGAAGATACCTAGTATTTTACAAATAAATAATGACATCACTCATTACTTATCAGTGAAATACTTATTTAGCAATTGCAATAAATGGCAAAATTTTATGTTAGAGAAGACAGAGCTGCTTTTTACAGTGGAAATTCATCATAATCTAATATAAAACAGAAATATTAAATAATTTTGTACAATGCAAAGAATGACAGGAGAGAACCAGTACATATGTAAGCTAAACTCATTTAAGTATGTGCTTCAATGACAAGATAGCTTTGGTAAGTCTTAGGCATCCATAGTGTACTTTGACCAGTCTCAGACTTTACTAAGAGTTGAAATGGGACAGAATCATGGCAAAGTCATAACAGCTGTCTCGTTATACCTCTAAATAAACTCTAGCAAAGTCGACGTACTTGCAATGTTATTTAGCATTTTGGTGTCAAAGAACATCAAAATGCTAATTTGCTCTGTGGTCTATTTAGTGTGTTATGATTTAGGTGTTATTTACAGGTAACTCACCTGTTAAACTCAGTTGATGATATGTGGACAGTGAAATGGGAGCCGTAAGTGTTGAAATGCTTTCTGTCATAGTGATATGGTTATTTCATAATGTTATTTTAGAAGTAATTTCTCCACATCTTTACTAAAATCCAGATACAATCTGAAAAATATAAACTATTTTACCTGCCTGTGATTGTACAATAACATTGTATTAGGAAACTAATATTATTGTAAAAATAGGTAATTAACCAGCTGCAGTGTTCAAAATCCAGTCCCTAATTTTGGCATTTGTGCAATGCCAAGCTGGGATGTTTGAATTCTCAGCTATCAATGTTTGACAGACAAGGGTATGGACACTCCAAGGCTCATCAATAAATAGATACATTGTTAAATTAGAAAGTAATAGTTTAAAATGAGTTAAATCATTAGTTATTGTATTTCTAATGAGGTAAATAAATAGATTTGTTTTCGGTCCATCGTAAATTGTTTAAAAAACTTACAAAAGTAGGTTTATATAAGTAAATGCAAAGTGAATTTAGGTAGCTCTAAAAGTATAATCCAATCTCTTATAGATAATAAGTAGATAATTAGGTGCTCATTCTATTTATCAGATTACTACTTGTGTTACTATCTCCAGAAATTTAAAAAGCGCTGCGAAACTATTCTATACTGATTGATTACGATGCAATAGCCCAATGCAAACGACGTAATATTGTACATATTTTATAAGTATGTAAAAAGGTATTTACCAGTTTGAAGTCATAGCAAATCAAGCTAATTCTTTAGATTAGGTCATTATCATTGTTCCTTATCACACTGAAGTCTGAAAGGAAATGGACTTTTATATATTAACTACATGTCACAACAACGATTTGCGAAAAACAGCATACAAAATATACAGTAACTTTGCTTACAAAAACGTAAAAGCTAGATTTATTAAAATGAATAAGATATATAATAAGATAGCTAATAAAAACTTCTCAATAATTAGGTTTTACAATTTACAACGCATTCACTAAACAAAAACTAATTAAAAATTAGAAAAAAATCACTATAATCACAAAATTACTCACAAGCACCACAGACTACAGACCAGTAATCCGGTCCGGAGAGTGGAGACCATAGATTATCTACTATAGTGGAGACACAGACCCAACATAGATCTAATCAAAGAGTATGTAATCCGTAGACGGAGTAAAAATTCTAGACAAATGAACGTTTGCTTTCTCATTTACACTAAAAAGAGAGCACAGATAAAGTTAATTATGTGATAAACAGAGACGCAGCTAACCTATTTTTGGTCCCTTATTGTGTAACCGATTTTTTTCAAGGAATACAACTTTAGTTGCAAAACAAACTTTGAGAATTCGTGGCATCATTCTATTTCTCATTAGTTATTTACTTGTTTGCACATAAAAACGTTTAATACAAATACTGTTGATCGGTTAATACAAATATTGGCACCGATTCCTTTGTCTTTCTAATTTTAGAGTATTCGCATCCTCTTCTTACTAATGTATTATGAAAAGGACAGACGCAGTTTGACAGTTCTAAATTTAATTTTTAGATGCTTAAACCCGTGATTTTAGCGCGCAGTCGCGAACTTTAAATGTGAAAGTCATGTTCCGTTCCTTTTTTAGCATTAGTAAAAAGAGAATCGGGGCCATTGACTACTAAACAATGGTAATTGTGTTATACATCGTTACGTCGTGCTATCGCTATCTCAGACGCAGTTACGCAGTACTTTAGTCTAGCTTTTTTAGTCAGTCTACGATAATCACTACGAGACGGGACTTTCATACAAAACCGAAAATGAATGGAAAGCATGCTTCAATACCAACATTATAACCATACATTGACAGAAAGACAGTACTGCCAACATAACCAAACACTTGCGTAGGTATCCTATCTGCGTAACCCTCAGACAAGAATAAGGCCAAATAAGGCGTATCCTTAGGGCGTATCCAGGCGTATCCTCTATTAATCTGTGACTGTACCTTAGAGTAGTATTATATTAGGACTGTACCTTATCGATTTTGACTTGCAAGTTGCATGGTTGCAACCATAGATAATATACTAAGTTGCAACCTTGTTTGCTTTGCAATCATCTGTTTTGGATTTGTTTAGGTATTCAAGAATACCAGGATGTTGTTACTAACGCATTAGAGATTTACAAAGGCAATTTATAAATTTGTAACCATAAATCATTGATGTTGGAAGGCCCCACCCCCTCATAAATAATACAGGATAAATTAATGATCTGCATCTACAATGAGTCCTGTTGAAAGTGTGCCTGTGGCTGTGTTAGGTCATGTCGACGACTATGTTGAACTACTTTACGATGATATTCCTGAGAAAATCAAAGGGTCCGCTCTTATTTTGCAACTTGCACGAAATCCAGAAAATTTAATAGAGCTTGCAAGAAATGGTAAGATTGCTTAAGTGTTCATTATTTTCATCAACAACTAAGTTGTAAGTGGAACCTACTTCCCTATAGATAGGTCACTTTAGAATCCATATTTATTATAATTTGCTCTGCCCAAAAGATCACAATCCTCCATAAGTTCAATGCAAAGGAGACAGCTAATGGTACCAATTCTGTTGTGTGTAGACAATGAGGCTAATTCTGTTTTATACAATCTCTGACTTGAATTCTGAACTGAGATGACAGGTCTAAATATCCCTTTCATCTAAAGCTCCCTACAGAAAATATAGGATTAGATATTTTAGACCTGACAGTTTAGAGATTTGCGTCGATTCTGTTGTCTTTCTTCTTTCTCTAAACTAAATTCTGAGTATCTGCACCTCTTTCTTTTAATATTGCTAAAAAATAATGGAAAATGTATTTTACATTTGAGACTAAATTTTAGTGCTACTTGTACAAATTTAAACACTATGAGACTGGCACTTGAAACCTCGTGAAGGTTTGAGAGTTTTAAATTAAATTAAGTTTGTCCTTTTCTATTACATTGGAAAGAAAAATAAGTGAAAACTCTAAAATGTTGTCATCTGAATCAGTACCACTCTGTACGACAGAATAAGCCACATTCTCTAAATCTAGTTTTATTCTTTTACAACGGAATTAAACTGTGAAAGGAATAGCAATATAGTTAGACCCGTCATTTTAATTTAGAGTTGTTTAATTAAGAATTAGTCAGAATAATATTCTTTTTACAGAAGCCTTATTAAGTGCTCTGTCAAGAGTTTTGAGAGAAGAATGGAAAAGAAGTATTGAGCTGAGTACCAACATAGTGTATACATTTTTCTGTTTCTCAACATATATTGAGTTTCACTCAGTTATTATTCAATACAAAATTGGCTCTCTATGTATGGATGTCATAGATTATGAGCTGAAAAGATATGATCAGTGGAAGGAAAAAGTTGAAGGTAAAAAACCAGTTCTTACGCCAGACAAGGTAAGTGCATTCAACTTTTTGGAATAAAATTCAAATTTATTATATGTATAGTAAAACTAGTTGTTGCCCGCACAGTTCACAACGGTTAGGGAACTTAGAACAAACCTGTGACAACTGGAAGGCGACGTACACTGGGCTATAATGGGGCTACGCGACGTAGGCTGTCATGGCAATGAGCCTGGCAAGCATTTCATAATAAGAAATAATAAGATGCAATAGTCTGGTCAAAATAGACATTCAAGGTTACAATAATTTGCATAGAGCTAAAAGTTGATGCGAGTGTTGGGAACATCATTAGTCATTATAAATGAATTGTGAAAAATATGTATTTCAATTATGAATAGTAATACGATGAAATATTTCCAGGAAAGAGAGGTAATGCCCCATCATTTAGTTTGGCTCGCCTTATTATTTCCATCATAACCAAAATTGTGCAGTGTTGTCTACCACTAAACCACGTCAAAAAAATGCGCCGAGTACACTACTTCACAAGTGGTGTTGAAATGTGTGCATAATATATATATAGAATGTAACTCAACTTTTAGAATCGCCATAAAAAAAGTATAAATCAATTTTTGTAGGTATCTAAAGAAAGAAAATGTCTAAAGAAGTTTTCACTTCAAAAGCAATTGTATCAGACATTTCTTTAAATATTTCCAGAATGAATTACCAAAGAGCCGTATACCAGAACCAAAACGAAGACCCAAATCTGGAACATGGGCAGTGGCTGATGTCAACATACAAAAAACTCGCTCTGTAGTCTCTAGTTACCATGAAGACTTGTGTAATGCCTCAGATGAATTTCTGTCAAAAAACGATGAGGAACAAATGAAGAGAAAACTGAAGACTCTGTCAAAAAGACAAGAACAGTTACTAAGAGTTGCTTTTTATATGCTTTTAAACATAGCAGATAATGTTAAAGTGGAAGAAAAGATGCACAAAAAGGATGTAGTCGGCTTATTGATTGGTGCTATGGAAAGACATTCCAACATTGATCTCCTTATTCTTATTGTGTCATTTTTGCAAAAGTTATCCATATTTGTTGAAAACAAAAATGCTATGGCTACAAAAGGGATCATTGAGAAATTAGCCCTGTTGTTAGACTCTCCCAATGCTGATTTAATTAATGTCACCTTGAAACTTCTATTTAATTTGACTTTTGACACTAAACTACGCAACAAGATGGTGAAAGTCAATCTATTGCCGAAGCTCATACAGTTCACAAGTAGGTATCAGATGAATTCATTTTCATAGTGAGTATATCTGCACTTTGCAAGTAAAATTGCTTATATTTTTATTTCAGGTGACGATAAACACATCAATTTGGCGATGAAAATTCTTTATCATTTAAGTTTGGATGATCGGGTTAAAGTCATGTTTACTCAATCAGACTGTGTCAAACTAGTAAGTTTAAAGAATTAATAACTAGTTATTCAATGTTTTTTTTTTTCTAAAATCTTATAGCTGAGCTTTATCTCTGAATCTCTTTGAACAATTTTGTTGAAACTTATATGGCAATTTTACTCATACACCCAATAGATGATGATAATACTTCTACCAGATACTTCTTCTACGGGATACTAGGATTCTTAACTGAAAACATATATGTCCTTTTTCAGTTAACTGACATGCTACTACTGAATGTGAACAGCGAAGTGAGCTGCGAGGGCGGGCCGGGCACCACGGACGTGCTGCTGGCGCTGTGCGTCAACCTGGCTTGGAGCGAGCGCGCCGCGCAGCAGATGGCGGCCGAGGGCCGGCTGCGAGAGCTCCTCGCGAGGGCCTTCCGACACCGCAATGCGATGCTCATGAAACTTGTGCGCAATTTGTCACATCATGAGCAGAATAAGCCTCTCTTTGTGGTAAGCTCACAAATACATTAATAAGTATCTATTTACGTTCATATCTTAAAATCCTAATTATTATGAATTCAACATTTTACTAGAGTGCACCTATGAATATGAAAAAAAAGTTGTATTTATTAGGAAAATAATCTAAAATATTATTTTTTAAAGGCAAGTACAATTTTGCGAGTTTTAGGACTCAGGGTCAGGACTATTCCACAGGGTGGTATTTTGTGTGACAAAATTTAACTACTTATTCAGAGTCTTTTTGACCAATGATTTTAAGCTTGTTTCGTGGTTTAACGACATATTATAATGTAGATAATGGGTACATACCATACCACAACAAATTTGATGATTTTATTGGTCGATATTTCGACCTAGTTGCACGGGTTATAATAATATGCCTTTTTGACCCTTCACTCGACCCTGGCCTGTATGTGTTTCATGCTTAATAGGCTACTTGACAATTTTTTTAAGTTGGTCTTAAATGGTTAATATTTGTCCTATTATATCAACATATTTGTAAACAACAGTATAACCACAGGGTTATACTGTTGTTTACAAATGCATGACGTCAGAGCACAGATAATCTATCGGCCAAACATGGCCGACAGTGTTTTCACCTGTCTAAGAAAAATATTTTTTTAAATTAAAGTTTTACGGTTTTTAGGGCGCAAAAAAATATAGTGTTAATTTTTTTGATATAATAGGACAAATATTAACCATTTAAGACCAACTTAAAAAAATTGTCAAGTAGCCTATTCAATTTGAATATCAAACGTTGAAGGAGTTCGTCGGTGACATCGCGGATGCCGTGACCGGCGGCAGCGCACCGGAGGAGTTCGTGATCGAGTGCATGGGAACACTGAGCAACATACTGACCGTGAACAACAACATCGACATATTCGCCGTGACGGAGCGCTACTCGCTGGTGGCGTGCGTGCTGCGCCTGCTGGACGGCGACGCGGAGCTGGCGCTGGAGGCGGCGGTGGCGGCGGGCGCGCTGGCGGCGGACGAGCGCGCGGCCGCGGTGCTGGCGGCGCGAGCGGGCGGCGCGCTGGTGGACGCGCTGCGGCGCCGCCAGGCCGACGACGAGCACGTGCTGCAGACCGTGTTCGCCTTCCGCCAGCTGCTATCGCACCCGCGCGCCGCGCACTGCCTCGTCACCCGAACCGGTACCGCACTTGCCACAATACCATACTTTATAGGGATTGCCAACTAATCGAATCAGCAACTCTCTCTATCAAGCGTCAGCACTTAGTAAGGGAGCTTGTATGAAATAGTCATAATAGAATAGTAGAAAACACTAAACTTAAAACTAACAGAAGCCGTGGATTTTATGTATTTTGGAACAGTGTTGGCATTAATCGATTAGTTAATTTGATTAATTTTAATCAGATTAAATTAATCGTGATCAAACTTAGTTGTGATTAAGTTAATCATTTAGATTTAGATTAGATTAATATAGTAATCATAATCACGATTAATCACGCACAACAGACGGAAACGTTTAAGTGCGGAAACCAGCCCAGAGCGAAGAAGAAGAATCACGATTAACAAAATAAATCAATAATCGTTAATTAGATTAATATTTTTGACAGATTTAGGTAATTGTTTTTAAAACAAGGAAAAAATACAAGGCTGAGCTAGCGTAATTGCGTAATGCACTATAATACATTTGTAGTTACTAACTCACTATTCGTCTCGTCTCACTTGTTGTCTGTCCGTTTAGTACATTGATGTACATAAATAGAAAAAAAACCGGCCAAGTCAGGCTCGCGCAACGAGGGTTCCATACTACAGTCGTATTTTTTCGACATTTTGCACGATAATTCAAAAACTGTGATGCATAAAAATCTGTTTTAAAATGCACAGGTGAAGACCTTTCATATGATACCCCACTTGATATAGTTATCTTACTTCGATAATTGAAAATACTAATTATTAGTTCATGACCACAATTAAATTTTTTTGTGTGATTTAACCACAAATTCACAGTTTTCAGATTTTTCCCCGAATGTCTGCTATTAGACCTACCTACCTGCCAAATTTCATGGTTCTAGGTCAAGGGGAAGTACCCTGTAGGTTTCTTGACAGACAACAAAGCGATTCTATAAGGGTTCCGTTTTTCCTTTTGAGGTACGGAACCCTAAAAAACACAAAAAAACATGTGCGCCAAATTGAGAACCTACTCCTTTTTTGGAAGTCGGTGCTGTTGTTGGTGATGTGTATTGCTTGCTTTTCCTACTTCTTTAGTAGTGGGAGAGCGGACGGTGCATAGCATACTGCACGTTGTACCATACAGATTTGTCTGTTTTGGCGAATTACCTAGTATTAAATTAAGCTTTATATTCTTTGAAAGTCGTCTTTAAATTAAAATTACTTTTACATTATTTACAGAGGCTCCAGCATACTTGATCGATCTAATGCAAGACAAAAATGCTGAAATACGAAAGATGTGCGATGCTTGTCTCGACATAATTTCTCAAATGCAAAACGATTGGGCGGCAAGAATTAAGGTGATTTTTGTGTGCATTAATTTAAACAAATAAGATTTTTTTTAACAATTTTGTATAAATATCATTTGTACATAGTAGATTGAAACGTGTACTTTAATGTGTAGACACTTTAATTTCCTTTACGGCATGTAAATGCGCTGTGACGCGATTCGATGCGGTGTATTGTTTGTTGTGACACATGTGGCTGGGCGCAGGTGGAGCGGTTCCGGTGCCACAACGGGCAGTGGCTGTCGGTGGTGGAGACGCTGGGCGCGGAGGGCAGCGCGGGCGACGCGCCCGACGACCTGCCGCCCTACCTGTCCGCCGCCTACCTCACCACGCACCGCCTCACCACCACTAGCTCCGGTAAGGGTGATATTACACAGGTTACCAAAATTGACATCACTTTGGCAGAAAGGTGCAGAAGTTTTTTTTATATTTAGATACAGCCCTTATCTGCAATCTCGCCTGGTGGTAAGTGATGATGCAGTCTAAAATGGAAGCGGGCTAACCTGGAAGGGGTTTGGGTATGGCGCTTATTATACCTTCCTAAATTAGGACGTCCTAGTTAGGATTTAGGAAAGGAAGGCATGTTTCTGATAACACTTTCCTAATTTAGTCACTGAATCAGTTTACAGATAAAGTTCGACGGCGTCGGACGTGTCGAGTGCAACAATGGCGTCAAAAACTTGGCCTTGCCCGTAGCTCTCGCTGTTGGCTTAATTAAAATTAAAATAATAAAGTTCGTCAAGTGCGAGTCGGACTCTCACACGAAAGGTCTCGTACCATCGTACAAGAAATAACACATAATTATTACATATTTATTTATTTATTAACACATATTTATTTTTTAATTTTCATGAGGGCCCTTTTGATATTTTTATTAGGATTTCGTGCCTCAAAAGGAAAAAGGAACCCTGACTCGCACTTGGTTGATTTTTATTTGTTGTTGTCCTACTGACAGACAGATGGACGCACAGTGGAGGCTTAGTAATAGAGTCATGTTGGCATCCTTCGGGTACGGAACCCTAAAAATCATTTCTTCAATATCCCCTTGCAGACGCGCGGTGACTGAATCAATCGACTTGTCCGCGTGGGTTTAGGTTTTTTAAAAATCCCGTGGGAACTCTTTAATTTTCCGGGATAAAAAGTAGCCTATGTCCTTCCCTGGGTTGTAAGCTAACTCTACCAAATTTCATCAAAATCGGTCTAACTGTTGGGTATTATTAAATAAATTTAATACCGACAGGTTAAGGTTATAGAAACAAAAACTTACATTTTCTTAGAAAATGAGTTTCAGTAGAACTCTAGCTCTTACTGCTATTATTTTACAGGAATTTTCTGTGTGACTTAGTGCTTATAACTATATAGCATCTGTATTATTGTTAAGTGCTAACAAATACCTCGCATACTAATAATAACTAATCTACAAAACAAATGCACATAAATTATTTTATTGATTATAGATTCTATTATATTACAGATTCACAGATTTCTCTTAACGACGATTCAGACAGCTTCTCCGGGGAAGTTGACTTCAATCGTGCAAACAGCAGGTAAGGCATACTTTAATTATTTTTATAAATTGATTTTTTATGAATTCAGCAAGTAACAATCAGACACATTACAATAATAACCAATCTGAATAAATAGTTTGGTAGCTAGAAGTTTTTACATTTTTTGTCGGTGGCTCCACTCCCGTAGGCACACTTCAGAACCTCTTTGGCGAACTTTTTGCTTTGCGCTTTACATAAAATATATTATTTGACCAAATATAAGATTTAAAGGGGTACAGTACTGACAATCAGAACAACGGGCTTAAACGCCAATAGGGTCTTGGACTTTTGTCATAAAATGATGTGATTTTTTTATAGTGGTAGTTTATGGGGCTAGAATTTATTATTTAAGAGAATAATTATTATATATTTTTAACATAATTATAACCGTCACCTAGCGAATAATGACGTCACAATGCGTAAACGACAAGTATGTTTAAATTTTTTAACATTTTAACATTTTCCAGCAGAAATCACTCTATTTTTATTATGTTAAAAATTGAAAAATATTTGTATATACTGGCGCAAATGTGTGCTTGCTTCTATTGAGGTGTGTAGTGTACGCGAGCAAATAATGTAGGCTTGACGGTAATAATAGCAAGATCTTTCTTCAAGCGGGTGTTAATGATCAGGTACCTACTTTGTATCTATCTGAAATATCTACCCGGCGTTAACACTTCTTTAGCGCGACTCAGACTTCCTATTTATATTCTGTCCACGGAAAGAATAGTATAGAGCTCTTTCTGTTACATAATCCCATATATACAAACAGACAAAAATCTCAGTGAGCGTTAACCATTTTGAGAAACCAACTAATCGCAAATTAAACTATGTTTTCGAATGTTTTTTGAAAAAAAATCGAATTGAGGTGTTTTGGATTTAATGCTTGAGCATTTAAAGTGTAAAAGCGGGGATAACCGGGATACCTGTAGGTATAACTAGTAATGTGTGGCGTAATTTTCTAAAATAAACGTATTTTCATTCTTTCTTACTGTCTATAATTATGTTGATAAAGTACTAAATGCAAAGAAATATCCTATTTTCCAGGAATACTCAAGATGGACAAAGTGACGAGCTGTTGGGGCTTTCAGACTCGTTATCAGGAAAAACATCAGAAGATGAACCGCTGTTTACAAAGAGCATTAATGTATTCGCTTAGAGTCTTAGCCGATGATGTATGCGTGCTATTCATGGGTACATTGCTCCGCGCGTTTCTCTATAAAACGTTGCAGGATGATCACTCGACCGCCGATTCGATAAATAATATAATTTAAAAAAAATATAATAAATAATAATAGATTAAGATCTACTTCAATTTTTAGATCTTAATCTAAGCTTTTAGCTTGGTATTACATTAAAGACACCGGATCGTAAAATTATTTATGTAGTGTTGTAAAGGTGCAAACACATCACAGTGCTGGTATGTGTATCTTTATTCGTTACTAACTACTTATTACAATTTTCGTAGGGAGCTCTTATTTTTTTTAACTAAAATAATGCCCATGTCACTCAGGAATAATGTATCTTTCTACTGTGACAGAATTTTCAAAATCAGTTCAGTACTTCCAGAGATTACCCCCTACAAACAAACTTTACCTCTTTATAATATTCGTATAGATTGGAAGCAAAATGATCGATTGCAAACATGAACTTTTTTTGAAGACGAGCATAAGCACTCTGGCACGTTGACGCTAAGAATCGTGCCGTATTGCGTTTCAACACACCACACCACAGTAATGTGTCTGTAGCTTGAATAATCATAAATTTAGGACCCTTGAAACAGCTCCATTTTAAGACTATTTGTATTTTGGGCGAAATTAAACCGGTATCAAATCACAAATGGTAAAAGTATTTAAAAATAGCTTTAGTTTAAATAACTATAGCAATTGTTATTCTAGCCATACTTATTCTAGAACGCAATGCAGTTTGTTGCGTACGTACTTCCTGTAAAAAAAAACCCCCATTTCGCTCTCGAGTATATGCGAAACATGCTTTTATGCGAAAAATACCTATAGCACGCTTATTTGGATAGATGCAGGAAGTCCGTGATATATGAGAAACTCAAGCTTAATTAAATGCGTTTGGACCACCCTAATAATGATTGCGAATTAAGCTTGTGGTTCCTTGGATAGGGTCTGGAATACTCTTCCTAGATCAGTGTTTCCTGCCAATTATAATCCGGGTATCTTTAAAACAAGAGTGAATAGGCACCTTCTTGGCAAACGCGTCCCATCTTAGGCCACATCATCACTTCCCATCAGGTGTGATCGTGGTCAAGCGTGCGCCTATAATGAAAAAAAAAACCTTTTTTACCACGCTCACTTGCGTCAGGATAGCGGCTGATGCACTTTTGAAATAGAACTGCTTTTGCAAGTTTGCTTATAATATATGTAAGTGATGTACCTACCTAATGTAATGTGATACATTTATTAAGTTCTTACCAGTATTAAATAATTTAAAAATCTATTTTTTTACTAAATAACTTTATTTGAAAAAAAAACCGGCCAAGTGCGAGTCAGACTCGCGCACCGAGGGTTCCTACTACAGTCATTTTATCGACATTTTGTACGATCAATCATAATATAAAAATAAATACAAACTGCTTTAAATTATAAAGGTAAAGCCCTTTCATATGATAACCCACTTGGTTTAGTAGGTAATCTTACTTTGAAAGTTAAAAATACTATATCATGAACACATTTTAATTATTTTAGTGATATAACGACAAATTCACACAGTTTTCGGATTTTTCCCTTACGTGTGCTAAAAGACCTACCTACCTGCCAAATTTCATAATTCTAGATCAACGGAAATAACCTTGGACGATCTAACCTATGGACTTGTAACGCGCCTAATATTACGAATAAAAATGTCTGTCACTTTTGGTGCGGGACGAGGAAACACTACATTGACAACTTGACACACTCACTCAACAAAGTTTTGTGTCATTATTAACACACACTTATCTAAATCTTCAATACTACTACATTTTACGCACACTAATAAGTTATATATACATCAACATTCAACATACAAAGACATTACGAGTGTAAGACAGTCAAATTGATTTGCGATGCTACCGTATCGATATTTTAAAATATATCGATAGTTTTTCAGAAACAAAAGTAGAAGTAAGAATTTATTACTCGTATTTAATTACTTAAAACCAGTGTTTGGTCAGCGTAGCGTATTCTTGCATACATTCACCTCACTTAATAGGTAATTATCCCAAAAACTAATAATGCAACGTAAAAATAAGAAAAATATTTATTTAAAAAATATGCACATACTTTTTACTTATTTTATATCATTTTTAATCTTTTGTATTTTTTTATATAACGAAATTTTCATTTAAAATTTCGATAGTGAAAATGTGCTTATTAATGACCTTGGACGATCTAACCTAGGTTAGATCGTCCAAGTTAATGACTTATATTATTATATAATACAAAATAAACCTGACCGCGCAAAAGCCTACCAAACATAATTAGTAGGTATATCAATCAATAAAATGTTTTTTTCTTTCCAATCAATCATTTATTTATTGCACATTGGGTTTACATGGTAATTCCAATATGGTGTACTGTTTGTCCAAAAAAATTAAATGTAAGTTATTAAATATTACACGTATTGCCCTTACAAATTAGCAATGCAAAAATTTTCTCAATACCTGCCGCTTTTACCCCACAGCAAAATTCCATAAGACAGATATGATACTATGAAAATAAATTAGTAAACACACACGGTGGCCTCTTCTATTTTTAACACGTCATTATTTACCATTAGGTTAATGTTATGTATATTCTTGGCGATTCTCTCTGTAAAAATATCGAAATCTGTAAAAATAAAACGATTATGATAAATTATTACCTAATCCTCATCCTTGAGAAAGGTACACCTTTTAGCTACATATGTATTACCCAGTTCAGAGACACCCTACCCCGTTTCGCGCCTATCACTAAAATTGCGTTGCTTTAATATTTTTTTAAATGTATTAAGTACGTGAAATCACAGAAATCGACCAGTTTTATTACAAGTATAGGTAGCGAAAAAATTGTGGTAATTAATAATAACTATTCTTTACTTGACTTGAAGACGGTAATTTAGTCGTTAATAATAAAGAAAATGTTTTCATCGATATCGATAATCGAACCGCAATCACTATCACATGATTCTTGAAAATCGAACCTTATGTCCTATGCAATTAAATCTAATACTGAAAATTTTTGTAAAAATAACACTATAGTCTCGTGAGGAGTGCGGTATACTATAGACGGAGAGCCAGGGCCCAAAATACTGTTTGAATTTACTAAGGCAAATTTTTTTATAGTTCATTAGAATGGTTGCGTACACAAACATACTGCGGTCAGTCAAGTGAACCTGAGAACAGTGACTCAGGTGCGCTATCAAAGGTGTCGAGGTAGTAAAATGAATTTACTAAGGCTGAAAATTGTTATATAACTTGTATATTGCATATAAATAAAAGTTGTAATGGTTAGTCAGCAGAATATGGGGACAGAGCTGGTCAGTATGCGCAAAAAATTAGCCTTAGTAAATTCAAACAGTTTTTTGGGCGCTGGCTCTCCGTCTATAGTATACCGCACTCCCCATGAGACTAGTGTTATTTTTACTACTACGTAATTTCATTCTGTTCACGCGTATTCAAATTTTAACCTAATTTGTATATGTCGAGGGTTGCAATTGTTTAGAAAAAACAAAATATGTCTCGTGAGGAGTGTGACTCGTTTCTACCGAATTATTACGTACTCAATTACTGAATCGGTAAAGTTCTCGATTGTTATTTTATTATAATAATTTATGTAATTTAATTTATAGAAAGCGTTTATTACACCAAAAATACTTACTTATGAAATGAAATTCCATCTTTTTGTAAATTTGATGTGTTTGATTTGTTCTTGCACTCACTAACGGCACAAACAGGCATTTTTCACCCAGCATGTAAGACGTCGTCACACATCGAAAACGATTCTGACAATGACAAAATCGATTCCGCAAACAGTGTTTATAAACGCAGTGGATTAAAAATCCATTACTATTGACAGAGGGGAATAATCATGCGAGGCGCGTCCTTAGGTTAGATCGTCCAAGGAAAGAACCCTCTAGGTTTCTTGACAGACAGACACACAACGAAGTGACCCTGTAAGGGTTCCGTTTTTCCTTTTGAGGTATGGAACCCTAAAAACACCTCGTGAGATGACAGCCTCAAAATAGCAGTTATATTTGACGGTTGACCCAGACGACTGCACACGTGGCTTACGGACGCGTCGCGTCCCATAGTTTGTTTAACGCTTTTTTGGTAACTGATTCTGAGCACAACTAAATAGAGTACTCGCATCCTCTTCTTACGAATGTAATATGAAAAGGACAGACACAGTTTGACAGTTTTAAATTTAGTTTAGAGCTGTCAAACCTCGTGACCAGCTGCCAGGTAGCGTGCAGTAAAAAGAGTCTAAATTAAAAACTCATGTTCCATCCTTTTTTAGAATTATTAAAAAGAAAAAGATGCAGATACTCTTTGGTTTTTAAAAATTAATGTTCCGAGATAATAATTAGCCCTATGTCGGCATCGGTATGCAAAGTACTCTCAGCACTCTACTCAGAAACGGGAAACTATATGAATGAGCCGTGAAACGTAACAGACAGACTAACGGTTTACAATTTGTATTTTACGCTTTCGAATTTGTATTTTAGTATGGATATACTACACGACCACCGAGAGAATGCAGTTAGTTACCTATATCCATCGATGTCTAATCTCTATGGGTTATGTTGATTCAAGTATTTTAAAGAAATAATTGATTTGTTTTGAAATTTGAATACAATTTCTCTTTTTGAAGTTGTTGTGCAATGGTGGGTTGTAGCATTCAATGTAGGTACTCTGTGATACACAGTGCGACAAGGCTCTTTTAGCATACCTACCAATCTATATGCTTTTAGCACTTGAATGACATTGACAGGTGGCGCTGTTGGAGAACAAAGAACGTACCTATAATAAATCAGGTATAGGTACATATATTAATCTATGGTGTATAAAACACAGTACCTATGCAACTAGCGTGGCCCCCTTAGTCCCTCTCGCTCAAGCAGAGGTACTTGTGAAACGTTATTGCGTCTATTTTACGTTCGCTTCGGCTTTTGTAGCCTAGTATACTGCAACCATAGAGATAGTATACATAGAGGTAACAATAACGTGTTGCCGCTCTTGTACATCTATGTGTCAAAGAGGAATTGTTATCTCCGTCTTTTTCAGGGAACCTCCATTCGTGTAAAAGCGATAGCTCATAAAAGTCTGGCAACGTCGCTCTATCGGTGAAAATCACTGCAACCCACCATTGCACAATAACTTCAAAAGCAAAAAACAACAAAACGAATCAATTATTTATTTACAATACTTGAGTCAATATAACCTCACTTCACGTTGTTTGCCAAAGTCTCACGTACAAATACATTTTGGCAAACAAAAAAAAGTGGCCACGGTGATAAGGACAAAACATAATCATTTTGTCACGTTCTAATAAGAGCTTAAATGCATTTAGCTATCTCGCTCTAGCTAACAGTAAGTGTCACAATCAAATAGTCCTTGTTCGGAGGGTTCGTGATTTTAGCCTTTGTTCTCCAAGGTTCTCTAACAGCGCCCCTTGTCAAGTGTCAATGTCATTTAAGTGCCAAGAGAGCCTTGTCGCACTGTATGCATTTTTATTTTATAATTTTTTTATGATTTTTATTGTTTTATCTTGTCGTTAAAGCATATTCTATACTATATTAATAGCGATTGTTATGAGAAAGTGACTGGCTTACGTATAATATTTTATTCAATTATTTAAAACTTGAAATCATAGATTAATAATTATTATTGGTTTCGCTACGCTCTACCTTGATATTTTGATTATTATTGAAAATCAAAGTTCTACACCTACCGGTTTATACGACAGGTTTAGTAAGCGGTAGGTGATTGTGCAAATTACCCACTTAACATTTGCCGAATTCCTTTCACTACATTACTTCAACTTTACAATCATTGAAGGTAATTTCATGTCTAGCAATAGCAGTAACACAGTGCAAAAGTCCAGACTTCAGTACGAAGTAAGTAAGAAACTAATCTGATGATAATCTTCGACTAAATATCCTTTTGTTTTTAAAACCATATGCTACAAATTTTATGGTAGGTTTTTACTTTTCATTGTAAGAGCCTAAGCAATGAATACATAATTATCGTCGCTTCAATATCGCCATAATAAAGTACCTGTAAACAGAATTAATAATAGGCTTACATTCCTCTCAGCTTGTCCCCACGATTGCGTCCGCGAACATTCAAAAATCATTTCTTAGTGGATGGCTACATCATAATAGCTATCTACATGCCAAATTTCAGCCCGATCTGACCGTTGATAGGTCAGTCAATCAGCCAGCTTTTATTAGTATGGATTACTAGCGAGTAGCGGACTTATATGTAACTAGCTTATGCTCACGTCCACCTAGACTACACAAATTTCGAACTCCTATTTCACCCCCTTAGGGGTTGAATTTTTAAAAATCCTTTCTTAGTGGATGCCTATGTCATAATAGCTATCTGTAGCCAAATTTCAGTCCGATTCATCCAGTAGTTTGAGCTGTGCGTTGGTAGATTAGTCAGTCAATCAGTCACCTTTTCCTTGTATATATTTAGATTTTGGCAGTTGATAATGCATCTTACATATTTCAGGACCACAAAATGCTAAGAGGACTAAGAATAGTAAGTTAATATATATATTTTAAAAAGAATATTAGCCATGTTAAATGACTTTCATCTCCAACTAAGCGTCAGGCTTGTGCTAGGAGTAGGTAGGACAATAGTGCAACGGGCGGGGTTTGAACCGTCGACCTTTTCGGTTTTCAGTCCACTCCTTTACGGGTTGAGCTATTGAGGCTCTCGATGTGTATCATAATTATTTAATTAGAGTTTTTATACTGATCTCATCATAAGAAGATTCAATTGCAAAGGATGTGATTTTGGCAGTTTTCAATTATAACAACAAACACCTATATAAATAAACTTACTAAACTCATGTTTTTGGTGGTTGTCAACTCAAGTCCCAAACTAGTCAGGTCAGGCTTATCTCAGGCATACTCTGACAAAAATGTGAGTATAGCTGGTTTATATGGTTTTACTAACTTATGCCAGTGTCTTCATCTGTGCAGACTACACAAATTTCAAACCCCTGTTTTCCCCCTTCAGGGATTATATTTTCAACAATCCTTTCTTTGCAGATGTCTAAGTCATGATAACTATCTGCATGCCAAATTTCAGCCCGATCCGTCTAGTAGTATGAGCTGTGCATTGATAGATCAGTCAGCTTTTCCTTTTATATATAGATAATATGTTTATTTAAAGTATTGTATGGAGAATAGCTGACATTGTTTTATTAAGTAAACTAGCTGACACATATTTCGACATTTGTGACCGAAAACCCAAAAACCAATTTTCATGCAAATAACTTGAAAAATGATGGACACTTACATACAAACTTTCAACTAAACAAACTATTTAACCCACTAAGGGGTGGAATTTCGTCAAAATCCTTTCTTAGTGGATACCTACTCTTTACAAAGAACACACCCTCAAAATTTCATGTCTCTAGGACCAGTGGTTTAGGCGTTGCGTTGATATATAAGTCAGTCAGATAAAAGATAATATGATAAAGATTAAACTGCTTGAGATAAGAAAGTTATCCTTTAGGAATCCTCTCTTTAACTCACCCTTTTTTTTCTAGTGTGGCTCCAGAGGATTTATGCTAGAACCTTATGCCAGTTCTTTACAAGTTGTATCCAACTATACTTCAGCACAGCACTCAGTTAAAACACAAAAACTGCCCCAACTACCAGTGCCTAAACTAACTGACACACTTAGCAAATATCTTAAGACTGTTCAACCATTTCTGAATGATGAAGAATTTGCTGCAACATCTAATCTTGTTAAAGAGTTTGAAGGTGGAGTGGGGCAAAAATTACAGGTAATTTTATTTTAATGACACTGCACTGTCATGGAACCTTCTCCTTTTTCAGTCTGTTCAAAATTGGGGGCCACTTATATTAGGTGCAGATAGTCCTAATAAACCTCAAGTGTGAGTCAGATCCGCACATGAAAAGTTCTGTACAATTGTTTCTATGTACTTTTTTATTTTTTTTATTTAAATAGTGGCCATTTTTACTATTTGTTATTATAGTGGCAATACAAATACACACTGAAAATTTCAACTCTACCTATTACGGTTCATGAGATACAGCCCATTGACAGACCGACAGACGAATGGACAGTGGAAGCTTCGTAATAGGGTCCCTTTGGCACCCTTCGGGTACGGAATCCTAAGATCCAGGGGTAAATCTATAAGCTATAACCAGGAATTGTGTTTTATCGGTAGGTATACATACATACATATATGATACATTCTTACAAAATATGGTAGACTAGCTTCTGCCCGCGTGGCCTACAGGAAACAAATGGCATTTTTTTTTCAGAAACAAACATTATAACATCAGGACGCGCACATAACACATATAACCTTCCAACCCCCATTTCACTCCTTTAGGGGGGGAATTTTGTCATAGTCGTTTCTAAGCTGACACTTAACCTCAAGAAAAACCTACTTTCCAAATTTCGAGTCAATTATAATATCAATAATTAAAACTTTCCCATACAAACTTTCATCCCCTATTTTACCACCCTTATGGGCAAATTTTCCAAAAATCCTGAAACACGTATTTCTTCATTTGTGACCGAAAACCCAAATACCAATTTTCATGCAAATAACTTGACAAATGACGGACTTTCATACAAACTTCCATCCCCCATTTAACCCACTTAGGGGTGGAATTTCGAAAAATCCTTTCTTAGTGGATACCTACTCTTTACAAAGAATAGACCCTCCAAATTTCATGGACCAGCGGTTTAGGCTGTGCGTTGATATCTTTGTCAGTCAGTCAGTCAGAAAACCCAAATACCAATTTTCATGCAAATAACTTGGAAAATGACCGACTTTCATACAAACTTCCATCCCCCATTTAACCAACTTAGGGGTGGAAGTTCGAAAAATCCTTTCTTAGTGGATACCTACTCTTTACAAAGAATAAACCCTCCAAATTTCATGTCTTTAGGACCAGCGGTTTAGGCTGTGCGTTGATTTCACATACAAACTTACATCCCCTATTTTACCACCCTTATGGGCAAATTTTCCAAAAATCCTGAAACATGTATTTCTTCATTTGTGACCGAAAACCCAAACACCAATTTTCATGCAAATAACTTGAAAAATGACCGACTTTCATACAAACTTTCATCCCCCATTTAACCAACTTAGGGGTGGAATTTCAAAAAATCCTTTCTTAGTGGATACCTACTCTTCACAAAGAATAGACCCTCCAAATTTCATGTCTTTAGGACCAGCAGTTTAGGCTGTGCGTTGATATCTATGTCAGTCAGTCAGTCAGGACTTTGAATTTTATATATTTAGATGTGTAACTAGATGATTCAAAAGTACTTGTAAAAATGATAAAAAAATATTTTTATTTTATTAATTTATTTAATAATTCAGTTGCAAATGGCTCTGACTGTATATTAAAATTACAATTTTTTTTGTGTGTATTACGGTTATGATATGGATGAGGAAAAATGCCCATGTTTATTTCCCTATAATATTAAAGGAAGGGAAAACAACAAAATAAATCAATGCTGTCGATATTTAAAAAATAGAATGAATGAGTTAATAAGTTTCACAAATAATGTTGTAGGCTCTACTGGAAAAGCGAGCTGGCAAGCATGAGAACTGGCTTGAAGAATGGTGGCTCAATACTGCCTACTTGGAGTACAGGGATCCCGTTGTGGTATTTTCAAGTCCAGGTCTAGTTTTTCCATTCCGAAAATTTAACAGTCAAGAAGATCAACTTAAATATGCTGCTAAAACATTACTTGCTGCTTTAGATTACAAGGCCTTGATAGACAAGTGAGTGAATTCAATTATATGTCTTGTTTTACTTGATATAAAGCTTGCTTACAAATTCTACGTGCACATTTAGAGATTTTTCTTTAACAGAGAGAGCATGATCAATTTTACATAAGCTCATATTTTAATAGATACTAGATGACCCGAAATGAATGAAATATATTTAATGTTACAAAAATCATTCAATTATTATATGTATAGATATTCTGAAGGTCATTTCCTCCTATAGCTATTTGGTTGTACACAAAATAAATTAAATTGAATCGTCTTAAAGTACTGCTATTCCTCACATTGTAAAAATAATAGCATCACTTTAGTCAATTTAGAATTTAGTTTAAGAGATAACATGTGTACAACTAAATAAGTATGACTGCACATACAGCTGCTTCATATATAAACAACTAGTCAAGTTAGCAGCTTTCGTGTGTAGTGTGCAAATACTAATATGTTGTATTTTTTAGTGATAAAATTCCTGTTGAAATGATGGGGAAAAGTCCACTAGATATGGCACAATATAAGAAGATTTTTGGCACATGTCGTATACCATATGAGAAAAGAGATAAATTATCATTCAATGATACAAAATATATAACTGTTATACATAATAACCATGTAAGATATTTTTCTTTCAAACGAATTCCCTGACTGTACAATAAATGTCATTAATAGTCATTTAATAGTCATTTTTACGCATTTATGAAAGTAATGGTTGGTAAAAGTAACAAAAAGATCTAGCTTTTACAACAACCCGCATGCATGCATAAACGCACACAGACACACGCACACACTATGCATGTTAATAAAGTTGATTAGATTTAGTGCCATTTGATTTGGAAGAGCTAGACCTTTTAACTCAGGTATTTTTATACTTAACAGAAGGTCTTGTCTCAGCCACATACAACTCAATAACTTTATTTCATTATTTAAGTATATCTTAATATTATATGTAGGTAGGTACTTATATTTCGGTATACTTTTATCAGTACAAAGTACTAACAATAAAATAGTTATCTAATCTAGATAAAATATAGATATTATGTAATCAGTTACACAAACATATGTATTCTTAATTTATCAATATCACAGGTATTTTCATCTTACCCATGTACAATTTTATCAGCAAACAGCTAAATTAAAAATCATATAAATAAATTATAATCGTGCTTGACAACCAATCTATTGTACCTAGTACTAATTGATTTTATAGTAACTAGGTAGGTATAAAATAATATAATCGATACCTATTTTATATTTATTCATTATCTTGTGATGATGATTGTTTAAATACGGCAAAATGCAAAAAGTTATATGTACTTCCAGATTTTCCATGTGGATCTTTGGGGCAGTGATGGAAAAAGGTTAAATGTTGATCAGATTGCTCAAGTATTAAAAAAAGTGGTAGACTTATCTACGGTGCCAAGCAATAATCCCATAGGCATTCTTACGTCGGAAAACAGGGATGCCTGGGCAAAGACTTATCAACTTTTATCCAAAGGTTTGTAAATATTCCAAAGGAAGATAAGGGTGAATATATCCATTCTAATGTTAAAAATACAAAAGTGTGCCTGACTGTCTGCCTGCTAGCTTTTCACAGCCCATACAATTAACAGAAAATTTGTAACACAGATAGTTTGCAACCCAGGGATGAACTTGGCTGCTTTTTATCCCGGAAAATCAAAGAGTTCACACTGGATATTAAAAAAAAATTGAAGATGCCCGTGACTTTGTCAAAGTGGACTTTAACGTGTATGACATCGTTGCAATGTTTTTCAGACAAGGTGAATAGGGCTTCGTTAGCGGACGTGGAGAGCAGCTTGGCCGTGCTGTGTCTGGACGGTGGGGTGGGGCTGTGGCGCTGCGCAGACGACGACGCGCGCCGCAACGTTGCGGCTGCACAAACCATCCATGGCGGTGGTTCGACTAGCAATGGTGCCAACCGGTGGTTCGACAAGACCATACAGGTATTTAAACCATAATAATCACTGAAATGGCCATATTCCAGTACGCTGGAAAAGGTGTACCATAAAAATGACATTCTTGTGCCGATTCGAAACGCACCACTGAGCAAAACGGGAACTTAAACTGACCCTTTGTATGATATAGTCTTCTTATTGATGTCACATCACTAACATTTACTTCCAACCCACCAACTCCGCTTTGCAGACCTGTTGAAGTTTGAAGCAAGCAGCAGTGAGCCTCGTGTACACGTGATGAGACATCTGTCAACATAGTGTCAATACGAAGACCATTTGACACAAAATGTCAATTCCCGGTATGCTCGATGTGACGCTTCGATTCGTCACAACAATGAACTAATTTTGTATGGCACGCGTTTTCCAGCATACTTGTATATGTCCATTTCAGGGGTGGCATTGTTAGTTCGGCAACAGTAGACTATTATGATTTTTTTTTTCAGTTCATTGTCGGAGCTGATGGTGTCACTGGTTTGACGTATGAGCATTCCCCGGCTGAAGGACAACCGATTGCCGTTCTTACCGACTTCATCATCAAATATATGTAAGTTTTCAGTTTACTTTTTATTTTATTTTATTTATAGACTAGCGCTTGGCTGCAATCAGACCTGGTGGCAAGTGATGATGCAGCCTAAGATGGAGCGCGCTTGCCTAGAAGATGCCTATTCACTCTTGTCTTGAAGGTACCCATATTATAATTCGGTAGGAGAAAACTGATTCTGATACTGATGGGTGGTGAAACTAAAAAATAATACTAATTAGATGATGCCCGCGACTTCGTTCACGTGGATTTAGTCTTTTGAAAATCCCGTGGGAATTCTTTAATTTTTCTGTACAAAAAGTATTTATGTCACTCTCCAGGTTTACCTATAACCATGCGAAAATCACACGGCGATCCGTTAGCCCGTTGCAATGTGATTAAAGGAAAAACCAACAAAACCAACAAACCAACATACTTTCGCATTTATAATATTGTAGGTAGTAATATGTTTTTCTGACACTTTACAATACATCAGAGGGACTCATGATTGATTAAAGTGGTAATAAAATTGCAGAGAGCAAGACAAACCTGCTGAGTCGCCGTCGTCGAGCCCGAAGGAACCCGTGCGCCTGGAGTTTAATGTTGACAGTGAAGTTACGGCAATGATCAACACTGCAAAGCAAAGCTTGGACAAGTACGTTACTATTCCTATTTATCTACACTTAATATTATAAACAAAGAATACGAATTTTGTGTGTATGCTGAGGGTATATTTCGAGAACCATTACACCTAACTGAAGACTTCTTTCACCACATTACACCAGATGAGCATCACTAGTAGTGGCGTGTAGCTCATAGAGGCATAAAAGCTCTGCTTACCCTAGTTGTTATAAATCAAATGCTTATTTTTCATTATGATTGATGATGTTCATACTTAAATGTTATAACAAGTAAATAAGTTCATAACCTGACTTCAAATCCTGTGCACGCCACTGGGCATATGCCTGTAAAAGTATATCTAGATATTGAGTGATATTGCCCCCTTACTTCGCTACGTACGCTCGTTTCTACACTGTATCTTTACTACACTGTGTTAAATACTAACCACTATAATCTGGTTATTGTTACAGACTGGTCGCCGATTTAGATCTGAATTGCTTCAAATATGACAAATATGGTAAAAATTTCATCAAGTCACACAAGATGAGTCCGGATAGTTACTTGCAAATGGCGATGCAATATGCATTTTATAGGTAATAATATACTATTTAATAAAAAGTCGTCTCGTAGCCGGGTAAAAAAATAACTATTTTTTTACTTATACTTACCCGATTAAAAAAAACTAATTTTTTTTACCCAATTTTACCTGACTACGGTAAAGTCAAAAGGAAGGGTTATGAGTTTAGCAGTCTATGTATGTATGTTTGTAACTTGTATTTTAATTTGACTATGTCGTATTGTCGTCATTTACTCAATGTCTAAAAGTCTTCCACATCTGTCTTCATCGTAACTTCGGCGCTGAAACGTGGACAACGACAGCAACAAATATGAATGGTCCATCCGGAACGCCATCCAGAGCTATTTATTATTTATTTATATCTAATTAGAACGGCAGTGCCACTTACACTAAATTGATGATTAATGATAAATTTAAATACAAATAAAGGTACAAAAAAGACAAAATACAAAACGATAAAACATTAAACTCATAAAGGATTTTTGAATGTACGCTGAGCACGTTGAATGACATTCATGCAATGCTCTCCGCGTACACCCGTCATTGAATGGGTCCCATTGAGCATTGTTGTCTTGGACGATTTAACCTAAGGACGCGCCTCGCATGATTATTCCCCTCTGTCAATAGTAATGGATTTTTAATCCACTGCGTTTATAAACACTGTTTGCGGAATCGATTTTGTCATTGTCCGAATCGTTTTCGATGTGTGACGACGTCTTACACGCTGGGTGAAAAATGCCTGTTTGTGCCGTTAGTGAGTGCAAGAACAAATCAAACACATCAAATTTACAAAAAGATGGAATTTCATTTCATAAGTAAGTATTTTTGGTGTAATAAACGCTTTCTATAAATTAAATTACATAAATTATTATAATAAAATAACAATCGAGAACTTTACCGATTCAGTAATTGAGTACGTAATACATAATTCGGTAGAAACGAGTCACACTCCTCACGAGACTATATTTTGTTTTTTCTAAACAATTGCAACCCTCGATATATACAAATTAGGTTAAAATTTGAATACGCGTGAACAGCATGAAATTACGTAGTAGTACGATAGTGATTGCGGTTCGATTATCGATATCGATGAAAACATTTTCTTTATTATTAACGACTAAATTACCGTCTTCAAGTCAAGTAAAGAATAGTTATTATTAATTACCACAATTTTTTCGCTACCTATACTTGTAATAAAACTGGTCGATTTCTGTGATTTCACGTACTTAATACATTTAAAAAAAATGAAAGCAACGCAATTTTAGTGATAGGCGCGAAATGTATAAAATTTATGTATTAAATCGCCAAGAATGTACATAACATTAACCTAATGGTAAATAATGGGGCCGATTCGCTTGTACACAATCTATAAACTAAACTAAATTAACAGGTCTAAATCTAGTGCTATCCTTTTCCGCAAGCAACATTATGAAATGGATAGCAATAGATTTAGACGTGCCATTTTAGTTTAGTTTAGAGATTGTGTACAAGAGAATCGACCCCAATGACGTGTTAAAAATAGAAGAGGCCACCGTGTGTGTTTACTAATTTATTTTCATAGTATCATATCTGTCTTATGGAATTTTGCTGTGGGGTAAAAGCGGCAGGTATTGAGAAAATTTTTGCATTGCTAATTTGTAAGGGCAATACGTGTTATATTTAATAACTTACATTTAATTTTTTTGGACAAAGAGTACACCATATTGGAATTACCATGTAAACCCAATGTGCAATAAATAAATGATTGATTGGAAAGAAAAAAACATTTTATTGATTGATATACCTACTAATTATGTTTGGTAGGCTTTTGCGCGGTCAGGTTTATTTTGTATTATGTAATAATATAAGTCATTAATAAGCACATTTTCACTATCGAAATTTTAAATGAAAATTTCGTTATATAAAAAATACAAAAGATTAAAAATGATATAAAATAAGTAAAAAAGTATGTGCATATTTTTTAAATAAATATTTTTCTTATTTTTACGTTGCATTATTAGTTTTTGGGATAATCACCTATTAAGTGAGGTGAATGTATGCAAGAATACGCTACGCTGACCAAACACTGGTTTTAAGTAATTAAATACGAGTAATAAATTCTTACTTCTACTTTTGTTTCTGAAAAACTATCGATATATTTTAAAATATCGATACGGTAGCATCGCAAATCAATTTGACTGTCTTACACTCGTAATGTCTTTGTATGTTGATGTATATAACTTATTAGTGTGCGTAAAATGTAGTAGTCTTGAAGATTTAGATATGTGTGTGTTAATAATGACACAAAACTTTGTTGAGTGAGTGTGTCAAGTTGTCTATGTAGTGTTTCCTCGTCCCGCACCAAAAGTGACAGAAATTTTTATTCGTAATATTAGGCGCGTTACAAGTCCATAGGTTAAATCGTCCAAGATTGTTGTCCAAAAGCGCGTTGAATGATGCTAATGAACGCGGTATAGGTGACATAGCTCTAGCATATAGCTATGTCATAGTATACCTAGTAACCCTGTAACTAACTACGTCACAGTATAAAAAGCTGATTTTTTCCACAATTATACTGCAGGAGATATGAACAATTTGGCTACTATGAACCCTAGGTTATGGGCTCTTACTCTAAAAGTTCTTCAATGAGCTATTTGGTAAAGTTCACATTAAGTATTTTCACTAGGAATAGCTCAATGGACAACGGTGAAGTGTCGAAGCGACGCGAGGTATTATACATAGGTATACTGACTCTGTTGGTTGCTTAGCCTAGCATAATTTGTAACAATAATAAATTTTGTATCGAATTGCATTATTAGTTTTCACTACATGCCCATGCTGGGTTGCAGGCTGCACAAAACGCCGGGCGCGCACTACGAATCTGCTGCAACGCGCATGTACGTAGGCGGGCGCACGGAGACCATCCGCTCGTGCTCTGTGGAGTCCGTGGCCTTCGCGCGCGCCATGCTGGACACACAGGCCTCCGCACACGACAAGCTCGCCGCTCTGCGCGCGGCCGTCGCGGCGCACAAGGACTACACCGTTCAGGTAAGGGCTAACTAAGGCTTGACCGAACGTGGGCAAGCACACGGAGACCATCCGCTTGTGGTCCGTGGAGTTCGTGACCTGCATGCGCGCCATGCGGGACGCAGGACGTACATGACAGTCTAGCCGCTTTGCACGCGGCCGTCGTGGCGCACGACTATACTGTTCAGTTAAGGCTTGACCATATGTGGGCGAGCGCACGGAGACCATCCGCTTGTGCTCCGTGGCGTCCGTGACCTGCATGCGCGCTATGCGGGACGCAGGACGTACATGACAGGGTCGCCGCTCTGCACGCGGCGCACAAGGACTATACCGTTCAGGTGAGGCTTGACCGTACGTGGGCGAGCGCACGGAGACCATCCGCTTGTGCTCCATGGAGTCCGTGACCTGCATGCGCGCTATGCGGGACGCAGGACGTACATGACAGGGTCGCCGCTCTGCACGCGGCGCACAAGGACTATACCGTTCAGGTAAGGCTTGACCGTACTTGGGCGAGCGCACGGAGACCATCCGCTTGTGCTCCGTGGAGTTCGTGACCTGCATGCGCGCCATGCGGGACGCAGGACGTACATGACAGGGTCGCCGCTCTGCACGCGGCGCACAAGGACTATACCGTTCAGGTAAGGCTTGACCGTACGTGGGCGAGCGCACGGAGACCATCCGCTTGTGCTCCGTGGAGTTCGTGACCTGCATGCGCGCCATGCGGGACGCAGGACGTACATGACAGTCTAGCCGCTCTGCACGCGGCCGTCGTGGCGCACGACTATACTGTTCAGTTAAGGCTTGACCATATGTGGGCGAGCGCACGGAGACCATCCGCTTGTGCTCCGTGGAGTCCGTGACCTGCATGCGCGCTATGCGGGACGCAGGACGTACATGACAGGGTCGCCGCTCTGCACGCGGCGCACAAGGACTATACCGTTCAGGTGAGGCTTGACCGTACGTGGGCGAGCGCACGGAGACCATCCGCTTGTGCTCCATGGAGTCCGTGACCTGCATGCGCGCTATGCGGGACGCAGGACGTACATGACAGGGTCGCCGCTCTGCACGCGGCGCACAAGGACTATACCGTTCAGGTAAGGCTTGACCGTACGTGGGCGAGCGCACGGAGACCATCCGCTTGTGCTCCGTGGAGTTCGTGACCTGCATGCGCGCCATGCGGGACGCAGGACGTACATGACAGGGTCGCCGCTCTGCACGCGGCGCACAAGGACTATACCGTTCAGGTAAGGCTTGACCGTACGTGGGCGAGCGCACGGAGACCATCCGCTTGTGCTCCGTGGAGTTCGTGACCTGCATGCGCGCCATGCGGGACGCAGGACGTACATGACAGTCTAGCCGCTCTGCACGCGGCCGTCGTGGCGCACGACTATACTGTTCAGTTAAGGCTTGACCGTACGTGGGCGAGCGCACGGAGACCATTCCACCCCTATTCCTATAAAAAAGTTAGAGAGAGAAATTTTGGAATACTATACTTACTATATTCCTATGTATAGTCCGCGACAGCTCGCAATCGGGGATTGAACGCCGCGCACACCCGCACAGCCTCCACGCTAACCTGGTGCGGGCGAGCGCCGGCCGAGTGTGTGGGGCGTTTTCCCGCCTCATACCCCGATTGCCATTTCGACCTGTCGCGTACTATAAATGATTAAATTATGATTTTCAAATAGCATTTGCTATGAGCTATTAAGATTTCTTGTTCTGTATATTTCTCGTTTCTGTAAAATTTCGTTATTGTTTCTTTCATAGCGAAAAAATTATTTCAAGAGTACAATGGGGGCCTTATTTTAAAATAATGTCACGGGAGTCATCTGGGCTGGTAACTTAATCCGATAGCAACCTCCCTTCAAAGACCGTTGGCACATGCACTTTGTCGATTTTCGGTCTTTTACTTTAATATAGAAAGTAATCAAATTATTAATTTCACAGGCATTACAAGGATTTGGCGTTGACAGACATTTACTGGGACTAAAATTGACAGCGATCGAAAATGGTATTGAGTTGCCGAAATTATATTCTGACCCTGGATATGTGAGAAGTGCTCATATGAGAATATCTACAAGTCAGGTGTGTATATTTCGGAGAAATCTAAATTCGACATGAAACAGAAACACAATTTACCCTTGGAACCATAAAAAAGCATACCAAATGTTAATAACGTCACTTTTTCATACAAGCTCCCATGCTAGGCGCGCATTTTGACGTTTGATCTGTAGTTGCTGATTTTATTAAAATGGCAACATCCGTATTTAGTTCGTTTTCGGTATCAGGTGGCATGCAAGTGCGATGGGTTCATGTGCTACGGGCCGCTCGTCGCCGACGGGTACGCTACGTGCTACAACCCGCGCGACAACGACGTCAACTTCGCAACTGCGGCCTTCGCGGCGCACTCCGCCACCGCAGCCGCGCACTACCGCACCGCGCTCGAGCACGCGATGCGCGACATGCACGACGTGCTGCTGCACACGGCGCGCTCCAAGCTGTGATCGCCCACACGCCACGTTGAAGCTCTCTGTGAACACATTCTGCAATCACAAGATTTCAACTTATCAAGAACACTCGGATGCATTACCATCAATATTTGCTCGATACAGGATCGCGATATCGCATTAAAAAATATTGATACTGTAATAGGCCTCTATTACACCGCTTGCGGCCTCATTTGTACTTTGTTAAATAGCAAGCGCAAGTGAGACTGTTTGCTCGCTTTCGCTCGGGAGTCAAAGGGGGATAGCGATATCGATAGTAGGTAATAAGAGTGCTCTATCCATAGTTAAAAATATAGATGCATGATAGAGGGCTGCTGAGATAAGTGCGGGATGATACCTTACTCCTCCTTGTCTCCTTGACTACACTACGATCGAAAGAGTTGAAAATAAAAGAGGGCGCTAGTGTCGTTCTTATTGTGTACTGCAGGCAAAACGATCTTACAAGGTATTTCTATTCATATTAATTTTATGTATTTTAACTTGATTCAGTGTATAAGTCCCGCAAATTGCTAATACGCGTGGCCGCCATTTTAGTGACGTCAGCACTGACTTTTTTTACTTTTTTTTATAGATATAGCGAGCAAACGAGCAGGCGGGACACCTGATGTTAAGTGATTACCGCCGCCCATGAATATTTGCAGCACCAGAGGAGCCTCTCTGAAGTTTCGATGGTATATTTTTATTTCGGCTGACGTCAAAATTACATGTTAAGAAACATGGTTTCAGCGCAATAGCAATTTGCGGGACTTATATAACAGTATTTAATAATGATTTGAATCAACATAGATTTGGACTTTGGAGGCGTTACGCGTCATAGCGGATAGGTCGTATATTTACCATATAAAGTATATTTAAATCATTTTATTTAATTATAAATAAAGATATTTGTAATGTAATATTGAGGTGTATTTTTATAGTTTGTAAGTTAGAAGCCTCTTGCGATGACGAATCCTACTAAGCTTTCCTGGCAAGCTGTCAACTGCAGCAAAGCGGAGCTGAGGCGTGTTTAGCACACGCGTGTTAATTGGCAATAAAATTGTCGTCATCTACCAATAATAATAATAAAATCCTCCGCTCAGCTTCAGTGGACAGGCATCGTAGGCTATGTAGGCATCTCAAGGCAATGACGCACGCGCACGAACTGTGCGCACAACGCGCATCGTGAGAGGACAACATAATGTGCACGTGCACCTACGAATGGATAGCGTGAATGTTGTACAAGTCACGGCGTGCACGTTTGTGAGTACAAACATGATAACGCGTTCGCGATATGCACGTACTGTATCGTATCCGGCAGGAAATATTATACATCAACCTTTAGAAGAGGTAGCGGTTTCGTAAAGCGTTGTCTTGCCGTCGAGACCGACAAAACGTCACATAGGTATAAGTGACAGAGACAACGCTCTATAAAGCCGAAATCTCATTCTAAAGGTTGATGCACAATTTTTATTGCCGGCTACTGTACGTAGAGACAGTGACGCGCTATGTTATGTGTTGATGCGATGCGCGTTGTGTGCGCAGTCGAGCGTGTGCGCATGTGTCGGTATACACCTTCAGGCTAGAGGAATAAAACATTGTTGTACTTTCATAATAATCTATTATAATATGATACATTTTATAAAATAAAAAATTGAATAGCAATAAATAATATTTCAATCAAGTAATAATAAAAATTACACAGTTAACAATTATTATAATACCTATTCAATAAACTATAATACGATTTATGTAACAGGGTTATGTTAGCAATAGTCACATTTTAAATTGAATTTACAAGAAATTTAGAAGCTGAATATATCAATTCGTTAAAAAAAATACTGTTAACAATTCAAAGTCTGGATTAAAAAGAAGAAAGCCAAGTAATTTTAAAATGATAAAATCTTAACAGAACATGTCTTAACTAAGCCTACTAAGCCTTTCCACTGAGGATGCGTAGCGAGGTATATGCGTGAAACCCACAAATGGGACTGAATCATTTATATGTATAACTGAGTTCAAAAACTCCTTTCACGAGAGCTAAAATGAGCTCGGTAATGTAAATGAAGCGGTCCTTTTATTAGGTTTACATAATATACTCCATTGCCAGTACGTATTTTGTAAATTGGCTATACTTACCAATAGAATACAAACATTATTCATCTAATCATTATTACTTGTAATATAAATTACAATATTTCCATCTCAATTTCATTTGTTATCTTACTTCTTTAACTTACAAGTTTATATTATTTTATTTTTATACTACACAAACACTAACGTAAAATTGTTACAGAGATCGCAAAACAAGTTGACCTAGTCCAATCTGAAGTTGCAACATGGCGGTTTGCGCAGGTCATAGACTAAGGATTAAATACGCAAGCAAGCCCGGCTGAGATATGTGTTTGTACAATACGCAGCCATATGCCTCGCGTTCAGATCAGATTACTCGTTTTGCGCGCACTATGCAACAAAAGTGAAATGTCTCCAAAGCCCCAATTACGTGTGGAATGTGAATGAGATTAAAGTGCACCCTTTTAATAAAAATACCATAAAATATAAACAAGATTAAAATAGTATATTACATAATATTTATACATACAACGGTCGAACGAGACGCGAATAAGCATCGCTGTGTCAAAAACAGTTTTTATCTATGATCATATCTTAAAATCTTATGGACTTATGACACATTCTATTCACAAAGATTTTGTTAGCAAATTAGACACATTACAGCTCAGCTGTAGTAGCTCTTGTTTAGTTTCTTGCTTTCACAGCTCTGGGTCTAGCTTAGCTGTATTCGCTATCCTACCAGTTCTAACTGGTAATGTGGTACAGCTTTAAAAAATAAACGTTTTTCTTTTCTTTCAATCCGTGCGACTGATTGCGTGCACGATCTTTTTTAGAAGGTTGACATCGTACTAACGTATTATATTGATGGTGAACAGGGAACACGGACCAGTGATGACATATTGTGTATCCGAGACATGTGCCCTGTTTATCAAACATTACAAGTCTACAAGCTCACAAGTTACAAGTTACAAGAACTTTTTTACAAACTCTTGTAAATTATGTTTATCAAATAATTTCACAAGACTTGTAGAATTTTACAAGACTTGTAGAACTTGTATTTTTAATTTATAACACTTTATTTTTGCTAAATTGCAAAATAATTTTTCAATCGTAATAAATGTCGATAAAATAGAAATTACGGTACCATAACTAGTCAAGTTATTGTTAAAAATAAAACTTTTTTTCAAATAATTTAATTTTGTGTTAAATAACCTATTTGTAAAACCTATTGCTCCTTATTTTATTTACCTACCTACTTTTATTTATTCTGTTTTGATACACCAACAGGAAGTACCTACATAAAAAGTTTAAATTAAAAATAATACATTATTTTTCATGAATTAAGGTTAGACTTAAAATTTGGAAAAATAGATAGACTTTAAAAATTTTCGCTATTCGAATTACACCGCAAAAAATGGCGAAATCTGATTCAAAAGTTACAATTATTCTTCAATTAAGAAATTCGTGACAAAAAAGATATTTTATTTGGCGCATTTACTGATAAATTATCTAAAGACCAAAAAATAGCAGAGTGGAAAGAGATACTATTGCTATGTCAGTCACTTGGACTTGTATCTGCCGAAAAAGATTCTGCCAGCATACTCGTATGTATATAAGACACGTTTTGGTCAAATTTAAAAAGAGCAACATGGATAAGTTTTATAAAATTACACCTTTGAATTATTTAATAGTTATTTTACCTATTTACTACTAGGTACTAGATAATTTAATTATTCTTTTATACAATATCATACTTGCAAACAACTTCTAAAATAAATTAAGAGTCAACGGAGGCTCTCCAACTTTTTCGTTACAAGTTACAAGCTACAAGCTACAAAGGCATTTTTGATGAACAAAACCACAAATACAAGTGTGAAAAACACTTGTATTACAAGTGATATTACTTGTAGCTTGTAGTTTACAAGTGTAGTTTTGATAAACGCATTCTTGTAAAAATGCACAAATTTACAAGAGAAACGCTTGTAATACAAGACTTGTAACGTTTGATAAACAGGGCAATGGTCACTAATTATTATGTACCTCCTAAGAAAGCTCAGTCACTCAACGGGCTATGGAGAGCTATGCTCGAAGTTTCTCAACGTGATCAAATCAGAAATGAGGAGAACAAGAGAAACCGAAACAGCTAAACGGCTGCGAAGCTGAAGTGATAATAGATAACAGGGCATATAGTTCGAAAAACCGATACACCTAGTAGACCTATTGGTAGAATGGCGACCTCGAAAGCGCAGTGTTCGAAGTACCCCCACTACGTGGCCAGACAATATTAAACGAGTTGCAGGGATGCGCTTAATTCAGGCGGCGCAAGACTGTAGTGTGTGGAAGTCCCTACAAGAGACCTAGCTGTATGTCCAGAAGTGGACATCTATCGATTGATACCTAATGATGATGATGATAATTATTATTATACATATTTAACCTGTGGGCATACGCAATAACATTTTCAATATAAAAATATTATTTAGGTACTAATTTTGTTTGAATCCACTTGTCGTTGTGCCAGATCAGTCTTTCCACGCACATGCAAACTGTGGAATCAGCTCCCATCGGCGGTGTTCCCACTAGATTACAACAACGTCAAGGGGCGGACCAACAAAAAGGCCGACAATGCATCGGCAGTTCCTCTGGTACTGCAAATGTTCATGGGCGGCGGTAATCACTTAACATCAGGTTACCTGCCTGCTCGTTTGCTCACTATTTCTATTTTTGTTTTAGTGAAGCCATCCAGATTTTTGATGTAAATTTTGGGGCCTATCTCAGCTTGATCTTGATACTTATAGTACGCGACAGATCGAGATAGCAATCGGGGTGAGGACAACGCCCCGTACACCCGCACAGCCCCTCGCTTACCCGGTGCGGGATAGCGCGGGTGACGTGCGAGTGTGCCGGGCGTCCCCCCGCCTCACACCCCGATCGCCATCTCGACCTGTCTACCTATGATCAGTAAGGCTAGGCCAAATTTATAATCTTTAATCTAAATATATAAAAGTAAAAGGTGACTGACTGACTGATCTATCAATGCACAGCTCAAACTACTGGACGGATCGGGCTGAAATTTGGCAAGCAGATAGCTATTATGACGTAGGCATCCGCTAAGAAAGGATTTTTTGAAAATTCAACCCCTAAGGTGGTGAAATAGGGGTTTGAAATTTGTGTTGTCCACGCGGACGAAGTCGCGAGAAGAAGCTAGTCTAAATATGTAAATGGTGACTCACTGACTGACTGATCTATCAACGCACAGCTCAAAATACTGGACGGATCGGGCTGAAATTTGGCATGCAGATAGCTAGGGGTATAGGGAATAGGGGTTTGAAATTTGTGTGGTCCACGCGGACGAAGTCGCGAGCATAAGCTAGTTTTTAACTAAATCTAAATTCGCATGTTTCACCCGGGAATCGAACCAGCTAAAAATTCAAAGTTAAGGGCATGCTAGAAACCTTCGATGGCGTGTTTTTTTTGGCTGTGATTTCAATCAAGTCAATATAGTTTACAAAGTTGGACAAAAACAAAAAGTTTCACGAGATCAGTAGGTATATATTTTCTTACCTAATTACCTATACATAGGTCTATGGTAGCTAAAAGTGATTTATTAATGCTAATATTATTTTTGATATATTATTTTCTTGATTGGCTCTGGTCTGATTCTAACTGTCACAAAAGCTAATTTGTTAAAATATTTACTTAGCAGTACTTTCCTGGCTAGACCAATTGCAACATAATACTAAAATAAACATTAAAAATATATAAAGTAAGGATTAGCTGCACTTCAGGTTTTATTTGTAATAATCCATATTTTAATTCGAAAGTCACCTTTTCACGCCTAAATTGCTAAACTGATTTCGATTAAAGGCATCATGGGTACAGACGTAGGCTACTTTTTATTCTACAAACTTGAGTCTGGGCAGTGGCGTGCACAGGGTTTGAAGCCAGGGTAGGCATTAGTTAGGGGAACCTGTTTACTAGCAGGTCATAATGTAAAATTTGCATTGAGCTATTACAACTGAGGTAAGCAGTGCATTTATGCCTCTATGACCTGCACGCCACTGAGTCTGGGGTAAGTCATAGGGGTTCTTTAAAACCCCTAGTCGCGCGGACGAAGTCGCGGGCATCAGCTAGTATTATATAATTTTAATATAAAATATAGTTAAATAAAAAATACTTTCTAAGTGGCCGGTAGGAATTGATAGGGTTAACGCATATAGACGTGGTCTTTTCGATAACTATAATACGCGATAGGTCGAGATGGCAATCGGGGTGGGGACGCGTCGCACACCCGCACGGACCTCGCGCGCAATCGTACGGGTCGTCACGACGGGACGTCTCGTCCCGGAGATCTTTTCAAAATCTTTCTTTTCAAATCGGTTCAAATTTGACGGAGTTATGGAGTAAAATCGATAAATAAATTAATCCCTTATCGCGAATCCCTAATTTTTTAACGGATAAAACTACCCTTTATGTTAACCCGGGCTATCAGCTACCACTGTACCAAATTTCATAAGAATCGGTTCAGTAGTTTTTGCGTGATGCGGGAACAGACAGACAGATAAAAATTCCAAAAAAAATTGTTTTAGGCTCTATAATAATGCTTCCCCCGATTAAAATTGTCAAAGTATATTTTAACTAGCTGACGCCCGCGACTTCGTACGCGTGGAATTAAGTTTTTTTTTTAATCCCGTGGGAACTCGTTGATTTTCCGGGATAAAAAGTAGCCTATGTCAGTCTCCAGGTCTTTATCTATACCCATACAAAATCCCGTCAATCCATTGAACCGTTGCGACGTGATTCAAGGACAAACCAACAAACAAACACACTTTCGCATTTATAATAAGGGCACTGATGTACAGAAATTGTCCAGCAACAGTTTTATTATAAGTATAGATTGGTTTACTGAAATGGTCAACTTGAGTTGAGATATCCCTAAGGGACATGACCAAATCTTGGTCTTATACCTTTTCCCTGCGATATATATACCATTGAAATTGGTGTACTGAAATAGGCGCCGCGCCTCAGCTCTGTCGGTGTGCCTTGCGCCTTACTCTGATCAAATTCTACTAAAAATGAACAAAATAGCACGAAAAAGTGAAAATATGACTGCATTATAATCAGTTTTACTTTTGCTGTAATATACGTTCTTATTAATCGATTTCGCTGTTTCATGTACCTATGTGTAGATACCACAGCCAACATTCAAAATGTAGAGCTCGGTATTCACTGTAATCTATGCTATGGCTTGGATCCCTACTATTAGCACACAAAATAGACTTAAATGCTCAAATAAGCAAGTGATAAGAACTATGGACAACAGAACTGTGAAGTGTGGATCGTCAGTGTGGGGTGCGCGGCTAGCACGCGCAAGGGTCGCGCGCGGCGGGCGGCGCGGCCAGCGGGCGGCCCGGCGCGGCGGGCTTGTGCTGCACGCCCGACTCCGCCGCGTTGAGGTCCAGTCGCCCGTCTTGAATACTTTGATAAATTTTTTTGGCAGTCTCTAAGAATGCTTCCTCCACGTTTTGACCCCTGAAAATGTATTTTAATAAATCTCATAGTATTTATAAACCTAAATCATGGACTCATAGATCATCATCATCTCAACCCATCGCCAGTGCACTACTGCGCACGCACCCCTCAAAATATTATTACTACGTAACGTACATAATGTATGAGGATGTCAACCATAACATCCTCATACGTTTAAATGTGATTTGTGTGAAGAACGTGGCGCATAAATTAAATTGAATTTAATTTAGGTATATTAACCGGTAAACTTAACATCAGGATATTTAAATATAATACAACATAAATATCTAAACCTCCAGCCCTCCAGCCACAGGACCGATGACCTGAAGAAGGTGGTGGGGAGCGGGTGGATGAGGAAGGCTGAGGACCGCGTTTGGTGGCGTGCTCTTGGAAAGGCCTATGTCCAGCAGTGGACGCAACTAACCTGATGGATTGGATATTGGATTCAAACACATTGTTGACTTTTTTTCATTCCTATCCAAAATAATTCATTGAAGATTTAGGTCCACAAGGAACCATCGATATTATGTGGTATATAATATCTGGATTAGTCCCAGTCAGTTATTGGTGTATAAATCATATTTTATGCATACTGTGTGAGTGGGAAACCGTACTTCCAGTTCTTGACTTCTTTTTGTGAAAGGTCTACTATCCAGCTTTATTGTACACTAGCTGATGCCCGCGACTTCGTCCGCGTGGAAATAGGTTTTTAAAAATCCCGTGGGAACTCTTTGATTTCCCGGGATAAAAAGTAGCCTATGTCACTCTCCAGGTCTTTATCTATACCCATGCAAAAAAATCACGTCAATCCATTGCACCGTTGCGACGTGATTGAAGGACAAACAAACACACTTTCGCATTTATAATAAGGGTACTGATTCGTGGTACGCAACTATGGACCACAGTTCGTCAGGTTCGAATTTCAACTCGTACTTTGCACACTAGCGAGCAAAATTACCATTTTCCACGCCAACTTCAAAGGGCAAACGGATTTTTTCCGAGCGAGTTAGATAAAAAGTTATTTTTTACTTTGTAGTGTTTTTGGAAGTTGGTTTTTTTAATATTCTTATTTTATTAAATTTGCCTTTTGCATATCCAGTTTAGTATTATAAATGCAAAAGTGTGTCGGTCTGTCTGTCCATCTGTCTGTTTGCTAGGTTTTCACGGCCCATCTGTCTGAGCGATTTTGACGAAATTTGATATAGAGATAGCTGGCATTTCAGGAAAGAACATAGGCTATTTATTATAACGGAAAATCAAAGTTACGCGGACAAAGTCGCGGGCGTCACGTAGTTGTTAATAATATAGTAATGTTTACACATAATATAAATATTATTTGCAGGAATGCAGGTAAAGAGCCAATGAGTATTAAAGGTTTCGTCTGTAAAAGCAAGGAGCTAGAGATTTTTCATGAAACTAAAACCATGCAGATACCTAAGCAAAAACTAGTTGGTTATTCAAATAATAAATGCTTGTTTTACTCACGTTTTAGCACTAGCTTCGACAAACATTAGTCCATTCTCATCAGCAAACTGTTTAGCTTCTTCATATGTAACATCTCGTTGACCATCTAAGTCTGACTTATTTCCAATAAGAAATATTACAGTGCTGGGATTTGTCAGATTTCTAGTATCTGTGAGCCAACTACTTAGGTGGTTGTATGTCGACCTGAAATAGAGAATGAAGACACCACAGATGGATGATAAATAATCCCATAAATAATTTTGATGAGCATGATATTTATTTTGCCCTAGCTTATGCTCACGACTTCGTCTGCATTGACTACACAAATTTCAAACCCCTAATTCACCCCCTTAGGGGTTGAATTTTCAAAAATGCTTTCTTAGTGGATGCCTTCGTCATAATAGCTATCTACATGCCAAATTTCAGCCGGATCCACCCAGTAGTTTGACCGTGCGTTGATTGATCAGTCAGTCAGTCACAGTATATTTTTAGATGTACTTCCATAAACTACTTACCTCCTTGTAATATCGTAGACCATAAGGGCACCGGCAGCACCTCTATAATATGAACGTGTCACAGCCCTGAATCGTTCTTGTCCTGCAGTGTCCCAAATTTGAAGTTTTATTTTTTGACCAGCAACTTCAATTATCCGAGTTCCAAATTCTACTCCAATGGTGTGAGGGCAGTCAGCCATAACTAAAGATACGAATTTTTTTTTTGAAAAAAAAAAAACTTTACTTATGCTAATGAATTATTGTAATGAGGATCCAGAAATCTTAGGAATATGTTTTTTCTTTTATATTAATAGTGAACAAACAAGCAAGCAGGTCACTGGATGAGCAGCTCCACAGTGTAAGCATTTGGTTTCTGCTTGACTGGTTTTATGCATATTTTAACACTAAGAAGTTTTCCAGTGCAAGTGCAGTGGAGTTGGGCTGCTCAAATTTCACAATTTAATTGCATTATGTTATATCAAAATTATCACATCACCAACAAGTAAAAATAGATTGTGGAGGATCCACTTACACCCTAACCCCCTGCCCCTCTCCCACAACCCACAGGGACATCATAACTCCTAATCAAAGTAGCACAAATCAAAATCTGTCTCACAAATCACAATGTACCTACAAACAATAAAAAACAATTTTTTTTTTTTTGGTCTTGTTTATATTCTTTGGAGAAGTTTCATGAAAATAGGTACTTTACTTCAATTCAGTTCCAGATATTGGCTTATAGGTGTACCAACTGGATATCATCTTTCAAACATTTTTGTGATTATACGCTAGGTGTATATGATAGGTACACCTTATATAGGTAGGTACTTACATTTTTTCTCTGTGAACTGATGTAGAAGACATGACTTGCCAACTCCCATATCACCAATGATTATATATTTGAAAATATATGAGTAATTATAAGGTCCCGATGTCATTTTGCTAAAAATAAAATGAATTAGTACTTAATACCATTACTACTTCCAAAACAAGGTACCTATGCAATGAATTCGATGAATACACTCATTTTATATAGGTAAATGCAATAATATTATGACTCACGAACTTTTCCAAGCAATAAATGGTTGCTTAGTAGCAATAGTAGGCAGATTAATAAGTACGTATGAGATTTCAGGAACAATACAATGGATGGTAATGTTACAGAAACATCAATGATCAAACACGGCTGGCTGTCTCAGATCTCGGGCTCTCCTTTAAAATTTTAACATAACAGAGGTAGATTAGTAAAACACCTACTTATTAGTTCAGAATGCGTTACTGCAGTAAAAAATTAAGACCGTGGCTAATTTTGCTATTGAACAACACAAACCCTGGAATAATATACTAACAAGAATTTTTATAATATTAGTTGTTGATTACAATGAATGTTCTTCGATGCAAATTGCAATTGCAAAGACGTAGGCACCACAGATCACTATTTACTGGTAGGCCTCAGACCATAGATTATCTACTATATACTAGAGATAGATGTGCGACCATAGATTATCTACTATATACTAGAGATAGATGTGCGACTCTAGATTTCTTTTTCAAAGTTACGCGTGTGCTCACATCTAGAGGGCACTAAAAGCGCGCAAGGCGTGCGAGAGCGCGAAAATTTAAATGCTATTTAAATGTACTTTACTAGAATATTTTATATTTTTGAACATGTTTTAAAAAAACATCAATAATTCCATTAACGTTTGTTTAAAACATGTTTAAAAATATATATTACAAGACTGACTCTTTAAGATACTAAATTATAAAACACTATAGAAATAAAAAGGTTTTAAGGGTTTGTAAAATATTTTATTTTCATAAATTCGTAACTAGGTACATAAAATACATACCCAAATTCAAGACCCACGAGATTGTGAAATAGGTAATGCTCAAATCCAAAATTTTTGGTTAGGTATTTACTTTTCATAACTTTCATATTACTACCACAACTGGTGTATTTCAACGATCTTCAAACTGGTGATTGCAAATTTGATAATTCGTAACTATATATTATTTCATTATCAGTCTTGCTTTCTAAATGTTGTCCTACTATCTCTTTTCATTGTTTAAATGGTTTCATGGAGAGGAGTAGCCAGGTTTTGGAAAGCCATGCAAACATCTGAAAAAGTAATAACATAAAATATGCATTAGTCTATACTTACTTATTGTACTTAATTAGTTGATAGCTGATACCTATAATATAAAAATAACTTAGTCAATAAAGTTCAAAACAAATGTTGTAAGTACACTTAATTACAAAACAAAAAATTTACAGAATTAGTAGTTAATAATCCATAGCAATATGATAAATGCAAAAGTGTGTCAACCTGTCTGTATGCTAACTTTTTACAGTAAATTTGTGTAACCGTTTATGATGAAAGTTAGTACAGAGATAACTTGCATCCAGGAAAGGACATAGGCTTCTTTTGTCACGGAAAACTCAAACAGTTCCCATGGGATCCCCAAAAATCCTAAATCCACCTAGACAAAGTGGTGGTCATCATCTGTTTGGTACAGAAATAGCTTGCATCAGACGGTTGTAACTTGTAGGCCACATTTATCCCGGAAAATTGGACTTCTCACGGGATTTCTAAAATAGTTTTTTCGAGCGGACGAAATCGCAGGAACTATATACCTAGTATCATGATAAAATACCTAATGTGCTAATGGTGCCTTAATGGTGCATAGAGTTTGACTCATTGAAGTAATTTTGAGTTAGATTACGAGTAAGCTGATTTTATACTTACCGAATTAGTCACATCCAGACACACATCGAGATCTCCGTGGCATTTTTCTGCACAAATATATTCACAGAAAAATCATTTCACAAAGCAAAAACAAGTCCGTAATCCGTAGCCGTGGTCAATCGTTCAGGCATAAATCGAGTCACTAAATCAATCCTTAGAATATAGTTATCGAGGTGGTGAAAGGAAATACAGACTACAGAGTCCTGTTATTAAAGCAGGGTCAGATAAATTTAACAGAAATACAAATATTTACTACAGCACACGAAAACATGAAAACTTGGTTATAATTTATTAATGTCATTAAAATTACACCAATGTGCCCGCCATCTATTGACGTCTTTTGTAAACTGTTCTCTATTTGTTTAGTCGTGCTCGCGCTTAGATGGCACCACAAGCGATTTTCAATTTGCGATTTTTTAATGTTCTAGAGTTGCACCCATAGGGGTGCAACTCCAGAACATTAAAAAATCGCAAATTGAAATTCGCTTGTGGTGCCATCTAAGCGCGAGTACGGCTAAACAAATAGATAACAGTTAATAAAAGACGTAAATAGATGGCGGGCACATTGTTGTAATTTTAAATTACAAACATTTGGACAGCCACAGTCACCGTCAGTGGTGCCAGATTAGGCGAATTACCGCCATTTAGGCTACCTCGGCGGGCCAATCGGCGCCCAAAAATCCCGATTGGCTACCAGTAACCATTTAGGCTACCAGTAGGGCGATTGTCTAAAACCGGTATCAATCATTATTACAATCTCAATTGTTCTGATTGGCTGAATTTGTGCAATCCTTGTTGCAACAATGCATTGTAGCCAATAGTGAGCGAGCATTAACCAATCAGAGATGATTGTGATCGTAACATTGTAGCTGTCAAACAACCGCGGTAGGGCCCCTGGAAGATAGAAACGGGCGATTTTAGGCTACTCAGCAGGCAAAATCCTAAAACAAATTCCTAAAGGCCGGCAACGCATCGGCGGCTCCTCTGGTGCTGCAAATGTTCATGGGCGGCGGTAATCACTTAACATCAGGTGACCGCCTGCTCGCTTGCTCGCTATATCTATTAAAAAAAAAAAAAAAAACGGGCGAATTCAATTGGTAAATATCTGGCAACCCTGGTCACCGTTGAAGTTCAAAACTTTTCATGTTTTCGTGTATTGTTGTTTGTGCGGTTCTAAATATTTCTATTTCTGATAAATTTATCTGACCCTGCTTTGTTTACTGGACTCTGTGTTTCCTTTAACCACCTCGATAACTACCTAAGGATTGATTTACGGACTCGATTCATGCCTGAACGATTGACCACGGCTACGGATTACGGACTTGTTTTTGCTTTGTGAAAAGATTTTCTGTCGATAGATTTGTGCAGGGAAAATGCCACGGAGATCTCGATGTGTGTTCGGATGTGAGCAATTCGGTAAGTTTAAAATCAGCTCACTTGTAATCTAACACAAATCTCTTAAACGAGTCAAACTCTATGCTCCATTAGTACATTAGGTATTTTATCATGATACTAAATAATTCCTGCGATTTCGTCCACGTGGATATCATCCAAAAAACCATTTTAGAAATCCCGTGAGAAGTCCAATTTTCCGTGATAAAAGTAGCCTACAACCGTCTCCGATGCAAGCTATCTCTTCACCAAATAGATGATGCCCGCCACTTTGTCTACGTTGGTTTAGCGTTTTAAAGAATCCCATGGGAACTGTTTGATTTTCCGAGGCAAAAGTAGCCTATGTCCTTACCTGGATGCAAGCTTCTCTGTACCTTCTAACTTTTATCATAAACGGTTACACAAATTGACTGTGAAAAGCTAGCAGACAGACAGCCTGACATACTTTTGCATTTATAATATTGGTAAGGATTATTGACTACTAATTCTGTACATTTTTTGTTTTGTAATTAAGTGTAGGTACGTAGGTACAACATTAGATATTATTTTGAACTTTAATGACTATGGTTTTTTTATATTTTACTAGCTGCCCCAGCGAACGTCTTACCGCCTAGTCGATTTCGGGCAATTCCATAAAAACCATCCTCGTACTTCAAGGAATATTATAAAAAAAGAATTAGCGAAATCGGTTCAGCTGTTCTCGAAATTTGCGCTTAGCAACACATTCAGTGATTCATTTTTATATATATATTATAGAGATTAAGTAAATAAGTACAATAAGTATAGATAATACAATAATATATTGCATATTTTATGTTACTACTTTTTCAGATGTTTTGCATCACTTTCCAAAACCTGGCCACTCCTCTTTGAAACGATTTCAACAATGGAAAGAGATAGTAGGACAAGATTTAGAAAGCAAGACTGATGATGAAATATATACGAATTATCGAATTTGCAATCACCACTTTGAAGATCGTTTTTTATACCATCACAGTAAAAGACTAGCAAAGACAGCATTTCCTTCTCTTAACCTTGGTGAGTTTTATTTATTAGTTATTACAGTAGAGAGGATTTTGAGAAATTACATTGATTGACATGTCAATAATAGGTCAAAGCACAGATTGTAGAAGCTTGAAAACACTGGCCAAGTGTGGGTCAGACTTGTGCACAGAGGGTCCCATACTTCAGTCGTATTTTTCGACGTTTTGCACGATAAATCAAGAACTGCTATGTAGAAAATAACTGGCCAAGTGCGAGTTGGACACAGCACATAGGGTTCTGTAATACACAAGAGTAAAACAGATCACTTTTCTTAACAAGCCGCAAAACTGTAGAGGTTTATTGTTAATATCAAAAAAATCGACTTGGCAGCGCTACGGGATACCCCACTTGGTATCAAATGTAATAAGTACAAATGTTTCTATGGAATCTTCAAAACTGAAATCTCCTAATGAAGTTGCAGACAGAAACTAACTATGTATAACTAATAATTATAACATAAACACTTCTTCTAAAACTCTATTTTGCATATTTCAGGTGCCATTGATTCAAGTCTAGATGCTAATACAATAAATCAACCAGAAAGTTCTACACATAATCAATCGGTCGCTCAAAGTACCCCATCTGTGGTTCACAACATCCAAGCAGGATATTCTCAAACTCAGATTCAGAAAAAAATAATTACTAGTAAGTTGTGGCCATAAACAACAAATAATACACATACACACATACACACTGGGAGGTTACCTGGCTGGCACCCCACTAGACCTAGGTCTACTTAATTGTTATTACTTGTTTTTATCTGTATTATAAGTATTTTTTGTGTTCCTTATATGTAATTTAATATGTAATAATATCCAATAAATTTAATTTAATTTAATTAAATAAGAGATAAAAAATCTTTACTGTTTAACAAGATTTTAACAAGAATAGAGTATTGAAAATTGTCTAATAGTTAATGTATACTTAATAAAAACACCTTTTTTTTTCAGGAAAAGCTGGTCAAAGACATGTGAATCTCAAAGTTCAGAAATTGTTAAGGAAAATAGTTAATTTGAAAAATAAATTATTCGAACAAAGAAACCAAGTAAAGATAGCAAAAAAAATGTCAAAAACAAAATTATTTAACAAGGTTCTAAAATACTTACCTATGCCTGCTCAAACACTTGTAAAAATGCAATTAACACAGCATAACAAAAAAAGCCGTGGAAGAAGATTTAATCATGCAGAAAAATTAATGTCACTCTCGATATATAAGAAAAGTCCAAAAGGCTATAACTTTTTGAGAAAAATGTTAACTTTGCCATCAAAACGAACATTACTGGATGTCCTTAAACAAATAACAATTAAACCAGGCTTAAACCCTGCGATAATTAAACTTTTGAAAAATGCGGCAGACAAATTGGGGATGGAGCAACGATTATGTGTATTAATCTTTGATGAAATGTCTTTGTCTCCATCCCTACATTTCAATACAGCATTCGATCAAGTAATCGGATTTGAAGATTTTGGGGGAAATGAAATTACAGAGAATATTGCTGACCATGTTTTGGTATTCATGATAAAGGGGCTAAAAGCTAAGTTCAAACAGCCAATTTGCTATTTGTTTTGCAAAAGTGCCACAAAGGCAGTAATATTAAAAAGGTGTATTAAAAACATAATTACACAAATTAATCAAACAGGATTGGCTGTCGTCTCAACTGTCTGTGATCAATCTACAATTAACAACAAAGTTATAAATGAACTGATAAAAGAGACTAAAGTAGATTGTCTTAGATTAGGCAACGAGCCTAGGGATAGTAGTTTTGCTGTAGAAAATAATAATATATTCCCCTTATTTGATCCCCCACATTTGTTAAAAGGAATACGAAACAATTTACTGACAAAAGAATTAAGATTCACACAGGAGGACGAAGTAAAGACTGCTAAATGGATACATTTAAAGCTTCTGTTAGATATTGATGCAGGAGAAGATGACTTACGAATGTGCAACAAGTTAACAGAAGCTCATGTACTCATAGAGAAAATTCCGAAGATGAAAGTAAAACATGCTGCACAAGTTTTTAGTCAGCGTGTATCAGGAGCGCTACGATTTTGTGCAAGTAAGTACTGTTAATGTTCTGAAACTTTTAAAGACCTGATATTTGAAGACCTTCTTCACTTTAGAATTAATTCATCAGACTTTGGTACTACTTGACTAGCAAGGACTAATCTTATTCTCAATAATTATTTATTAGCAACATATATGGCGCTATTTTACATCTGTAATGTGATGATAGTGCAACTTTAAAACATCCACAACTCCATACTAATATTATAAATGGTTGACGCCAGCTCACTATTGGCTACAATGCATTGTTGCAACAAGAATCGCACAAATTCAGCCAATCACAACAACTGAGATTGTAATAATGATTGATGCCGGTTTTATGAAATCGACCCACAGCCCACCCAATTTTGACGTTTGGTATACAAATAACTTCTTAGGGAAGGACACTACTTTTTTCTCTGAAAATCATAGAGTTCATAGATTTTAAGAAACCTAAATCCACGCGGGTGAAGTCGCGAGCATCAGCTACAAATCCATGTAAATGTGGCCTGACATTTATGTATAAAAAAATATATTTAAGTATTTATTTAAGTATTTAATTTTTAATCTTTTTTCTTTTCAGAAAATAATTTACTACCACAAGAGTGTGCTGACACAGCCGACTTGCTGCTATTATTTGATCGTCTTTTTGACTCCTTTAATGGAGGGTCTTATAAAAAGACCCATAAAATATATAAAAATTGTTTGAAAATGAACTCTGACCATTTTAAATTATGGGATGAAAGTGTGCCAATATTAAAATCAATGCGATTTAAGATGGAAACAAAAAAAAAAGATGGAACAGTAAGTATTCGTTATGAACAGGTTCCATCAATTAAAAATTGGATCCACAATATTAAAGTTATGAAAGAATTGTGGCTATATCTAAATGAAAAACATAATGTAACTAGTTTGTTAACGCGCTGTTTTAACCAAGATCCTGTGGAAAACTTTTTCTCCTCTGTGAGGAGCCACGGGGCTAGAAACACAAACCCTACCTGCCAGCAGTTTGAAAGTATTTACAAAACATTACTTGTAAATAATTTAAATTCAAGTCACTCATTAGGGGCTAACTGTGAGGAAGATCCTAACAAAATGTTACAAAATTTAGATTGTCTTTTGATAGAACATGACATCAAAGAGCCCCCGATGAGCAATGAGCCAATGGATACAGATCTAAGTATAGAAAATTTGGCAGATAGTAGTTCAGAAATTGGAGACAAATTAATAATCTCTGAAACTAAAAAGTATGTGACAGGGTTTGTCATAAAAAAGCTAAAAAGGAATGTGTGTAAATCTTGTATAAAATGCAATAATGAATTGTGTGACACCACCCCACCTCAAGCAGATGAATACATACATTCTATCGATATCACAAGGAGATCTCTTTACCGACCCTCGCGTAACTTTTCAAATTGTGTGAGAAATATAATAAAAATAGTAAAAAGCATGTTAAAAAATGATCCTGGGAAAAGTGGCAAAAGTCAAATGATAAAATTATTAGTTGATCAGAGTACAAGTTTTGATTTTTTAACATGTGATACACACAAAGTCAATTTGAAAAATTATATAATAAATTTTGTGATCAAATTGATTATTCACAGCTGGTGCAATAATGTAAATAAAATTTTAAAAGGTAAAAATTCAGATACTGAAAATGATAGCATAAAAATTCAGGCGTTGAGATATTATCAAACACATAAAGGTAAATAATCTATTTTATGCAATCTAATGAAATCAGTAGTTGAATTACAGACTTCGTTTGATAAAACTAGCTTATGCTCGCGACTTTGTCCGCGTGGACTTCACAAGTTTCAACCCCCTATTTCACCCCCTTAGGGGTTGAATTTTCAAAAACCCTTTCTTAGCGGATGCCTACTTCAAAATAGCTATCTGCATGCCAAATTTCAGCCCGATCCGTCCAGTAATTTGAGCTGTGCGTTGATAGGTCAGTCAGTCAGTCAGTCACCCTTTCCTTTTATATATTTAGATAAGGGGAATCATTCAAGCTTCTGTCAACTATTGCACATTCGTAAGTCATCTTCTGCATCAATATCTAACAGAAGCTATATCCGTTTGGCAGTCTTTACTAAATTGTTTTCTTTAGTAAATTGTTTTGTATTCCTTTTAACAAATATGGGGGATTAAATTGTTAATTGTAGATTGATCACAGACTCTTGCCAATCCTGTGTGATTAATTTGTGTAATTATGTTTTTAATATTACTGCCTTTGTGGCACTAGTCAAATATAATATAATCTATATATAAAAGGAAAAGGTGACTGACTGACTGACTGACTGACTGATCTATCAACGCACAGCTCAAACTACTGGACGGATCACGCTGAAATTCGGCATGCAGATAGCTATTATAACGTAGGCGTCCGCTAAGAAAGGATTTTTCAAAATTCAACCCCTGAAGGGATAAAATAGGGGTTTGAAGTTTGTATGAAACTCTGTCAGTTTTGAAGTGTCTATAAAGTTTTGTAGTTAATATTTTTGCAATTTGCAGTATGACATATTTTATTAAGCTCATATGTTAAAATCTCATTGTTAAAGATCAACTCTAAGTGTGTGAAACAGGGGTTCAAAATTTGTGTAGTCCACGCGAACGAAATCGCGGGCATAAGCTAGTAAACATAAATTCCCATCAATAAAATCAATCTAGTAGATTGGTTTTATTGATTACTTGATTTAGTATAATTTATGTTTATTATTTTACAGTTTATTTACAGGGAATTTTATTTAATATAATTTATGTTAATTTTTTTTATTTTTAATATTACAATAAAACTTAAAGCTAGCTTTATGTTAATTATCTTTGGCTCATATAACAATTATTTTATTGTTTTCTGACTACACAAATACACCAATTGTGGTAATAATTTGAAAATTATTAAAAGTAAATAACCGAAAATGTTAAATTTGAATAGTAATTATTTCACAATCTTGCGGGTCTTGAATTTGGGTATGTATTTTATAGTGTTTACATACACTTCGTATTGTTTTCTATTCTATTGTATTTTATGTATCTACCTAGTTACGAATTTATGATAATAAATATTTACAAAACCTTAAAACCTTTTTCTTTCTATAATATAGTTATAATTAAGTAGCTCAAAGAGTCATAGTCTTGTAATATATATTTTTAAACATGTTTTAAACAAACGTTAATGGAATTATTAATGTTTATTTAAAACGTGTTCCAAAAATATAAAATATTCTAGTAAAGTACATTTAAATAGCATTTAAATTTTCGCGCTCTCGCACGCCTAGCGCGCTTTTAGTGCCCTCTTGATGTGAGTACACGCGTAACTTTGAAAAAGAAATCTAGAGTCGCACATCTATTTCTAGTATATAGTAGATAATCTATGGTTGCACCCCTATGCCTCAGACTAAGAATAAGGCGACTTGACAATAAAATAATAATACCATGTTTAGAGCATGCTAGGATGATGCTAGGTGTATAGAAAACTCAGAGTGATAGAAACATAAACACAGTTTTTAGGGTTCCGTAGTAAACAAGGAACCCTTATAGTTTCGCCATGTCCGTCCGTCTGTCTGTCCGTCCGTCCTCGGTTAATCTCAGAGACTATTAGTCCTAGAAATCTGTAATTTGGCATGGGTGTAAATATTAATCACGCCAAGAATGTGGTGAAATAAAATTTTGATAAATATTTTTTTTTAGGGTAGCTCCCCCACATGTAAAGTGGGGATGAACTTTTTTCTCGTCTACCCCATAGTGTGGGGTATCGTTGAATAGGTCTTTTAAAAATACTGTGGGTATGGGAACATCATTTTTTGATTACTAGATCCGTTTGTAAAATATGATGTTTTAAAGTGTTAATTTTTATTAAAGTCAAGTGTCCCTCTATCAGCCAAATGGTAGTAACTATATAGGAAAGTGAAAAAATTCACAGCAGTAGGATATATAACCAACTTTAAAGGAAAACTATCAGGGCTATGTAAAGTTCACAGGTTAAGGAGTTATATCTGTTCTTCGAGGATTGTGACTACGGAACCCTACACTGTGCGTGGCCCGCCACGCACTTGGCCGGTTTTTTTGTCTTTATCATAGTTTAGCTTTTTTTGTTGGGCACGTTGTAGTTTGTGCCCAACAAACCTCTGTGATAGTAATTTATTGCGAATATTACGAGTTTTTATTTAGTTTCTGTTTTAAATTAAGTATTGAAGGTGTGTAGAAGCCATTTATGTTGCATTGCTGTGTAGAAGTTGTAGCGAACGCAAATTATGGAACATAACCTTTCATACAGTATTATTTCTTTTGTTGTTTTGTCCCTTTCGGGTATACGCGTTTGACAAGTCTCTTGAAAGATGCGAGCGACTCTTTCACTTTAAGCGACAACAACATTTAGCTTAGATAAAAGTCAGTCCCTTGATGTTTTTATAATCCATAGGTCTAGGAATGATTTCGAATTGACAATAAGGTCAACGTGTGAAATTCAATTTTGTTTTATTAATTCAAAATGAAACGTACAACCTAATTAATATTAACTAGAAGATGCCCGTGACTTCATCCACGTGGATTTAGGTTTTTGAAAATCCTGTGGGAACTCTGATTTTCCGGGATGAAAAGTTGCCTAACTATGTTCTTCCCCGGAATGTAGTTAAGCTAACTCTGTAGGTACCTACCAAATTTCATCAAAATTGGTTAAACTGTTGGGACGTGAAAAGCTAGCAGACAGACACACTTTCGCATTTATAATATTAGTATGGATTTATACTCGTTTTTATTATTTTTCTATAAGGCCTCAAATATACAGTAAAAAATCGTCATTTACTTTGTATTGGTTTTCTATTCTGATTTCAGCCACTTCTAGCGACTTTGAACATTTTCTAGTGTTTTCTATTCATGGCAACATCTGGCAACTTTTCGATGGCGTCAATGAAGCGTCATAATGAAAAACCGTAGCGAAAAACGGTTTCGTTCTTAAAGTACGGTTCCCCACTTAAGGGTTTCCCCCCTTTAGGGGGTAAATAAGTCGGATGGGTTTTTTTAGGGGCATAATATTATTAGGGGTATTTTTAGGGATTTTTGGCTTATATTTTTGTTTTTTTTATTAACAAAAAATAAAAATAAATGTAGTTAGTTAATTCAATCTAGCCCATCATATTTATTTGTTGACCTCGTGGCTTAGCGACATCTAGTACGGTTCTTCATTACTAAGTACGTGGAGTTGTACCACGGCATCGCTGCACTCATCCCCCGATCGATGACCGGGCGTCCACTACCTCGGGAGCTCCTTCGATCGCCGCCACCAGCACAACGCGCAGCCCAGGCGACACGAGCGACGATAACCACGACGATGCGATACCCACGTCACGACGAGACCCTGTCTCTGCACTGGACGGCGCACCTAGCGCCGTCGTGCAGAGACCTACCCCAAACCAACACGGACCTACAACATCACCGCGCAGCGGCAAAGTGGGTGATCCACCCGCTGCGCAGTGAACCAAGACGGAGTCAACCAAAACCACCAGGGCCCAAAGCCAAGAATGGCAGGCCCTAGCCGGTAAGGCTAAATGATAAACACCTGGGCACAGAGATGCCCAGCGACGCACCCGGGTAAGGAGGCAAAGCCTGGAGGCCCGTACCCCTACCCCCGTCTGGCCGTTCTGGCCAAACGGAGATGACCCCGACTCTATAAGAAACAAATGCCACCATAGGTAATAATATCAGTATTCAGTAGATTTTTTGCATGGGTATATTAGTTAGTTAAAGATCTCGAGAGTAGTGACATAGGCTTCTTTTTATCGCAGAAAATCAAAGAGCTATATTACAAAAAATTGTTTTTTATTTAACTACTAGTTATTGTTAATTTATCGTTAATAATTTTTTACGGGGATTTTCAAGTTTTTAGGGGTTTTTGACTTAAGCTTTAGGGGAATATATTTTTGAGAGATGGTAACACTGTTTTAAAGTTTTCTGGTCGGTGGTGTTGGCAACTTGGCAGCACAGGGTGGTAGACAACAAAACAAATGGTCTGCCGTCTGTGAAAAGAACATAGATTAGAAAAGAAGCAGCTCAAGCTTAGCTCAAGCCTCAAAAAAAAAAGCCAAAAGTAATCAATTCTATTGTATTGAATGCTATTTCCTTTTCAATTTTGATATTGTTGTGATAATTATAATAGTTTGGAGAGCTGATAATCACACACGTATAGGTACATAATAAAAGCCGTATAAATGATGAAACTAGTGGACCAAGTTGTTAGAAGTTTTAAGGTCGCTAAAGTTTTTCGAGAAAACACGGACAAAATAAACAGCATAGATTTTTCACCTTCTGGCGAGACACTCATATCATGCAGTGAAGATGATCAAATTGTAATATATGATTGTGAAAAAGGTACACAAATGATTACTGTAAACAGCAAAAAGTATGGTGTTGATCTAATACATTTTACACATGCAAAAAATACAGCAATTCACAGCTCTACAAAAGTTGATGATACTATACGATATTTGTCCTTGCATGATAACAAATATATAAGATATTTTCCTGGACACACTAAGAAAGTAGTTACATTGTGCTTATCACCCGTGGAGGATACATTTTTATCAGGATCACTTGACAAAACTCTCAGATTGTGGGATTTGCGCTCACCTAACTGTCAAGGCTTGATGCACTTGTCTGGGAGGCCAGTGGCAGCTTATGATCCTGAAGGTCTCATTTTTGCAGCTGGTGTAAATTCAGAGAGTATTAAGCTGTATGACTTGAGATCATTTGATAAAGGTCCTTTTGTAACATTTAAACTTAATCAAGAAAAGGAATGTGATTGGACTGGCCTAAAGTTTTCTCGTGATGGTAAAACTATGTTAATAAGTACAAATGGATCCATAATTCGACTTGTAGATGCTTATCATGGCACACCACTTCAAACTTTCACTGGACACCTCAATAATAAAGGAATTCCTATTGAGGCATCATTTAGCCCAGATTCACAATATATATTTAGTGGCTCTACAGATGGAAGAGTACATGTTTGGAATGCGGATACTGGATACAAAGTTTGTGTCCTCAATGGGGATCATCCAGCGCCTATTCAGTGTGTGCAGTTTAATCCTAAGTATATGTTGTTAGCCTCTGCATGTACAAATATGGCATTCTGGCTACCAACAATAGACGATGTTTAAGTATTGTATTTGGAGGTATAATATAACTTTTAAGTCTTATTAGTGTTTGTATTGCCTACTGCCTATTTACAACAATCCAAAATAGAAAATACACCATTTTGCCCTAAAGTCTAATAAACTTTACAGTTGTCTACAGATTATAAAATTCATTATTATCCTTATTCAATAAATGATTCAATTCATTACTAGCCCAAAACTTAGATGGTAGATCTTTATCTTCTACTAGCTTATGCCCGCGACTTCGTCCGTGTGGACTACACAAATTTTAAACCCCTATTTTACACCCTTAGGTTTGATTTTTAACTATGAGATTTTAACATAAGCTTAATAAAATATGTCATACTGCTAATTGCAAAAATATTATCTACAAAACTTCTTTATCGGCACTTCAAAACTGACAGACTTTCATACAAACTTCAAACCCCTATTTTACCTCTTTAGGGGTTGAATTTTGAAAAATCCTTTCTTAGCGGATGCCTACGTCATAATAGCTATCTGCATGCCGAATTTGAGCGCGATCCGTTCAGTAGTTTGAGCTGTGCGTTGATAGATCAGTCAGTCAGTCAGTCACCTTTTCCTTTTATATATATAGAAGACTATACTATATTTGCCTCATCTTGTAGTACAGGAATAATAGACATCAATCTGATTTATGGCACATGTGTTCCTTATGCTCTTGGAAGTAAATCCTCACAAGTCCCCACCGCTAGGATGTTGGTTTCCCCCACCCCTTCCCTGATGTTGGTTTCTACATCCCGCTGACAGACAGATGGACAGCGGAGGCTTAGTAATAGGGTCACGTTGGCACTGGTACAGAACCCTTATAATTCATCGAATCGAATCGCAGTTATGCGCGTTTTTAAGAAATTAAACATCACTCGCTTTAATGGTGAAGGAGAACATCGTGAGGAAACCTGCATATACTTTATACTTTTTTATTCATGACATTATACTTTGCTATTCATGACATTTTCACCTGTACCTACCTACCAAATAACATGCAATGCAAATAATAACACCTATCGTCATTTTAAGGTTTCACATGAACTATTAGGTAGGTACCTAATATAAACTAGGAATACGACATAATGTTTTTAAAATAAAATAAATAGGTATTCAAATGTTTCTGATAATTTTATAATTTATATCGATAAGACCAGCCAAAGAGTACATTATATGAACTGGTGACCAGCCCTAAAATTCATTTAGAGCTGTGATTTAGAGTAAGCTCGTTTATATAATATATACCCTTTGAATAAGCTCCTAAAGCGCCGTATTCACCATCCATCCCGGCTATACGTCAGCTCAAGACCGCGTTGCTGGATGTAGCATACACACCATCGTGCACGCATCAAGCAAGAGAGTATTTAAACGAGAGAGAGGGCACTCAGTCAGTACAGCAAGCCTATTCACGGTCTTTTTGCATCGTGCATGGCCTTGGCGGGACGTACAGCAAGATGGATGGTGAATACGGCGCTTAAGACAAAGAGTATCAGGGGGCACGGTAGTGCCCCCGCCAAGACGAGCCAAACTAAAGGACGGGGCACTACGTACCTTTTCTCGAAGCGTTTCGTAGTATTTTTGAGCAGTCATAGCTTCGGTCTAGATGACGCTAGAAAGCTGAAAAAGATAAGGTGTCTTCAGCATACTTATTAAAAATACTAAGTAGGTATCATAATAATATACAGGGAAGTGAGCTCTATAGAGCGCATAGATCACTATAAGAGCGCTTTGTTTCTGACTTTAAACTTTAACGACTTAAGAGTTAAGACGTGATTTAAGACAGTTAAAACCTCAGAATAAGGACTGTTAGAAGTAGCCCTATTGTGACACTTACTGTTAGAGCGAGATAGCTAAATGCATTTAAGCTCTTGTTAGAACGTGACAAAATGATTATGCTTTGTCCTTATCACCGTGGCCACTTTTTTTTGTTTGTCAAAATGGATTTGTACGCAAAGAAGTTGGAAGTACTACTAGTGTATTCCTATGTCGATGTTTGTACGTGAGTATTTGACAAACAACGTGAAGTGTAGAAGGAATGACATTTCACAAGTAAGAAAATCTGCTTGAGCGAGAGGGACTGAGGGGGCCACGCTAGTTGCAAATCTGGACATATGTGGTTAAAACGAGAAGAGCTATACATAGGTATATCTCACACAATGCTCACACATGGCTCACACACATAAATCGTCTCGTTTTAACTCAATCTGTCTGAGTAAAGTCAAAGTTCGCTCTATGCTCTATAGATCTCATCTCAGCCTTTTAGACTTCGTCCGCCATTTCTAAGGTAGGTACCGGCAGCTTCAAATTACACAAGTTTGTTGGGCACAGTTGGCAACTGTGCCCAACAAACTTCTGTGATAGTAATTTATTACGAATACTACGAGTTTTTTATAGTTTTCTTTTTAAATTTAGTATTGAAGGTGTGTAGAAGCCATTTATGGTGCATTGCTGTGTAAAAGTTGTAACGAACGCAAATTATGAGTTCTTTTGTTGTTTTGTCACTTTCGGGAATACGCGTCTGACAAGTCTCCTTGATTCTTAATCTGAGGGTGGAAGTGTATGGGGCATCCCTTTCTACGACTCACCCATACATATCTGTTTGAGTGTACAATTATCCACGTCCGGTCAGGTAACGATCGCTCATCAAGGCAGTAAGCTGCCGTCAGGCTAATCAGGTTTTATTGCCGATTCGGTTCCCTGAAGGCGCGGTCTGCATACTAAAACTATAGAGAATAGGACTCACCTTACAAGTCATAATACCCCCAATACCTCCATTGCCATCTGTAGCGAAATGTGTCTGGCCGAAAGCGATGAACATTGGCCCATAGAATCGGCCTTTAGAATGCGATTTCATCTTTGTAGAGCGTTGTTTCTCTCACTCATACCCGTAGGACGCTTTGTCGGTTTCAACTACCGAGCCAATGCTCTACAAATCTGCTGGCTAAAGATCGATGTTCATCACTTTTGGCCGCGTACTGTACCTAATGTTTGTATGCTTTCCTTGGATGAATGTATACTATCTCTATGATGTTTTCGATATTTGCACCGGCAATGCACCGGTTACTAATTGATATTTTTAAATCGATATTTTAAATCGTCAAAAATATCGATATATCGATGTTTTTCAACAAACCTGCCACAGATCTAAACGCAAGCAAGCACCCCGCGACCCCCGCAGGCCGCAGTACAGCTCATTTTGCTCAAGTCTGAACTCAATCGCAATCAAAGGGAAACAAAATGGACGGAGTGTAGTGACTACGTTTATATGATCTAAATATTGTTCGATTTTTGAAAATCATTAGCTTGAAATCTCAACAGTTGTTTAAAATACAATATTACTAATATAATTACTTGATTAGCTCGTAAAATATCATATATTTTTTCGTCTTTTAATAGCATTCAGTTCTTTAAAATATGGTATCCATTTTGTGATCAATCGTATTGTGTGGCGCCTAACAGTAAGTATTTGGGAAATTAAAATATTATTATTCGCATCATAGTTTTCTAGTTCGAACTTGGATTGTATTTATCAGCCCCTATTACGATATAATATAATCCCTACCATTTTGTCTTAATATTGATCTTATAATAATTATAAAACCACAACCACACACCGCTATCCGATAGTATTAAAGGTATAGCACGGATAACTAAATTTTTCATATATATATATATTTTGTTCTAATTTAAGTATAATTATAAGATCTGTAACAGCAATGTTTCTGTAAGTCACTATGTTGTAAAACCCTTGGTATCATCAGTCAGTCAATAAGTATATTAGTATATAAAGTAGGTACAGTGGACAGGATCTGCAGCAACATGCTATATAACTGAACGGGAGAAGTTGTTACGCTCTATGTAATATGTAATCATAAGCGTATAGCTTTTCCCCTTAGTTGTGTATGCTGTCTCCTTCGTGAAGAAATCGTCAAAAAGATAGAAGATGCACTTGAGATCCAGAGAAGAGTTCAGTCATATGTAAAATTTTTACAGTACTTAAATACAACACAATTTTTATGTGAGATGCCTGTCTCTGTAATAAAACGTCTTGTGTTGATATTTGACACTTTTCATAATTGATGTATTTCCAGCATAATTTTCTCAATATAGCATTACCTATGTACTTATTTACTGCATACTATAGAAAAGTATTAAAAAAGTCTAGAAATAACAATACTAGGGATAACACATTAATTTTTTTGTGATTGTTCTGTTTTTGTGTTAGGTACTAGAAATGTTTGAGAATTTATGGTTACATCACAAAAAAAACCGGCCAAGTGCGAGTCATACTCGCACACCAAGGGTTCCATACTCAGGTAATTTTTTCAACTTAACAACACGATAAATCAAAAACTAAATAAAAATCTATTGAATAAACAGGTAAAGCCCTTTCATATGATACCCCACTTGTTATAAGTATTTTACTTTAAAAATTGAAAATACTAATTATTTGTTCATGAACACATTTTAATTTTTTTCTGTGCGATGTAACCACAAATCCACAGTTTTCAGATTTATTCCTTTACTTGTGCTATAAGGCCTACCTGCCAAATTTTATGATTCTAGGTCAATGGGAAATACCCTATAGGTTTTCGTGACAGACACGACAGACAATGGACTGATCCTAAAATTGTTCTTTTTTCCTTTTGAGCTACGAACCCTAAAAAAATGTTTGTCAACATAATTAGATGACTAAATCTCATATTGATGGTGCTGTTGTCATTAACTTGCAGTGCTGCATATACAAGTGTAAAAATATCTTGTATGATGGTTCATGAGTCTAACTTGCACTTGACCGGTTTTTATAGGAATAGGATAGGATCCCTGATATTAATAAAAATATAATACCTGCAATAATGTTAAAGAATTATAAGAAACCAACCAAATACAGTATTTTTTAATATAATTTTTTCATAAAGGGATAAAAAGAAATAAATCCTAAACATTTTAAAAAGAATTACATTGAATCTTAGATGGAATCTTAAATAATAGCAAACAGCTAAAATAACATCGAAAGACAAAATGACATCAACTTCATAGGCATCTTCTAGGCAAGCGCATTCATCTCAGGCTGCATCATCACTTGCCACCGTATGATTACAGCTAAGCGCTAGTCTATAAATTAAAAATAAACAACCTACTCCTTCCAGATTAGCTTGCTTCCATCTTGGACCTCGTATCACACCAATCATGTGAGGTTCCATTCAAGAGTACCTTGTGGTTGAAAGTAATACTACAAAGTCTGTTCAGTTCAGCAATAATCTAACTGATTATTTAGTTAATTAGTTAATTTATTGTATTGGTTTTATTGATAGGGGTATACAGGGTGTATGTATTGAAGTATCTCGGAAACTACTGAACCGATTTTGAAAATTCTTTCATCAGTAGAAAGCTACATTATTTTAGGATGACATATTGTATTTATATCTTGGGTGGATATTTTATTTTCAAAAAACTCGTGGTTACGTCGGATACACGGGCATTGCGTCAGTGGACCAATCAGTCGCGAGTACCTACCTTATACCGATACGACCATGATACGACTTAAACTTAAGCATGAGCCACTCGCCTTCGTGAATTGCAAGAACTGTACCTGTGCGAAGCGGGGGTGGATCGCTAGGATCGCTCACCCTGGCTTCGCACAGTTACACACTATAGTTAGGTACTAGGTACACTAGTGTAAAATAAATAAATAAAAACTGGTCAAGTGGAAGTCTGATTCACCATGAAGGGTTCCATATCATTGTACAAGCTATGCCTAACACATTTATGTACAACACTGCAAGGTATTGACATACAGCGCCATCTTTATGCGATTTAGTAAACTAATTATTTTTTATCAACACGTTTTAATTTTTTTAGCGTTAAAAGGAAAAAGGAACCCTTATAGGATCACTTTGTTGTCTGTCTGTCTGTCAAGAAACCTACAGGGTACTTCCTGTTGACCTAGAATCATGAAATTTGGCAGGTAGGTGGGTCTTATAGCTGGCATTAGGGGAAAAATCTGAAAATCGTGAATTTGTGGTTACATAATACACAAAAAAAAAATTGTGGTCATAAACTAATAATTAGTATTTTCAATTTTCGAAGTAAGATAACTATATCAAGTGGGGTATCATATGAAAGGTCTTCACCTGTGCATTCTAAAACAAATTTTTATTTATTTTTATGTGTCATAGTTTTTGAATTATCCTGCAAAATGTCGAAAAATACGACTGTAGTACGGAACCCTCATTGCGCGAAACTGACTCGCACTTGGCCGGTTTTTTAATGTATTATGTACTTTGTTTTTTTTGTTTGCAAAGTTTTTATTTACTCAATAGAAGAAGCCTATACTTCCTCAAAAAAAAATTGTTTTAGTCAAAGTCCTTAAACATAACACTGCATTGTTACTGCTCATCTAAGTTATGAAGATTTAGAAACTGTTGATCCTGTATTGATATTGTAGGTTGTTATTGATGTTGTTGTATACCTAGACTACCTAGCAACAATGATTGTGACTGAACTGATGATTGAACTCTATGTCCCAACTTTTGCTGCACAATACTGTACTGATTGTAAGTTTATGTCGTGGTTTAACGACATTGTACTGTATGAAATGGATACATACCACGATTAATTAGGCGATTTTTAACTGTCAATATTTCGACTCGGTTGCATGAGTCGTAGTAGCGACGGGACTGCAGTGCTGCGAGAGGTGAAGTTTAAGCTGTCATAGGCAGTACCGATCTACCCTCTTTCTTGTTATTTTCGCTGGAACTTCACGAGCTGTCCGGCAAAATACACTGACAACGTCACTACAACTGAGTCGAAATATCGGCAGTTAAAAATCGTTTAATTAATCTTGGTATGTTCCCTTGGTATGTTTATACAATATTAACGTTACTGTACTAAGCTATGGGGACTGACTGAGAAAACGCTGATTGTGAATTTATTTATTTACTTTTACACTAAAATAAAAATAAATACTCTTTTCAAAAGCCAGCTTCCAAAGCACTACAAACTAATAGAATACTAAATTTTGTTTCTACATGTCTACATGTACATGTACATGTTTGTTCTACATGTTTGTTGTGTTAAGTCGGGCGAACAGAAAAATAAACCATCACGCGTGCGGCGTGAGTCGTGACTTCAACATATGTGTAGAAACAAAAAAAAAATTGTAGTGGCTTTGGAAGTTCGTTTTCGAAAACAATTTTTATCTGTTTTATCGTCTCTGCGGCCAGTCAAAGCTTCTGCAGCACTTGTTCTCATTGAAAATTGTTTATATTGGTATTCTATGGTAGAAGTAGTATCATAGCATAATACTAAGTATTACTACTTAAAGATGCGACACTCACTCCCCGCGCGCCCGCAACTGAAGGGTACTCCTAGTGTAAAGCGTTGTGCTTGTCTCGCTCGATTTACGTATAGTGCTGTCCTTGTCGACAATGGATGATTCAATGTGTTCGCTTGAATGAAGTGTTGGGGATGTGCTATTTTTTAACCGACTTCCAAAAAGGAGGTGGTTCTCAATTCGGCCCGTTTTTTTTTTGAGAATACATATTGCAATTTTTTCAGAATAATATGGGTCATCTAATTTATTCTTGGAACATACAATACAAACTTATTATGATTCACTCTTAATTGAGTGATGGACTCATACAATTTATTTGGTGATGATGGCAGCGGTATGTTGGAAGGACTTACTGATCTCGGTGGAGGAGACACCTTTGCTGGTAACTCCACAACTGGAGTAACGGGCGATGCAAAAGATTCAACAGAAAATAAGTAATCATTATGTATAATATATCACGCTGCATTTAATATTATTTTTTGTTTGATTGAAATCAATACAATAATTTTTTTTTTCTTTAAGTTATAGGCAGCCATATAATCCAAATAGTGTGGGCCAAGAAGGAACAATTCAAAAACTGGCAACATTTGGGAGTGGTGGTGCAAGTGGAATAACTGGGAGCTCACAGTCTGTGCCCAATCCTGGTCCAGGTCCCCCGGGACCCGAGTACCACGACTATGGCAGCTACCCTCCACGCCCACGCCTGCCTCAGCCCTCCCACGCCCCCCTCCACCCGTCGCATCATGTGCACCCCTCGCATTCATACGCAGGGTATCATCCCGGACCAGAGCCAATGTATACATTACCAGAACAAGGTAATTTAGTAATAACTTATCACATATAATTTACTGTTTTTAGAAAATTTCGTTTACATAATACATGTACAATGGCACCGATTCTAAGCACAACCTAATTTTAGAGTATTCGCACCCTCTTCTTACTATTGTAATATGAAAAGGACAGAAGCAGTTTGACATTTCTAAATTTAATTTTTAGATGGTAAATCCCGTGATTTTAGCACGCACTCGCGAACCTACTGTTTAAATTTGTATTGTGCACTAAAATTTAGAGTCTTTAAATGTGAAAGTCATGTTCCGTTCCTTTTTTAGCATTAGTAAAAAGAAAAGGATGCAGATACTCTAAATTTAGTTTAGAGAGAGACTAGAGAATTGGGGCCACTGTATAGTTATGCGTTATGCAAGGCTGCAAAGTTATTTTGGCGCGAGTTTCTATTGAAATACAAGCCAGCGAAGGATTTTTGCTCCTCTTGAATTCATTCATGATTTTTTTTACAGACTGGACCTGAAAGGGCAACCTTTGTAAACAAATAATTGTCAAAATCGGTTAAAATTTGAGTTCTGGAGTAAAGTCTACAACAATTTTATTGTTAGCTATCCCAGACAAACCCTATTGTTTTCAGGATAAAAACTATCCCATATATTGACCTGGAGTATTAGTTATGAGTATGCCAAAGTGTGTTTAAAGCTTTTCAGTGTGAAGCATGCACAGACAGACTCAGGTTTTTAAATCCCATGGGAAATGTTTGATTTTCTGGGGTAAAAAGTAGCCTATGTCACTCTCCAGGTCTTTAACTTTACCCATGCAAAAAATCACGCCGCTCCATTGCGACGTGGTTGAAAGGACAAACCAATAAACCAACAAACACACTTTCGCATTTATAATAATAAGTTAGCTAGTTCGTTATGTTAATTTTGATGATGTTATTTCTCTTCATTATTGTAGGCATTGGAGATATGGGTGTGTGGTCGGGCCCGCCTGGAGCTAACAGATACTCACCCATTACACCGGGATACAGACATTCATATGAACATCAACAAAAGATACACCAATATGCGCCTCAGCAGGTAAAGTATACCTATATCAACAAATTGTTGTGGTAGGTTTTCTGTTTTACACACAGCAGTTCAATTCTTGTTCACTAGTATCATTGCACAAAATACGTCTTGTGGTTTGCGTTGCTTGAGGAGCTAGAGAGCAAAAGGGTGTAATTACACTTGTGATCTTACTTTTTTTCTTTAATCTGGATGTTTTAACCCACTGAAATACAATTAATCTGAATTTATTTCCAAGCAAAACAGCCTTAAACTATTAAAATTGAGTCCAAATTTCATGATTTGTGTCACTGAATACAAACTTGAACTCAAGCAAAACAGCCTTAAACTGTGTTAAAATAGAGTCTATAGTTCTTAATTTCGATCAGAACGGTATAATTTACAGTAAAGCTGTAAAAAAAATCATACAATTTTACTCCTGTAAAATTTTAATTTGTAATTACACTGTTTTGTTCGCCAGCTCCGTCATTTATTCAAGTAAATTATTACAGTCTGCTGGTATTGGTGGATTGCAGTCACAAAATGGCGCCTATATGCCTCGACAACCTCACTTTCCTCAACCAACATCTCAGCAAATATATGGACAGCAGCAGGTAGGCTGTACTACACTTTAAAAATTTATTACATTGTATGTTCGTAATTAGATTTCTTTGTTGTATGTACTTTAGTATAATTAAAAGGGTATTCATTACATTCATGATTATGACTCCTGAAGTCATAAGATGTTTTTGTTCTGCTACGTTGAATGCCCTATACTAGTTGATCCGCCTCGGCTTCGCACGGGTGGGCTTACTTGTTCCGTAGATAAATATAAATGTGTATATTACAATACAAATAAACATCCTCGTGAAACGTTCTGATTGAAACCGTATTGAATTGCACGGAGTTATTTACGTACCTACGTACGTTGCACACCTTTGAGAATATTATGAAGAACTCGGTTCTTCATAATATTCTGAAAGGTGTGTGAAGTATGCCAACCCACACGAAGTTGACTATGGCCAAACCCCTTCTTATTCTAAGAGGAGACCTGTGCTCTGTAGTGAGCCGGCAATAGGTTTATCATGATGATGATAATAATTTACGTAGGCCTTTTTTATTAACTAAATAGAACCTGGTACTGTAATTGAACCTGAAGATCTTTAAAAATAAAAATAAAAATCTTTTTTATTCGAATACTACCGAGAAGAACCAGCAAGAAACTCGGCGGTTGCTCTTTTCAAATATTTGATATAGGTACAAGATTATGCCATGTATAAAATAGTATTTGCAGTCTTGTGCGTCGCCGGAACGAGCTGCAGGTCAAATCCACGCTCTTTTATCATTTAGATAATCTTCAATTGTGTTATATGCTTTTTTCAGGAGCATATTTTTAATAGATTTTTTAAACTTGTGCAAAGGTAAGTCCAAAATAGTTTGCGGGATTTTATTATAAAAGGTAATACCCATACCCACAAATGACTTTTGGACTTTCCTGAGGCGGAAGGTAGGAGCTGCAAGTTTGTCTCTGTTTCTAGTTAGCCTATTGTGTAGATCACCAATTTTCTTGTAACTAAGAATATTTTGTCTTACAAAAATTATGTTATTATAAATATATTGAGAGGCTACAGTAAGGATATCTATTTCCTTAATTTTCTCTCGAAGGGAATCGCGTGGTCTTAAGTTATAAATTGCGCGTATTGCCCTTTTTTGTAATACAAAAATTCTCCCAATATCTGCCGCTTTACCCCATATTAAGATTCCATAAGACATAATACTATGGAAGTAAGCAAAATATACTATCTTTGCGGTTTCCACGTCAGTTAACTGCCGAATCTTTCTAACAGCGTAAGCGGCAGAGCTCAATTTGCTAGCAAGAGTTGATATCTGATGAATAGTTTCGCTAAGGGACAGAATTCCTCAACGGGTAACAGAAAATCAATGGCGATCAGTGTAATAGCTTTTAAAAATAGACTTTTAACCATCTAATACATAATTTTCATTCCTTCCCTATTAGTAACAGGTTGCATTTCAATAAACTTCACAGTGCAATAATTCAATACAGGGTTCATTACATTATTCAGAACATTGCTTAACGAAATTGTATGTATTCTATTATGTTAAACATTCATATTTGTCTATGGAATAGATAGGCTCTCCGTGCGAAGGCGCCCGGGTTAACTAGGACTGTGTAATATGTGTAAATGTTTTTGATTAAGACCCAAGACACGGGTCTGCTCGCAAAATTCAATCACTCACAGTGATCTAGTCACAAATTAGTCATTATTTTTTTGACTAATTTCTTAAACTGGACACTTTTAAGTAAAGGTTTTCATATAAGCCTGTGAAGATGATACTGCTAGAGGCTTAGTTTGAATGTCATAAGCCTACTTTGTCGGATTAGTTTACAAATTGCGAAAAACCAAATTAAATTTGAATTTCGCGGGCAGACCGTGTCTTCCACCTTAAATCGAGATCATTTTTTGGGCATTCTCTTTTGAAAGACCTGTACAACTTTAATCAAACAATAATGCATTTTTTAAAACTTTATAATGCTGTTACTTTAGTGTCAGGACAGATGGGCTGCATTTGGACTGCAAGCCAATTTCGAATTAGCAGTTTGTATGTGGTTATTGTGTAGTTGATGACGCATTCGCATCGCAATAGGGATGGTGCCTATTACTCAAATCAGCAACTTTTTATCAAACGTCAAAACGCTCGCTTACCATGGGAGCTTGAACGAAATAAATAGATGTGAATTTATAATTCTCTCGTCTCTTCGTCGTACTTTTTTAGTTAAATCGATAATTTGAAATGATTAGCAAATTTAAAACCAACAGTGGACGTGTATTTTACGAATTTTGGAATTTTTCTATACTCCGCGACAGGTTGAGATGGCAGTCGGGGTATGACCCGGGGCGTTCCCTCCCCTGTTACCATTTCAAAACCTGTCGCGTACTATACCTCATAATTATTGCTAAGAATTAATAATTTTTGACATAGGCGCCGTCCCAACCTCGCAGGCGGCCTGCAGTTCATACTCTATGTGCCCATACTAGAACTTTCAGTTGCCAGTTCTGATGGCAGAGGAGTTCTGTCAGCTACAATAGAATGCATCCCAACTGCAATTTTTCTGTTAATTCAAGTACAGTCCGTTTGTCTACAGTCTGGACTATAGTTGTAAAACAATATTACATTAACTTATCAAACAATGGGGCCGATTCTCTTCTACACAATCTCTAAACTAAACCAAATTAACAAGTCTAAATCTAGTGCTATCCTTTACCGCAAGCAACATTATGAAAGGGATAGCAATAGATTTAGACGTGCCATTTTAGTTTAGTTTAGAGACTGTGTACAACGGAATTAGCCACACTATATTAGTAAAGCAATAACTTGTCAACTGTAATAAACGGTTTGAAATCCTAAATCAACCTCTTTAAACGGTTGAATATTCGAGTACGTCATAAAAGACATTCCTATAAGCAAGGGTTTTGGTTGGTTTTTGTTGTTTTTAAGCCGAAAAGAGGCGCGATTTGACGCTGTCGTCCATCAGGGTGATTCGCTCAGTGTGTAACACTAAATGATAGCCACCGAGCTCATTGGACATTGATTGGTTCTGTATTACTGCTTCACTGAGTGATATCAAAATACTTTTTCGTAGAAAACCTTGGGTTAAAAATAAATGTCAAATGAGCTCGGTGGCTATCATTCAGCGTTAGACACTAAGTTAGCAAATCCCTCTCTTCTCTCACCCCCAGAACTCCTCCCACCCCCCCTTCGCTGTGGGCGCAATGCTAAAGCTGAGCTACACATAATTTTTAACCATTCTAAACGGAATTTTTGATTTAAAACAAAAAAAATGGTGTTAAACCTGGTTAAATTCGTGTATATACCTGCTTTACATCTATAGTCTGGACCCTTAGGAAATGAAAAATATTTGCACCTTTTAGTCCTACTCTAAGTTAAATACATTTGTTAGTGTATTAAAATCAGTGCAATGATCTTCTTTAATTTCAGAACTATCCCAATTACACACAAATGCATCCTCCAGCAGCTACTAGAATTTCTCAACATCCTACTTATCATCAACAAATGGACGTAAATGCTCACCAATATGGTTTATCACATAATCAGCAAAGTCATGGAGCAATACAACAACACCAACCTCACCAAAGTATGCCAAGTCACACAGGCGGCATTGGCCCTGGAATTCAAAGTCATCCTAACCCACACCTTCATCATGGAGGAGCTCCTCCTTTACACCATGTTCCTAGACAGCCTCAGGTGCCCCCTTCTTCAGTCGGACCATCACATGCTGCCCCATCTCAAATGCCTTATGGGTCTCCACATCATTCTGTTCCCATGTCTTATCAGCCTCATCAGGTGCAACATCCTTTGGATGTCAATGTTACGAATCAATATGCTTCTCTGAAATCTGGTGGAATTGAAACTGGCAGTCCTCAGTATCGGCCCCCTTTCCCTCAGCTGTCGCCACAAATGTCCCCAAGAGCGCAAGTTTCACCCAGACAACAACCTCAGTCGCAACCACAGCTCTCGCCGCGACCTATTATGTCTCCTGTTAAAGGACCCAGTGCTTCACCTCTCAACTCACGCAATATTGTACAGTCACCTGTTGCATCAGGGCCTCCTCCTGTCTCTGGTTCATTTTCATCTCAAAATACTCTTCAAGCTTTAGAACAAATGGTTTTGCCAGCAAGTGGAGAATATCCATTTCAACGTAATCCCGCATCACCAGCACTTAGTCGTAATATTGTATCTTCTCCGACACAGTGGAATCAAAATAAAATTCCAACTTCAATAAGCAATCTACAGTTAGAAAACACAGAACAAGTTACAAAATCGCTGGATGTATCATCAATGCCAATACTGAAACAGGATCAAGTAAAAACAAGCCCTATTCCTGTTACAAATGCTGAAAATAAAATTGTAGATAAATCTGATACTGAAAGGTCTTCGGAAGATAATAATAGTCCAACAATATTTTTGACAAACACACCTAAAGAGGGTATTTTGATGAGTTCTAATATCTCTACAATGACAACAACTCCATCAAACTGTGTGACTGTTGCTGCTGCAAATATGGATCAAAAAGAAAATGTAGCCAGTGTACTACATTCTAATGATATATATGAGAATTTAGAAAAGTCTAAAGAAGAAAACAAAGTTGATATTGTATTGAATGTTGAAGATGCTAAACAAAGTGAAAGTATAATAAACCAAACCACCGAATCTCGGAGTCAAAACCCTCAGTTATCTTGTTCAGTAGATGTTGATACCACTAGCGAACATACTACGAATAGTACAGTACAACAAACAACAACAATAAGTTCGATTAGCCTTACACCAAGTATTAATACAGGAACAAACAAATATGATAATAATTCAACATTAAATGTTTCAAGAAGTCAAGGATATCAAAGTGGTTCTTTCCAAAATATGTTATCACAAGGAATTGTATCTCCCACTACAGTGCCAAGTATTCCACCTAGCATGCAAAACAATCAAAATCTCAATGTTTCTCCAGCATTCCAAACTACTCCACAATTGGCTTCGACGACGATACCGAACATTCAAGGCAGTATTCAGTCACCACATACGATACCACATACAAACCTTACAAATACTGTTTCGTCGAGTGTGTCTGGTCACAATCCTCAAGGTAATATGACTTGCATTCCTCCTGCTGTACCAAATATTTTAGGAAATATACAGCAAACTCTGCATAATAATTCAAATAATATGACTAGCATACAAGGCAGTGTCCCTTCAACTATACAGAGTATGCAAGTTGGAATGCCAATGAATGCCCAAAATATTCATGCTGCCATAGGTCCTAATATGCCATCGAACCAACCTTCTGTAGTACCAAACGTTACCCATAATATCAACCAAAATATGATTATCATGGGATCGAATAACATACCTCATTCAAATATATATCCAGCAACCCATAATCAAGAAATTACATCACTGCAACAGCAAATACAAGATATATACTGTCTACCGCCGTCAAATGAAAATCGAGAAAAGGTTAGATGTTTTCAAGAAAGGCTATCCATGCTTCAGCATCATGAAACTAATGATAAATGCAGTGGTGGCCCTACCTGTATACTGCAAAATCCAATTTATGGATCAAAAATGGTTGAAAGTCCTCAGGTTACCAGCACAACTGGGCGTGGACGTGGAAAAGGCCCTGCAAAGCCTAGAAAACCGCGAGCTAAAAAAGATAAGTTGACGGCGATATCACAGCCACTTGATCTATTACCCGTGTCAGAAGACTGTGTTACTGCAGGTACAGGACTACATAGTCACTCTGAGATAGACACCGAACCTACTGATGAAATTGCTAATTTAGATAGTAGTGCGTTATCGATCGATGACATGAACATCGAGAAAGTAAAGTATAAGAGAGGGCCTCGTAAAGGTAAAGAAAGAAAACCTCGTACGCCTAAAGAACCCAAAGTAGGAAAAGATTTAGGTGTAAAACCTGTTAAAGAAAGAAAAAAACGTGAACCTAAAGATCCCAATGCACCAAAGAGAAAAAGAAATGTCAAAAAAATTGTATCGGAAATGTACGCTGATACCACGACTTGTAATGAACTTTTAGAGACAGATAATATAGACACTACTATAAAAGATCATACTTTTAATAAAAGTATGGTAGCCATAGATATTACCAAAATGAATAATTCTAACCAAGAAGTCTCATTAGATGACACAAATGTCACAGATTTTGATGATATTCCAGTATCTAAAATAGCTATTAAAGAATTATTGGAGGAGGCTGAAGCAAAGAAAGAACTCACTGATAAAGATGATGATTTTGATAGTTTCAGTCATAAAAAGAGATCCAAAAAAAGAGCCAGTGGTTGTAAAAAGTTAATAACTAGAAGAACACCTAGTGGTAAGCGGAAAAAAAGAGGGGGAATACCTGATTCTGATGGGGAACCTGACGACTTAGTGTCAACGCCACCTCCATCACCACCAGCAGAGGGTGATGACAGTTTAAAACGACGTTCTGCTAGAAATACTCAACGTAAAAAATACACAGATGACGCACTACTTCGCATATCTGATGATGAATTTTCTATGGCAGTCCCTAAACAGGAAAAGGAATTTGAAGAATTAAGCCATGAAACCAAAGACTCTCCTAATAAACCTGAAGGTACACCTAAACCTAACTACATATATGTTAATACAACTGAAGAGGACTCTATGATTGTTCAGCATGTGTTAGCGTGTCGAATGGGAAAGAGAGAAATGAAATTTGACGTGAATTTAAGTGAAAAGACATTGAACCCTGATGAAGATAGTAAGTTGGTAGAGCCAAAAGAAACTGATAAAAACATAGAATTACAGAAAGTAAACACAGAAACAACGAAATCTCAAATCACTGAAAGCAAAGTAACCAACGACGCACCTAAAGACGAAGAAGGGCCAAAAAGTGAAATTAGTAAAAATGACTTGGAAAATGAGAATAAATGTTCAAAGCCTGTAATGGTAGATGTTGAAGAATATTATGTTAAGTACAGAAATTTTTCGTATTTGCATTGTGAATGGAAAACTGAAGAAGAACTGTATAAGGGTGATAAACGAATCTACTCTAAAATAAAACGGTTCAAACAAAAACAGGCACAGCAGTTGAACATATTTGAACTGCTGGACGATGAACCTTTCAATCCAGATTATGTTGAAGTTGAAAGAATTTTAGATATGTCTGAAAATCAAGATCCAGCTAACAATACCGTAGTCAAACATTATTTAGTTAAGTGGAAAAGCTTGCAATATGAAGACAGTACGTGGGAGCTCGAAGAAGATATTGACATAGATAAAATACGACAATATAAGATTTTCAGTGAAAATCCGCCTAAAGATAAGTGGAAATTCAAGAAACGACCATCTGCTGATCAGTGGACTCAATTAAAGGAGTCTCCTTTATATAAAGGTGGAAATACATTAAGACCGTACCAGTTAGAAGGCTTAAATTGGTTACTATTTTCTTGGCATAATAATCGCAATTGTATTCTAGCTGATGAAATGGGATTAGGAAAAACTATTCAAAGTTTGACATTCGTTAACTCTGTTTGGGAATATGGTATAAGAGGACCATTCCTTATTATTGCTCCATTGTCAACTATTCCTAATTGGCAGCGAGAATTTGAAGGTTGGACTGAAATGAACGTGATAGTCTACCATGGATCTCAACAAAGCAAAAGCATGATACAAGAATATGAATTTTATTATAAAAATGAAAAAGGAGAACCTAACAAAGAAATTACAAAGTTTAATGTCTTAATTACAACTTTCGAAATAATTGTGACAGATTTTCAAGAATTAAAATCTTTCAATTGGCGATTATGTGTAATAGACGAAGCTCATAGGCTGAAGAACCGAAATTGTAAATTACTGGAAGGGTTAAGGCAACTACATTTAGAACATCGAGTTCTTCTGTCTGGAACACCTTTACAAAATAATGTTAACGAATTATTTTCATTGCTGAATTTCTTAGAACCATCACAATTTTCGAGCAACGAAGCCTTTTTGACTGAATTTGGTCAACTTAAAACCGAATCAGAAGTACTAAAATTACAAGCCCTTCTTAAACCAATGATGTTAAGACGTTTAAAAGAAGATGTCGAAAAAACTCTAGCTCCAAAAGAAGAAACTATCATAGAGGTTGAATTAACAAATATACAGAAAAAATATTACAGAGCAATATTAGAGAGAAACTTTAGCTTCCTACAAAAAGGTACAGCATCAGCAGCAAACATACCCAATCTAATGAACACTATGATGGAGTTAAGGAAGTGTTGCATCCATCCGTACCTGCTTAACGGCGCGGAAGACCAAATACAATTTGATTATAAACAAGCCAACGGAGAAGACAAGCAAGCTTATTATAAAGCTCTCATTCAATCGTCAGGAAAAATGGTTCTGGTAGACAAATTATTACCAAAGCTTAAAGCAGGAGGACACCGGGTCCTAATATTTAGTCAAATGGTGAGATGCCTTGACATATTAGAAGATTATCTTGTATTTAAAAAATATCCTTTTGAACGCATTGATGGACGGATAAGAGGAAATTTAAGACAAGAAGCTATTGATAGATTTTCCAAACCAGATTCTGATAGGTTTGTATTTTTATTATGTACTAAAGCTGGTGGTCTTGGAATAAATTTAACTGCTGCTGATACTGTTATAATATATGACAGCGATTGGAATCCACAAAATGATTTACAAGCACAAGCCCGATGTCACCGTATTGGACAACAAAAAATGGTAAAAATATACAGGTTAATCTGTCGAAATTCTTATGAGAGAGAAATGTTTGATAAAGCATCTTTAAAGCTTGGATTAGATAAAGCCATTTTACAAAGCATGAATACTTCTCAGGGAAAAGAAGCTGGCCCAAAACAGCTCTCAAAAAAAGAAATTGAAGATCTTTTAAAAAAGGGGGCTTATGGTGCTGTGATGGATGAGGATAATGCTGGGGACAAGTTTTGCGAAGAAGACATTGAAATGATTTTAGCTCGTCGTACGCAAGTCATTCAAATGGAGTCGGAAAAGGGATCTACATTTTCTAAAGCTAGTTTTGCTGCTACAGATCAGAGATCAGACATTGACATCAGAGATCCTGATTTTTGGAATAAATGGGCTAAAAAAGCAGAGATTGACACTACAGAAAAGAAAGAAGACGAGGATTTAATTGTGACTGAACCGAGAAAGAGAACGGTTATCAAAAGATATGGTCACGATGATGGTCCAATGGAAATGTCTGACATGGAAGTGACGCCAGATTCTGATGAAGATGAAGAAGGTAAATAGACCCTTTTGATTGATTTTTGTAAAAATATAATTGAAAAGACACAATTTAACATGAGTCCTGAGTTTTCAAAATTAATTCCTCCTAACGTGGGTTCGGTTCACCATCTATTAAATGGATGACTACTGTCTGGCATGCAATCTCTGAATGGTGGCAAGGCTTGCTAGTATTAAGTTTTTTATTATATTAACCTCTATCCGTCTTTATAATAAAGATACGATTTAAAATAGCATGATAGTTTTTTACATAATACTATTAAAATTGCAGAGCTTGCGTTCTTTGGCTATCATGGCCGTTTTATTTCGGTTTTACAATCTTTTTTCACAAATATTATATATTATTTTCATCCAACTGCAGTCAAGAAAACATTGAATTTAAAAAATAAGATTGCTCTGATTGGACTGGCTGATAGTGCACAGACACCGCTGCTGCTTCTAGAAGATAAGAAAGATTAATGAAATAGGGCCATAGGGTGTAAAAATTTCAGAACATGCTATTCTATACCTCTAAATTGTTAATAGAACTAACCCTTAGAGAACATGAATTAATTATGTAGAGTGCATTATAGTTTACATCCTATGAATCTTGAATTATATAACTTTCAACTTTCTATAATGATAATATTTGCATTTTAACCTATTCCACCGCCCTAAAGTTGCGGCATGGCCCTATGTTCGTGCACTAACTATACTTCATGAGACAGTGCGCGCCGGCGCATGTCGATAAGAAAGTAATCGAATCGCAATATTGAACAATTTAATATTGATGCTATTTCTATATTATTAGGTATCAGTCTCAGGAGTAAAAGAAAGAAAGATAAACTAGGTAGAAAAGGAAGAAGATATGCTAGCGACGATTATGTGCCACGACACGAAGGGATCCCGATAGATGAGGAAGTCGTTTATGGATCGTGGACCAGGTCAGAGTGTTTCAAGATTGAACGTGGTCTCCTTACATTTGGGTAAGTGACTACCAACTATGATGAAATTTACTTAAGACCCCGCTTCATCGAAGCGACAACTCGTTGGCGGGTGGAGCCTAAAATAGGCTGTTTCCATAGATGACGGGAAAAACGTTGTCTGTGCGTATCACCCTTTCTTTCTAACCGCACCTCACCCCGAGAAAGGCCGGGTGAATGAATTTTGCTTGAGATGCAAGATTTTTAGTCTAAAACGGAAATTGAAAACTTCAAATCGAAGTTTGGAATTAGGCCTATTTTTAGCAAAAAAAAACATTTTTTTAAACAAACTAAAGACATTTGAAATAATAATGAAATACAGTGTGACAGATAGTACAGAAGTAAGATGGCCCACCTTAAATCGCAATGCAACCGAATGTGCCTAGTCGTTAATCTGGCGAGTCCAGAATCTGTCCAATACAGAGTAAAAGATTACACCAGACAGTTTAAACTGTTACACACACACGTTAAACACGTGCGTTGCATGGTAAAATTGCATATATTTTAACAGCGCCTAAATTCTTCGTAATAAAACCACTGAAACGTTTTATAAACTGTACCATATTTGTACCATAGATGGGCGCGATGGGAAGAAATACTAGACAAAAATCAATTCAGAAAAGGTTGGACTTTGCCAGTGATTGAAGACTGCGCACGTATAATCGTAAGTTCAAAAGATTGTTGTTCCTTTTTATTTTGTCATAACAAAGCATCCAAACACGTTTAATTTTTGTGAATCCTTGGTTCATTGCCCAACATGATGTTTAAAACATTTCGTTGAGTTATAAGTAGCACTCTTGAAATAATATAAATGCAAAATTTTGAATATAATGTGTGTTATAAAATTGTCACGAAAATACTTTTTTTTCACTTAATAATTTGAACGCTGATCTCTATAACAAATTTGTATTTTCAAATTTATACAGTTTCAATATTTGTATTCGGTGTACTGGATACCTATTTACGCTCATTTAAATACTACCCTTAATTAAACATGGACTCTTGGTACGATGCAATAATCGCTGTAGATATATATTTCGGGTCATGTGCCGAAGTGAGCCCAGCCTGGTATGGATGACAAAACCCAATAATATTAACAAAATTAAGCAAACCTAAGCCAGTTTGCATTTGAACTACAGCTTGCAAGCATCTGGCTTTGAAGTTGCAGGGCCTATCCTTTAAATAAATAAATAATTTGTGGTGTTTTGGGCTAAAACATTTTAATAAATCTCGGTGCTGCCTGATTAAAAATAATAAATAAGGCATGTTTTGTTAATAATTTCTAAACAATTGCTCTTATTTTAACAGCCAAAATCATACAGTAAAATAATATAGTGATGATGAATTGCCATGCTAATACTGAGAAAGTTAAAGACTTTCACTGAGTTGAATTCTTGTACAATTGCCTGATAAAATTCTGTTAATTAATAGAAATAATCAATAAAATCAGCCAAATAATGTGTAATATATTCCTTGCTGTTGCAGGTGTTGTACTGCTTGCGACATTATAAAGGCGATGAAAAAATTAGAAATTTTATTTGGGATCTTATCGAGCCTTGTGAAAATGGCGAAGTAACAATTTCGAGAAATCATAGTGGATTACATAATCCTGTACCACGAGGCAGGAATGCAAAAAAAAAGAATAGACTCAAAGATGTGCCAAGAGTAAACGATACCCAAAAATGGGAAGACCATAATCACTGGAGTTCGATTGATAAATATGACTGTGAGGCTTACTTAGAAAGCAGCTATAAGAAACACCTGTTCAGACATGCCAACAAGTCAGTGTATGATAATTATTTTTTACACTGCAATTTTTTTTGTTAATATTAAGATTCTTGTCTTTAATGTTTGTGTTAATTTTTCAGAGTTTTGTTGAGAGTCCGAATGATGTATTATATAAAACATGAAGTGATCGGTGATTATGCTACACAAATCGACAGTGGATGCCACGCTAGGTAATTCAGACCAAGTTAACTTCAGCTAGTGAAATCTCCTTAGTAAAAAATATCAGATGGTAGTATTATAAGTAGTCTGATACCCAGTTAATTAATTTAAGATCCTCTTTTTAATAATAAGATAGTAGTTACTAAAACTGTTACATAATAAGAGCTATTAAAACTTGACTTTGGCACCTCGATTGCGGGAAAAATCAATCATTATTACAATCTCAATTGTTGTGATTGGCTGAATTTGTGCTATTCTTGTTGCAACAATGCATTGTAGCCAATAGTGAGCGAGCGGCAACCAATCAGAGGTGATTCCGATCGTGACATTGTAGCTGTCATTCTACGGCAATCGCGCAGCTGAGTCGCAGGAAAAGTGTTTAATAGTATCACATGAATGTTTTAACTTTTAATGTCTAGTTATGTGCAGTTTCTTATATTACTTTCATTTAGCTTGTATCTTAAAATCCAAATTTTAAAATCATGGAACCTAATAACATAATATTTTTATTTATGCCGCAGGACTCTTGAATATCAACTGAGTCAAATTCTTAACAGTGTTTAGTACCAAATGTATAAATTTTTCCAAGAATGAAACTTTTACCAACATATATATAACAATAAGCAGTAATAAATAAAATTACCAACATATATATAACAACATACATATAACAACATATATATAACAATAAGCAGTAATAAATAAAATTGAAAATATGCTGTATGACCACAGATTAATAATAGTATGACGTAAAAATCGCATATAAATAATATATAACATTGATTTTTTTAGAGCTCAGTATGGCCAGTATGGGTTCTAGCTATTTGACCGTATGGCAGTATGGTCAAACAGCTAGAGCCTAGAGCTGTGAAGCCAGGCCGAGCGTACTGAACCTAATGGCAAAAAAATATATTAGATTTTTGCTATCAAATGCAAAGCTTATAATAAGCCACAGTTATATTTTCGTAATAGATGCACGTGAATCTAAGACGTGAATAAAATGTGTCATTAAGGTTCTCTTGTGAATTCATAATCAAGATTTCATGATACGAGCGTAGATAATATAAGGTAATATCATTCTTTAGACCTGGGCGCGTTTGGAACCCTCGTAGCTTTAGTTTTTAAGTTGGCGTAAAAATTATCACCACTATATCATCTTACAAATGCAACAACTGACTTTCAAAAAGTGTAATTTATTACCTATTTTGAATAAACCATTTGATTTGATATTCGCTCAGCACCATGGGCATGCGAGTGCCGCGCGGCGTGGACAGCGCGCCGCCGCGCCTCTGGTGGGACGCGGAGTGCGACGTGTCGCTGCTGGTGGGCACCTACAAGCACGGCTACGAGAACTACCTGGCCATGCGCTCCGACCCGCAGCTGTGCTTCGTGGACAAGCTCGGCCCGCCCGACGACGCCGAGTGTACCGACATCAAGTGAGTGCCCGATGATAAGACAAAGTTATCCGCCGTGTTTATAGATGTATAATAGTGTAAGGTGTATAAAACTTTAGTGTAACTTTGATGATAGTCGAAAAGTTAGGTAAAAATTGCGTCACTTGAGAACCGGACTGGACAAGAATAAACCGTCCAAAGTTTGTAATACTGATGATTGATTACTGATGTGATATAAAGACGCCTGCATTGTATGTTACCTGTTACTGAAGTTGATATCAGAAGTCTGTTGTTCAGGAAGTTGCCATATTATATAAAAAATATGAAAGTGAGGGAATAAGAGTGCTAACCCAGTGGTAGCGTCTCGAAATCTGTCAGCAATGTCGGCTAGAGCATACGCAATGACCAACACACACCATCTCGCACAGCCCTACGCATCTAGATTCTCGCGGTGCGATACGTCTGACTCTTGACGTGCTCCCGGGGTGCCTTGACTCCCTAAAAATTCTCCACACTTCCGTGTCCCTATACAGGGTGTATCAACAGGAACAACATCAAGTGAATCGCAGGGAGCCGCTGGATTTAGGCGGCACAAGACCGAGGCGTGTGGAAGTTTCTAGAAGAGACCTATGTCCAGCAGTTCGAATGTTGATGATAATGATAATTCATAACATCGTGTACCTACCTAAAAAGTAAAACAACATAATTTATGTTAGTCTAACTCAGTTAAAGAACCCGAGTATCAAACTGTCCAGCAATTTCCATTACAGTTCTCTTGGAAAATTGCTGGCGTGTATCCAGTAAAGACCCGATTACAGTCCTCTGTAACGAAATCCTTTCTTTAGTAAAATAGCAGTTTACGAGCAAGCGGGAGTAAAGGTTCGTTATCGCCACAGGAGCGAGGAGAGAAAGATTCGGGACAGCGTGGCCGGCGACGAGGAGTGCACGGACGACGTGTCGAGTGGCGCCGGTGCCGCCTCGCCCGCTGCGTCGCCCGCCTCGCGCCCGGACGACGACGCGCCCACGCACCTGTGGCCCTCCATGCAGGACCTCAACACGCGCCTACGCCGTCTCATCACCGCCTACCAGCGCAACTACAAGCGCGAGGAGCTCAAGCTGCAGCAGCGAGCCAAGGTTCATATGAAGCATACTCTACTCACGTCTTTCACTTTCGTTATTTCTAGGTATTTGTTTCATTCTGATCATTTATATTACACAGATGGAACGTCGAGAGAGAATGGACCAGCTCGCTAGAGATGAAATTTCCCAGTGGCGTTGGACGCGCGCCGACGAAGAAGCCTTCCGACGTACCGTCGCCTCCTACGGAGTGGAGTTCGACCCTGCCACGAAAAGTTTACGTTGGAGCCGTTTTAGATCGCTGGCTCGGCTGGATTCTAAAAGCGACGACGCTTTAACGGACTATCTCAAGGCGTTTATGGCTATGTGTAAACGACAATGCGGCCTCTCTGTCGGGGAGGCGGAGTTACCGACGCGGGCGGACTTGAAAGCGGAGCCTATCGGCGAGGAACGAGCAATCGCTACGCTGGAGAGGTATGTCAGTGTCGTGTTCTGTAGACGCGAGAGACGCTATGGTCGGCGGCAGTAAGACCCTTCTCATACGGGGAGATTGCAACGCAACCTAAGCTATGGTTAAAACAGTATGACGCGTGGGTGCGCGGACCGCTAAAGTGGTCCGCGAGCATGCAGAGTTGGTTTTTCAAAATGCGGAAATTGTCTAAACTAGATATTTTTTAATAGTTTGGTCGTCATATATTTTTAAATATGGAACATCCGAGTCCGCCATCTTGATTGTTTCTGCTCATCAAGTAGATTTTCAGATAATAATTATTTTCTTCTATTTTAAGAGATGGAAGAACGGTTTCCATCTCTTATACTTTCTGAGAAAGGTATAGCTGCCACCTTGAATCCGCCATCTCCTCGATTTTTCGACTCACTACCAACTGGATGATGTTTAGTCCCCTTCTCGGGGTCTAAGCGCGTATTTTGACGTTTTCATAGAAAGTAGCTGATATGACTAGTTGGCACAATCATTATTGAAAATGCATTTTATGTTAGATATTTATAATTTTTATGATAGTGTTTTACCTACACTTTTTGTGTATTTACTACACAGGAAATGTTTAAATATTTGTTAAATACATTAAATGTTGATTGCCTCGTGTGAGATCGGGCGTAACGTGCGCGTATCTCCAGGATCGACCTATTGCGCGTGCTGCGCGAGGAGGTGGCGCCGCATGCCGCGTTGGAGGCGCGCCTGGCGCTGTGCGAACGCTCGCTTGACGCGCCGCCGTGGTGGCAGCCGGCGCGCCACGACAAGCTGCTGGTGCTGGGCGTGTGCAAGTGAGGAGCCCTATCTAATACGAATATCTAAATTGTTATTATTATCTTAACACAAAAAATGTTTCTACCTGTCATTTTTCGACAAAATCCCAATTTAGCCCTATGCAATTTTAGTTCTATAGTTCTATACCAGCTTAAAAATGACTAGAAAGTCTGTTAAAATAAATATGACAATATTGCGATCCATCTTAGACTCGATTTATAAAATGACATCATTATTTATGAAAACCCGCGTGGTACAGTACAGCAGATTTTCGTGCGTTACCGTGCGACCCGCCACACGCCACCGCGCTGGTGCGTGTGGTAATGCCGCGGGTCGCTTCCACGTGCGGAGAGTCGTTAAGGGTCGATTTATACTAGCAGCGAATAGAATCGAATCTCTAAAATTTAATAACAAATTATAGTGACTACTTAGATGTAAGGCCGTAAACTTTTCAATCCGCTTAGGTAATAAACTTTTCTCCCTCTTGCTCGATTTGATTTATTACTAAAAAATAAGCCAGTAATCGGCTCTTTACTGTCCGCACGCCAGCAATTTCCAATAGGACAGTAATAGAAATTATTGCTGGATAGTTTCATACTGCTGAGGAGGTTGTACACTAACATAAATTAGGTTTTTAGACATACAAGACTAAAATCTAATGAATAATCTGAATTATTACAAATTTTTTAACAAAACTCGAATTGGTATGTTTTAGGCTGTACTAATGGTTACCTTTGCATATAAGTTTAAGATTTTTCGTCGCAAATGGGAGAAAAGTATTGTAATAAGTCTGGGCCGAAATAGGCTTGTTTGGCACCTCGTCCTTTCAAAATCACTAGGGAAGTCCTGTCTTCGCCTCGTCCTTCCAGTATTACTCGGCCGACAATTGCTTTATTTCCGGCCTGGACTGTAATGTTCTATTAAGGTATATTTCCTTCGCACATTCCCTCCTTTTAGCGCTACATCTAAGAATTTCATATTTTACAGACACGGATTGGGAGACACATACAATAAATTATTCTGCGATCCGAAACTTCCCTTTGCCGATTGTGCTAGAAAATGGAACGCCAAATATAAGAGTGGAATGGCAAGTGATTTACAGAAAGCTGTCTCTGACGAGGAAGACAAAGACGCGTCAGAGACAGCTGCAGAGCCAAGAATGTCATTACGACGTAGCAAACGTACGTCAAACGTCCACGATCGAGACGCCGAAGAGGACACGGATGCCCTTTCCGAACTGGAGACGTTGGCGAAATTGGGAAGAGTTGACGAAACGCTGACGCCGGAACACTGGTTTTCAGAAAGAGCTCTCGAAACGAGGCTCCACCATATCGCTCACGCCGTTCAGAACTGCGAGTGGCCGTCCGCCTCTGCGGCGATGGTCCCGTCCAAGGGTGCAGATGAGGCGGGTGCACAACTAGAAACATCGGACGATCGCAAACAGAACCAAAAACGTCACATCGCCATTGACGTAGAAACTGAACGCGCCAAATTACACGCTTTACTTTCGTCGCCTCAGGCTGCCCATTCGTCGTCTCGGGAGCCGCACAGATCGGTCGTGGAGCGCGACGATGCTTCGAGCGACTCAGGGTCGCGGCGCTCCACACCCGCGCCGCCACCGGCACACCAGCGCGTGGCGCCGTCGCCCGCGCCCGCCGCGCCACCCGCCCCCGCCGCCGCGCCTTCGCCCGCGCCCGCCGCGCCTGCGTCCGCGCCCGTTGACCTGTCAGCGCCGCTCGACCTGAGCGAGGCGCAAGACTTCTCCATGGGGCGCCGCACGCCGCAGGCGGACGCACAGCCGAGGAGCAGGCTGGACGACACACTGACTAGATTGATGAAGAGGAAAAATGTGGTATGTGTTACTAGGTTTTTGTTTTACTATGTTCTTTTACTAGTCGACTCACTCCAGCTTCGCACAGGGAGCCTATTCCAAAGTCAAATATGTACGTATTAATTTAGATTACTATTAAACCTTCCTCGTAAAATGTTCTCAATGATAATGAAACCAGTATTAAATTACAGTGATAAGTTTAGGTACCAATACGGTATTTTACAATCGAAAAATGTTAATTAACTCTTTTATCCGTTCTACAAATATATAAAACGCATGATACCGTAGCCGCCATGTTAATTCTGACTTTGACGTGATATGGATTGAAATTGGAATGTATTTCACAAAGAAAACACCGTTTCTTACCAATCCATGTGATGTCATGATAGCTCTAAGCGCATGAACCTAAAAAGATTAGCGGGTAGTTTCGCGGCCAAATTTAAATTCATTTTTATTGCTCTTATCGATCGAATAAACTTTTTGTAAACTTTTTGGTATATCTCTTTAGGATGACGATGATGATGATAATGACGACATACCATAATGAACAGTCATTTAGGACGCGACTTGCGAGATATCTCTCTGACGTCCGAGCGTTCAAGATTGCGTCCGACAGTTTGCACAGTTCAATATACTATGTATATGTCGGCAGAGAGCTCTAGGATCGTCTTATTTCCTTCTATTGGGCGTTTATCTACAGGGTTATTATGTTGGCTTAATAAGAACGCGGGATACGATTCTACACAAGTACACAAGTCGTTTCTCTTACCATCTTCAAACCATATTGTTTTTCTTACGTGTCCATGGTAACCCAGATTGTGTCATAATGCGTAGACTCGATCAACGCCACTAGACAACGTTTGCGTCCCGATTACTGCCGAGTATCTCCGACATATATATTAACCAGAAGCCGTGTCCGTCTGCCCCGTCCTAAAATATGTTTCCACCTTTAGCCCGAAAGAACTCTATTTGCGTGTTATTCATAACATAAAATCTATAAAGTACCGGTAAAAACAAGATTTTAAATATTTCTAATAATCGTATTAACTTTACAGCCCGCACCGGAACAAATAACTACCAAAGAAAAGAAAAGAAAGAAACTAGATGAAATTGTCCTCGGGCTATCTGCTGCTAAAGGACAAAGTCCTACTTCTTCGGTTTCGTACGACAATCCGAGAAATAAAAGTTCATCAGTGTTGCCTGAAGTGACAGTCACGCCAGCGGCTCCTCCTAGTAGCGCTGCTGCGACTCCTCTGACTCAAAAACCCTTTTCTGTGACTGTTACGAATGTACCTTCACCGCACGCTTCGTCAAAAGAATTATCATCCTTTTTACAACAATCTCTTGAGCAAAGCAACAAGCCACAAAAGACCACATCTACAACACCAAAACCTTACTCTCACGAGGCTAAAGTCAACAAATGGCTGGCCGAGCAAGCCAACGTAGACACGCGGCGACGTGGCTTGCCCCCGCGGCTCGCGCCCGACGAGCATGTGCCGGTCGTTCACCGCGTTACGGGGAAACGGCTGATGGGCCATAAAGCTCCGCAGTTGAAACATTTAGCACAATGGATTGCGGAAAATCCGATGTACGACATTGACTCTAAATGGACAGAAGGTATAAAAGAACATGTAAAGTTGCCACAAGATGTGCGTAATCCGAGACATTCTCCAATGCAGCCAACTAGTTCTGTACCAGAACGTAAAAAGGGTAGACCACCTACTCTTGATTCCACGTCAACTAATATTTTATCTTCGAATACACACTTAAATCAAAATATGTCTGGCTTAAATCCTGCACTTCTTGCTAGCCTATCGAGTTTGAGTGCATTTGACCCTAAAACTTTAGCTGCAACACTATCTAATCTGACTGGATTCGACCCTAAATTACTTTCAAGTTTGAGTAGTTTTGACCCTAAAAATAACCCACTGTTAAATTCTTTTAATAGTATGCCTAATTTGCTCGGAAACATGACAGGCGGAAATATATTTGCAAACTTAGCAGGATTAGGATTGCCTGGATTTCCTTCTCTAGATATGAATTCTCTAAGTTCAACAAGTGCTTCAACAGACAATAAAACTAAAACGAGAAAACCAGCTGAAACATCGAGCGCGTCTACTTCGAAATCAACAAATTCTCAATTTCCATTTGTTTTTCCAAATCCAAATATGTTGTATCCTCAACTAGGCTTGAGTGGTTTAGCGCCATTTGGAGTTCATTCCGGAATGTCTTCTGCATACGATGCATTGGGACTGTTAAGTGGTAATTTAGCAGCAAGTTCGAATGCAACGTCTTTACATAGTTCAAGCCATAGTTCCCGTAGTAGTTCGAAAACTACAGCTGCCAGATCGTCGACTGTTACGACTACTTCTTCTGCATCTCGTCAGCAAAAAGTTTCTGATCGTTCTCAGACAAGTCATCTACCGCAAATATTATTGCCGCCGGATCCTTATTTATTAGAATCATTGTCTAAACAAACATTAAATTATGAGGCTGCTTTGAAAGCAGAAAAGAGATCTCGTGACAGTGACAACCTAGAAACAGCAGCAACTGATTTATCCAAAGCAGATAAAAAGAAACTTCCTTTTGATCCGTTGCGGTCCCAGATGCCTCCAGAATTTGCGGCTGTTCAAGAAAAACTGTTAAAAGGTGACAAAAAAGACATAGATATTAGTAAAATGCTATTGGAACAAATGGCTTCAGGGGCGTTGAGTGCTAGTCTTGTTAGTTCTACTGAAGCTAAAAAATCTAAAGACCTAGAAAAAGATTCATATGAAAAACTAGGAAAACCTCCTGAATATTTATCGCGCATGACTACAGATGATACTGCTTCTAACATTTCTATTGCTCATAAACGAACTTTGGATGAAATAAGTAATGAGCCAGAGAATTTGGCCATACAGTCCATTTCAAAAAAAATTAAGGATAATTCATCGGAGTTAATTAGGAATATTGATAAACGCTCAGACACGACAAACACCAGTGAAATGGATCTGGAAGATTTAATTGCACCTTCGACTGTTATAAAAACTGGCATGAAAGCTAGTGATTTTGAAATGAACCGCTCAGCCGAATTGGCGACATCAATCGTTTCCAATCCTGATAGGGAAGATAAAGTACATCAAAGAATTTCAAGTCCTAGGGAAAAAGAAACTAACAACGAAAACGAAAATTTAAAAAAAAAAGATTGTTCTAACATAGACACTGAAAGTACGGACAACATAGATGACAATAATTTAGGCGACACATCTTCCACTGATGGTGGACGTAAAGGAATGCGAAAGAAAGGACGGAAGTCTTCAGAAGAATCTTCATTAGGACCCCGACGTGAGCTAAGATCAAGTGCTGGCCGACAGTCAACCGAGTCGATAAATCACTAACGGATTACTTGATTTATCTAATAATAATTCAAATGTATTTATATAGTCATTTGTAAAACAATAAATACTATGGGCCCTTCTTACTATTAAAAATTTACACTGGTAACACAAAATTTTATAGACACTTTTGTCATCATGTTGATCCACTGTGTATTTCTTTATTATAAAGGATCCATACTAAATATTGTATGTACGTTGCACATTGAAATAACCCCTTCACTGTTACAAATTTCCCTGAGTTAGTACAGTGTACAAAACCAAACCCTTATTTTTCGTAACGCCAAAGCCACAGTGTTTTCATAAAATCTAAGAAAAAAATGTACTATAAAGATTCATTAATTCAAACACATTACATAGGCACAACCTAATACGGTTGGATTGAGGGAATATTAAAAGGCTTACTTATCTGCTTATACCTGGCAACTCTATAGTTACGCAGAGGGGAAAGTAGGCAACCTTTATTTTTTCACCTCCTTGGGCTATATTCTTTCAGCTAATGCTCGACTTTCATAAATAACTAATCAGGGAAGTTGATCGAAAACATTTTTTTTTTTTTATTGTTTAACATCATCGGCACGTGATTTAGCTAGGCAACCTACTCGCGATATATCAATCTACACATCTATGGTTCGCGACAGGTCGACGCCTCGCACACCCGCGCAACAGCTTGGGGGGTGTGCGGGGCGTTCCCTCCCCGATTGCCATTTCGTAGACCTGTCGCGTGTCGCGTACTATAACCATATCACTATCACGATTATATAACAGATGAGGGTGAAATATGATTCCGTATCTCATACCGGGGGATATCTTAGTAGGGACAAGTGCAACAGCCCACATAGGGACTGATATTTTTTTTTGGTATGGACAGGAACGGCCAGGAGACTGATATATTTTTTGGTAGGGACAGGAACGGCCAGGAGACTGATATTTTTTTTTTGTAGGGACAGGAACGGCCAGGAGACTGATAAATATTTTTTGTTTTTATGAATTGTATATTACTTTTACGACTTGACTTTGATTGTGATTGGATGGAAATGTTATTTTTGCTTGTGACGCTGCGCTGTGGCTTGCGATGCGAAAACTAATGTTTTATTAAAAAGAATAATTTTATGATAAGTTGATAGTTTTTATATTCATTTAATTCTTACCACAGGACATAATATTAATAACAAAAAAATATTCTCAACTTTTTTTAAAATTAACAATAAAACTTAAAGCTAGCCTTATCTAATTACTATACAAATCATGCCCGCGTGGAATGGTGCCAAGAATACTGGCTGCATTTCCGCGCTGGACAGCCAGGCTGATCCGTTTGTATGTAAGTATACGTAAATGTATTAAACTTTTTCTTATTTTAGAAGCAAGGACGAGTAACTGTTTACGTTTTGAGATCTCGAGTCCGTTATTTATTATTAGCGGCAAGCGATAGTAAGAATCATTGTAACTCAATTATGCATTCTGTTACGTAAGAATATTTTAGAAATAATGTTTGTAATTGAATAATTTAATACATAAGTAGGAATGTTAGTAATAGAAGCATCTATCGAACATTGATTAACTTTCATATATTTTTCATAAGTCAAATCGCTGAATGTGATGAAATTATTTATTACGTCATGTATTGTATTGATAATTAATTAATGAATTGTATGTAGATAATAGTAAGATGACAAGTCGTAAAATAAACTGAAAATTTTACTTCGTTGTTTCAATTAATATAATATACTAGATGATCCCACGACTTCTGCGTGGATATAATATGTATGCTTTTTAATCCCACGGGAACTGTCGATTTCCGGGACGCAAACTACCTTTTTAGGTAGGTGCCTACATAGCAAATTTCATATATAGTCGGTACAAAATTACTCCTCGCGTCTCATTTTTAACCGACTTCCAAAAAGGAGGTGGTTCTCAATTCGGCCCGTTTTTTATTTTTATGCATGTAGGTACACCCACGGAACAGAAAGAACAGTGGAAGTGCAATTCACCAAAATGACTATAGGAACCGCTGTCGCCAAACTCATACAAATATACCGATAGTCATATATTGCACTACAAAGAAACAAATCATTTGATTTGTCGTTTAAGTTTAGTCAAAACTAGCCTACGTCACAGATTTGGAAATAAACCCTGACGTTCTAGAAATAAGATTTATTTTGCTTTAGCGGAAGAACGTATTTACGAGCTATAGTCACACTAGATTCAATTGTCCAATTAATTCCGCTACTTGACCATAGATGGCGGTATTCTAAGTAGTAGCAATTACAAACTTAATTACTTTAAACATATGGTTGACATTTGCGTGATCGGTCGATTTTTTTTTCCTACTCAGTTAAGGCTGCACCACGTAGCTCAATGAATTACCTATCGATATCGATAGATACTCGTTATTTTGTTCATTCGCAAAAATAAAATTAAAAAAGGTAATTATAAAATTGAATAAAAGTGCTGGTATGTATGCATGCCTTTTACAAGTATGCACAATAAATACTGCAACGTATGAAAATAGATAAATTTTATTTATTGCCCTTGAAATAAAACATATTTGTTAAGAAACTGGCGTTTCGAAAGTCTTATTTTTAATTTTAATAAATGGTGTATGCGAACATTTTTGTATATATTTTTCGACTATTGCCTTCATCAAATCGGTAACGTGATTAGACGCAGGAATCTCCGAATCACTTTGTCTTTTTGAAGAACCTGGAGTGACCACATTTATCATTTTGTGGCTGAAACCAAAATTAAATTTTGAGAATAAATCCGTACTAATATTATAAATGCGAAAGTGTGTCTGTCTGTCTGTCAGTCTGCTAGCTTTTCACGGCTCAACCGATCAACCGTTTTTGATGAAATTTTAGTCAGTCAATCTTCATACAAAAATATAACTAAGAGGTGTGTTGTTTTGTATTATAATATCAAGTATTTTCAATACTTACTGAAAGTAATAAAATAAAACAAGGTTATTTGATTAAAAGACTTAACGATTTTCATTGATGGAAGCGCAGTAGGTTTCGTATATCTATATCCTTTATTTGATATTATAAAATCGACTTCTAAAAAAATGTTCAGAGCATATTATCATGCTTGATTTGGTTGGCATCCAATTAACTCTACCCGTTGCATCTATCCATTTCTCTTTGATGCTTGCATCTTTGGGAAACATAAAAATATTTTAAATGAAGGTTAGAGGAACTACTGTTGTCTATTTAGTGATCAATGCAACGTCTCACTCATTAATAAATTATAATTATTGCGTTACTATTTATTTATATCCTTGTATCGATATCAATCGATAAATTCAATATTCTACTTGGCCACATCACTATTTGAGTAGCGAACACGGAGCGAAGTACTTTCGGAATAGAATCAATCCAAAATAAACTTTATCTTAATTATTTAAGGTTGATTTTGACTTAAATATTAGTAAATTGAAATAAATTAAGATTTATTAGAAAACAATGAAAATCGTACTTACCGATAATACGAAACACCTCCATTTTTAAGATTTTATCTCCTACTATCATTTTTACACTACAAAACGGCAGTACGGCATTGCTAGGGCAATATGAATTTGTCGCGAGACTACCAACTCCACGCGATGTTAGAACGCGACTGGGATCAGTTAAGCGTAACTACGCTTAATTGTGGCACGCGTGCCACGCCTACTTAGCACTTCCACTGTTTTTTCTGTTCCGTGGGTACACCGATTTTTTCGAGGTTTCTGGACTGATTTGCAAATTTTTTTTTTAAATCTACGCGACGTGGTGTTTCCGTGGTGGTCCCATAAAAATTTCTAGTTCCAACTCCTCGATCCTGATGCTGCAGGGTTACTGCCCGCCTAAGTTACCTAGATTCAGAAAGTCTACATAGTGAATTAACGTTGTAGGTACCAAGCAATGACCTTATGCTTGGACTCCAAGTCCCAACTCCTCAACCATGGTGATGTAGGGTACAGCACTCCTAAACTAAAGTGATTCAGGAACTGCGCATGGTGCAATATTATTTGAAGTATCAAGCATAGACTACACCATTGAATTTCGGATCCCAACTCCTTAATCCTGATGCTGCAAGGTACTGAACTCCTAAGCCGTGAGGATTCGGGAATTTCTGATGGTGAAGTGATATTTTAGGTGTCAAGCAACGGCTTCATGATTACACTCCAAGTCCGAACTCCTCAAACCTGATGATGCATGGTACAGCACTCCTAAACTATAAAGAATCAGGAGCTGTTCCTGGCCGAGCATAGACTAATTAATTGAATTCGAAGTCTTTTACTCTTCAATCCTGATGCTGCAAGGTACTGAACTCCTAAGCCGTGTCGATTTGGAAAGTTTTGCTGGTGAATTGATATTTTAGGTACCAAGCAATGAATACGGGGTTGCTATAGAATACAATACCGTCCATTGGGATAGAGGGCAGTAAAGGGGGTGCTCCTGAAACTCAAACTCCTGAAGTTAAAATTTCAGAGCTCGAAAATCATTTTTTTAAATAAAATTAATCACTTTAATCAGAATTAGCATTTTTAGAATGAACTCAACAAACACAATACAAAATCGCAAAATACGATAGATACCACAGACCAATAAATAACATGATAGATACTGTCATAGATTACCACCGTTAACACCTAATACTTTTTTTACAGATTTTACAGATTTATGTAAATAAAATGAAATTAATTAGGTCCCTAGCATTTTTAGAATGAACTTAACAAAGTACAAACACAAAACCGCAAAGTACGAACTACGAACTCATATAAAGATTACCATAACATAAACCTATAATACTTTTTTTAAACTGGTTTTACGGCTCTGGGTTCTAATCTATAATACTTTTGCTGCTGCTGTACAGACCAGTAAAGTAAACTTTTTTTTAAATTTCAGAGTTCGGAAACCCTTTTTTTGTGACCAAATAAAACTCGAAATATATTCAAAGCAGCAAAATATATTTTTGAAGTATTTATAATTACTTCAAAAATATATTTATACTTCAAAGTCGCTAATTACCCAAATAGATAGAATGACGGGGAGAAAGGGGAAACGCCTACAATTCGGTTCTGGCACTTCGCCGGCTGCTGCCGCGGCACGCTCGCTGCGCTCGCTCGGCTCGTGCGTTGTCTTAACTGTTCTAACCTAACCTAACCAATCATTAAGTTTTTTATTACGGGCTATGCCAGAAGTAGCTCTTCTCGCTTCGCGCTTCACTAAAACACTAGGGGTAGATTTTTAAGGGTTGAAAAGATA